>NW_027306061.1:770000-1370000 GCF_039555335.1 Amphiura filiformis
AAATAATTATCATTGTCAACTGAAAACACCACTTAGTTTTTGCTGTCTACTGAAGATTACATGTAATGTTGTTCTGTTGAAAGATACCAAAGATAGCATTATAAATAATTATCATTGTCAACTGAAAACACCACTTACTTTTTGCTGTCTACTGAAGATTACATGTAATGTTGTTCTGTTGAAAGATACCAAAGATAGCATTATAAATAATTATCATTGTCAACTGAAAACACCACTTAGTTTTTGCTGTCTACTGATTAAGATTACATCTAATGTTGTTCTGTTGAAAGATACCAAAGATAGCATTATAAATAATTATCATTGTCAACTGAAAACACCACTTAGTTTTTGCTGTCTACTGTAGATTACATCTAATGTTGTTCTGTTGAAAGATACCAAAGATAGCATTATAAATAATTATCATTGTCAACTGAAAACACCACTTAGTTTTTGCTGTCTACTGAAGATTACATGTAATGCTGTTCTGTTGAAAGATACCAAAGATAGCATTATAAATAATTATCATTGTCAACTGAAAACACCACTTAGTTTTTGCTGTCTACTGAAGATTACATCTAATGTTGTTCTGTTGAAAGATACCAAAGATAGCATTATAAATAATTAGCATTGTCAACTGAAAACACCACTTAGTTTTTGCTGTCTACTGATTAAGATTACATCTAATGTTGTTCTGTTGAAAGATACCAAAGATAGCATTATAAATAATTATCATTGTCAACTGAAAACACCACTTAGTTTTTGCTGTCTACTGTAGATTACATCTAATGTTGTTCTGTTGAAAGATACCAAAGATAGCATTATAAATAATTATCATTGTCAACTGAAAACACCACTTAGTTTTTGCTGTCTACTGAAGATTACATGTAATGCTGTTCTGTTGAAAGATACCAAAGATAGCATTATAAATAATTATCATTGTCAACTGAAAACACCACTTAGTTTTTGCTGTCTACTGAAGATTACATGTAATGTTGTTCTGTTGAAAGATACCAAAGATAGCATTATAAATAATTATCATTGTCAACTGAAAACACCACTTAGTTTTTGCTGTCTACTGAAGATTACATGTAATGTTGTTCTGTTGAAAGATACCAAAGATAGCATTATAAATAATTATCATTGTCAACTGAAAACACCACTTAGTTTTTGCTGTCTACTGATTAAGATTACATCTAATGTTGTTCTGTTGAAAGATACCAAAGATAGCATTATAAATAATTATTATTGTCAACTGAAAACACCACTTAGTTTTTGCTGTCTACTGAAGATTACATCTAATGTTCTGTTGAAAGATACCAAAGATAGCATTATAAATAATTATCATTGTCAACTGAAAACACCACTTAGTTTTTGCTGTCTACTGTAGATTACATCTAATGTTGTTCTGTTGAAAGATACCAAAGATAGCATTATAAATAATTATCATTGTCAACTGAAAACACCACTTACTTTTTGCTGTCTACTGAAGATTACATGTAATGTTGTTCTGTTGAAAGATACCAAAGATAGCATTATAAATAATTATCATTGTCAACTGAAAACACCACTTAGTTTTTGCTGTCTACTGATTAAGATTACATCTAATGTTGTTCTGTTGAAAGATACCAAAGATAGCATTATAAATAATTATCATTGTCAACTGAAAACACCACTTAGTTTTTGCTGTCTACTGAAGATTACATCTAATGTTGTTCTGTTGAAAGATACCAAAGATAGCATTATAAATAATTATCATTGTCAACTGAAAACACCACTTAGTTTTTGCTGTCTACTGATTAAGATTACATCTAATGTTGTTCTGTTGAAAGATACCAAAGATAGCATTATAAATAATTATCATTGTCAACTGAAAACACCACTTAGTTTTTGCTGTCTACTGTAGATTACATCTAATGTTGTTCTGTTGAAAGATACCAAAGATAGCATTATAAATAATTATCATTGTCAACTGAAAACACCACTTACTTTTTGCTGTCTACTGAAGATTACATGTAATGTTGTTCTGTTGAAAGATACCAAAGATAGCATTATAAATAATTATCATTGTCAACTGAAAACACCACTTAGTTTTTGCTGTCTACTGAAGATTACATGTAATGCTGTTCTGTTGAAAGATACCAAAGATAGCATTATAAATAATTATCATTGTCAACTGAAAACACCACTTAGTTTTTGCTGTCTACTGATTAAGATTACATCTAATGTTGTTCTGTTGAAAGATACCAAAGATAGCATTATAAATAATTATCATTGTCAACTGAAAACACCACTTAGTTTTAGCTGTCTACTGATTAAGATTACATCTAATGTTGTTCTGTTGAAAGATACCAAAGATAGCATTATAAATAATTATCATTGTCAACTGAAAACACCACTTAGTTTTTGCTGTCTACTGAAGATTACATGTAATGCTGTTCTGTTGAAAGATACCAAAGATAGCATTATAAATAATTATCATTGTCAACTGAAAACACCACTTAGTTTTTGCTGTCTACTGTAGATTACATCTAATGTTGTTCTGTTGAAAGATACCAAAGATAGCATTATAAATAATTATCATTGTCAACTGAAAACACCACTTAGTTTTTGCTGTCTACTGAAGATTACATGTAATGTTGTTCTGTTGAAAGATACCAAAGATAGCATTATAAATAATTATCATTGTCAACTGAAAACACCACTTAGTTTTTGCTGTCTACTGATTAAGATTATATCTAATGTTGTTCTGTTGAAAGATACCAAAGATAGCATTATAAATAATTATCATTGTCAACTGAAAACACCACTTAGTTTTTGCTGTCTACTGAAGATTACATGTAATGCTGTTCTGTTGAAAGATACCAAAGATAGCATTATAAATAATTATCATTGTCAACTGAAAACACCACTTAGTTTTAGCTGTCTACTGATTAAGATTACATCTAATGTTGTTCTGTTGAAAGATACCAAAGATAGCATTATAAATAATTATCATTGTCAACTGAAAACACCACTTAGTTTTTGCTGTCTACTGAAGATTACATCTAATGTTGTTCTGTTGAAAGATACCAAAGATAGCATTATAAATAATTATCATTGTCAACTGAAAACACCACTTAGTTTTTGCTGTCTACTGTAGATTACATGTAATGTTGTTCTGTTGAAAGATACCAAAGATAGCATTATAAATAATTATCATTGTCAACTGAAAACACCACTTAGTTTTTGCTGTCTACTGTAGATTACATCTAATGTTGTTCTGTTGAAAGATACCAAAGATAGCATTATAAATAATTATCATTGTCAACTGAAAACACCACTTAGTTTTTGCTGTCTACTGAAGATTACATATAATGTTGTTCTGCTGAAAGATACCAAAGATAGCATTATAAATAATTATCATTGTCAACTGAAAACACCACTTAGTTTTTGCTGTCTACTGATTAAGATTACATGTAATGTTGTTCTGTTGAAAGATACCAAAGATAGCATTATAAATAATTATCATTGTCAACTGAAAACACCACTTAATTTTTGCTGTCTACTGTAGATTACATCTAATGTTGTTCTGTTGAAAGATACCAAAGATAGCATTATAAATAATTTATCATTGTCAACTGAAAACACCACTTAGTTTTTGCTGTCTACTGATTAAGATTACATCTAATGTTGTTCTGTTGAAAGATACCAAAGATAGCATTATAAATAATTATCATTACCAACTGAAAACACCACTTAGTTTTTGTTGTCTACTGAAGAAAACATCTAATGTTGTTCTATTTAAAGATATCAAAGATAGCATTATAAATAATTATCATTGTCAACTGAAAATACCACTTAGTTTTTGCTGTCTACTGAAGATTACATCTAATGTTGTTCTGTTGAAAGATACCAAAGATAGAATTATAAACAATTATCATATTGTCAACTGAAAACACCACTTAGTTTTTGCTGTCTACTGAAGATTACATCTAATGTTGTTCTGCTGAAAGACACCAAAGATAGCATTATAAATAATTATCATTACCAACTGAAAACACCACTTAGTTTTTGTTGTTTACTGAAGAAAACATCTAATGTTGTTCTGTTGAAAGATACCAAAGATAGCATTGTAAATAATTATCATTGTCAACTAAAAACACAGCTTAGTTTTTGCTGTCTACTGTAGATTACATCTAATGTTGTTCTGTTGAAAGATACCAAAGATAGCATTATAAATAATTATCATCATGATCATTGTCAACTGAAAACACCAGTTACTTTTTGCTGTCTACTGAAGATTACATCTAATCAATGTTATTCTGTTGAAACCCTTGTGCTGCTGGCAAATGAAGTTAATGCATTCTTTTATATGTTGAAACAAAATGGTTCTGATTTATCTGGCTCAGTGAAACGGTGGCTGTTGAAGTGCGATGGTTCCGCCAGGCAAAATGCATATTAATTCGTCAACATGTTTTATAGTTGTGATAAACTAAAACTGACAATTCTATCAGTTAAAAGAGGTATATGGTAATAATTAATATTATGTAAAAATCTGTTTTAAAGTCTCAACTGCCTGCACTTGGATCTCAAACTATGACAGTAACAACACAATCAGACCCATAGCCTGGATGTTGTTGGTTGTTGGTTTTTTGGGAGGGGGGGGGGGGGTGGTGCAGAATTTTGTAAAATGTGGACCTCTCAAACCCCCCCCCCCAAAAAAAAAAAAGTGGACTTGATGTTTTGGTGCATGCTATTTTGAACAGTTTGACCAAGAAAAGAGGTCCTGTTGTTAATTTTTCTATGCAGCGATCGAATTCGACGGTATCGCATCGCAAAATGCGATGCAATTTCCATCAACTGCTATGCACTTTTCCAAAATGCATAGCTTAAAGTGCTATACTGCTATGCAAACATGTGTTTTGCATAGCACAAACTGCGATGCAAAAAAATTGACTGAATTCGAACCCTGTTTCTATGTAATTTGGACATTCTTTGATACATTTAAACATTTTACCCTAAAAAGTGTTCATTTTTGTTGACGGGGTGCATCACACTTAGTACAATATTATTTTCTTTTTGGTACAAAGCAAATAAGTTTTAATTGTAATGGCCTGGTAAATTAAAACTGTTTCTTATGCATGATTTTTTATACTGCACTGGCATGATGATGTTATAGGATTAGGGTCAGGCATGCACAGGCTCATTAGACAGTGGAAATTTGAGTAGACCAGCCCTAATAGGAATCTAACTTGGCCTATAACTGGTTAAGCTTACATAAATCCATCTACACAGCCTCTAGATCACAGTTTCTGATCTTCACCATTTTGAAGGCATTCTTTTTAACATCTAGAAATTGAAACTAGCCCTTTTAGTTATGTAAGCCATTGGATAATTTCCTTACACTTCTTATGGCCAGTATAATTGGATGCTATTATGTTAACAAATTATACTCATCAACTCTCTCCACGCTGGTGTTGACTAGTGACTGCAGACGACAAGTTAAAAAAAAATTCCAAAATTTCAGAATTGTACAATTTCCTGACCATAGTTTGAATCAGCATGACAAATGCATAAAAATGGGTACAAACATGCCTAGTATTGGTTCAGTGCATGGTTCTTAGATAGCTCTTAATATTTTGAGAAAATATCTCAAAACTGGGACTTTTTATGCTGAAGCCTATAGGGTAGCACACGGAGCATTAAAGCCAGACTATAGTACATGGCCCAAAACACTCCCACTCTCATGATCAGTGAGAGTCAGTGTTGCAGCTAAGAACATTATGGAGCTATATGGCCGTATTGGCCTAGAATTTGATAAATCGGTCCAGAGGATATGGAGAAAAAACAAAGAGTATATTTTACAATAACATTATAGCAACATTTTTAAAAATGTTGCTGTGTGTTGGCAAAAATGGTTTTTAAATGTTTTCATGACCTTTATATAACCCAACAGTTATTAAAATGTTTGGACAAAAACCAAAATGTGATTATAACACATTTATAACATTTGTGTGTGTTTGTTGGGTGCCTATTGGGCCAATGAAATCGCTAAATTAGCCAAGTTTGAAAATTTGAGATGAATCAGTGGTTAGAATCAGTAGGCTGTAGCTTGGGCTGGGTGTGGCAGTAGCATACCAGCTGGGGGTAGGGGATGACCCCCATGAAAATTTGGCATTTCGGCTCCTGCCACTGGGGTGTGGGGATATGTGAGGGTTCATCTTTTTTTTGTGAACTCAAAACTAAATTAGTGAAAACAATCCTGTCTTAAAAATATCTCTAAATGTACATATGAAAAGGAATTGAATAACACATTTAGTTCTGAGCTAATAAATATAAAATAGAAACAAAATTTCCATATGAAGAGATGTCTTCAATTTGTTATTTTGGATAAAAACCTATTACAGGTGCATCTATATGCAGCAGAAACAAGGCAATGTTTATATTGATGAGACTTGTGACTTGTTGTACTAAATGGATTGCTACAAGTCCTGGGGTTGCGTTTCCATGGTACCAGTCTGTGTGCCACCAGACAGAGATAATTGTGATGCAAGCAAAATGATCAAAATGGGTCCGATGTCGCTAAATTGGGCTATTCCATCTAAAATTACACTACCCCTGTGGAAGATTTTGGACATATTTTCCATATGAGGAGTATGTTTTTCAAATGGAATTAGCATGGGTTAAATATTTTTGAAACCCACGCCCGGGACCCACGCTTACTGGAGTGAGTGTTTCAAATGGAAGATTACCTAATTTTCTATTCTATTTGAAACCTATATTCCCTCTGTGAAAGACTTCAGCTAAATCTACAGGAGAGTGTGAATTTCAAATAGAATGGCATTTAGCTATAATGTCAAAAGACATCACAGCAAATACACAATATCTTTCTTAAAAAACATTGTTTTAAACATTTAAAAGGTACAAACATTTATATAACCGCTTAAATTTTGGTTGGTTTATTTTAAAAAATACAAAGGAAAGTTTGAAAATATTCTATATCAATTTTTGTTCAAATAGTTTAAAAATGTAGTTGTAAATATTGTTAAAAACATAATTTAAAACATTTTATTAACCTTTATACCCAGCAAACACAAAAATGCTTTTAAAACGTTACAAACATTTTCTGGCAACCTTTATGAAATGTTTTGTGTTTGCTGGAATATGTTTCAACTTTTGCCAACTTTATGCCATCGCATATCCTGGAACACCCGTTCCCATACATCATGTGGGAATGCGTACTCTACGCACTGCTGATTGCATAATATGCTGTGTTTCTTTAGAAATCCGTAGTACCCTTCTTTAGCACCCCATTAATAGCACCCCAGCACCCCGATGGTAGCTCCCGTACGTGTGTCAAATATCTTATTCCCAGCGGTTAGTATTCAGGCTCCACAGCGTGCAAACAATAAGCAGCCAGATTTAGTCAGAATCCTGTGGATAGTAGCAGAACATGGGCAATTACGCTTCAGCAAATATATTCGTGAAAATTATTTCAATATACTCAAAATATTTAAGGTTAGACTAGGTATTGTTGGTCGAAGCAACCAAAAAATTAATTTGATTTTCATTATCTAAATCAATACATTATTGAAAAATAACACTTCGATGTTTTGCAAAAGTTCATTCTACAAATCATATACTTTATAACTTGCTTGATTTATTGTTGTTAATGAGTTATGTACGTTTTACAAAAGTGTTCTTGTTTCAGACCTCTTTACAAAATAACTCCGAAACCACAGGACCTGCAAAAGTGTATCTGTGATATTTGAATTCTTTGACATGCTCACTATGAAATGATCAATGCAATTTTTGCCAAAGCTCACTACCATTGGCAAGATGCTGTGAACTACCAAATCGCAACAGTTTAAAATAGTTGCTAACACATGTACAAGGTTAATTATTTCCGCTGTTTCTGCTTGTCTTATTGATGTAGTCAGTCATGCATATTTTACTTATTATGGCCATTATTTTGTCACAGGAGTTTAAAGACCCCAATTAGCATTGTATTTGTCATATCTTAAAAGCTATAAATCTAAATTGATGGTATTTTCAGCAATTCGTAATTAGTAAAATGGGAAAGAGCATTGAATGTCTTAATTAAAATTGATTCAGTTGAACAACTGACATATTTTTTTTTTTTGTATCACAAATTTGGTTGCCTGGATTTATGGGTTAAATAGAATCTTAGGAGAGATAGACCCATTAAAATACCAGACATGTTGTATTCAATCTGAACGTTTCAGCAAAACTTGATTTGCTAAACCTGATTGATATTAACATGTGCAGTGATGTTAGGTCTAAAGGAAAATCCATTGTTTCAAGGTAAAAGAATCTGAATTGTCACAGAAGCAACTGTTTGACACATCTGCAATAGCCTCATCTCAATGGCATAGTCCATTAACCTCAATTAAACAACCAGTGTGCAAAATTTGACCTCAAGTTGCAGAGTATGAGTTTTTGTACCCAAAGTTTCAAAGGTCATTCAATGAATGTACAAATGTATTGGGGTTAAAGAACTGTGTGCTGATAGATGCGCATGTTGTGGATCCTAGTACTTTTTAGTGGAAACTTAGACTTAGTGGAAATGTATGGGGGTATCGGGATGCGCACTTGAGAAGCATTGCATGTTGTAAGGTTCTTTTGTATAAACAAAGGGTTACATAGACTTTGCACAATACTGGTTTAGAGAAGGAGGGGGGTCACTCACTACTTGACTTGCTACACACCCGCGTCCAAGAAAAACGTCTAAAAGGGTATGTTTTTCACCACACAGCGTTGTCGACGTCTTTTTGAAAAAGGGGTACTTTTTCAGAAGGAATCACCATTTAGGGGTCCTTTTTCAGCCAAATCCTTAGACGTTTAGGGTTAGTAATATTATTGTTTGAGTGAGTTTGCACTAATTTGATAAAAATCACCACTTTTTAATTGATTCTTACCTTTGTGCATGTTTTTAATAGGTCTGCAACATAAAAAAGACACTTTGGGTATCAAATTAGCTCATTTTCCTGTTTACGCCACTTAGGGTATAAATTGGATATTTCTCAGTTGACGCCATTTAGGGTATGGTTTTTGCATGTGCTACGCCATTTAGGGTAAGATTTTGCATGTGTTTCGCCATTAAGGGGTGCAATTTGGTTATGTGAAAATTCGCCACTAAGGGTGCATTTCAGAGGTGGTCGGACGCGGGTGGGTAGCACTTTTGTGTGAGAGTGACCCCCCCCCCCCCCGGGCTTAATTTTGTTTGACACAATCTTTGGGACATTCAATGCAGAATTACATGTAATTCACTTATCTGGATTATTCACTAATCCGGACAATGCTTGGTCCCATCATGGCCAGATAAAAGAGGTCCAACTGCATGTACACTGATTTGCTGAATAAGTCATAGTAGTTTGTGGTTGGTGGCTGCCATGTCTTCAGTGTCCTTCACATCCCTTAGCTGTTTTCCATTCCACATTGCCTTTCCTCATATTTTTCCCAGATTATGCAGTTTTCTTTTGTTTTTGTCATAATTGTTGTGTATCTTGTATAATACAATGTTGGCTGTGATATTGTGCAAATTTAATCAAATCAAAACAAAACAAAACATGCATGCACCAGGAATACACATGCTACCCCTTTCTTCAAATAGAGTAGTTTGTCTCTATATGCTTAACTCTCTTCACGCGGGTGTCGACTGTAGACGACAAGTTTCAAATTTTTTTTTAAATTCAAAAATTTTCATGACCATATTTGGAATAAGCATGAAAAATGCATTAAAATGAGTACAAACAAGTCTAGTATTGGTCCAGTAGTTCTTAAGATAGCCCTTGATATTTTGAGAAAATATTTCAAAACTTCAACTTTTTCCGTTGAAGCGCATGGCTAGCACGCAGAGCGTTAAGTATAAAGCAGACAGGTCATCATTTATTTATGATTTTCAAACATTAGTGACAAGCAACAACCTGCTTGACTCAAATCAATGGGCTATTCCATTTAAAATCCACAATACCCCTGTGGAAGATTTAGCTAATGTCTGCTACTGAGGGAGTATCAATTTTGAATAGAATAGACAATTGAGTAACTTCCATTTGAAATACTCACTCCAGTTGTGGAACTTAGGAAAGGTCATACCTAGGCGAAATGTCAACCGTGCTAGCATGGTCAACCATGGTCAACCATGGTCAAAACATGGTTGACCATGGTTAACTATGGTCAGCAATGATCAGCCATGGTGGCTTGACCATGGTCAACCATGGTTGCCATGGTCACCATGGTATACCATGGTCGACCATGCTTTAGCATGGCCGAGCATGGTCAGCCATGGTCTTCACCTCACTTGACCATGGTTGACCATGGTCACTTTTAAGTATACCATGGTCAACCATGCTTTATCATGGGTGAGCATGGTCAGCCATGTTCATCACCTCACATGACCATGGTTGACCATGGTCACTTCAAGTATACCATGGTCAATCATGCTTTAGCATGGGTGAGCATGCAATACAAACTATCGGTCCATTTTTCCTATTCCACTCCGTATTAAACCAGATGACCTCTACAAACCCCTGCATGCTACGCTATAGGACCAGCAACAGCCGTCGGGCGGTTTAGTGTTAAAATCAGGAAAATTGTAATAGTCACAATTTATGCAGGGGTGGATATGGATTTCATATATATTTGTACACTTTGTGTATTTTTTTCGTGAATTTTGATGGCTGTTATACACACCGACCGATTTTTTTTTTTTGTACTAAAATACTACAAAATCACCCCTACCACATAACACGCGACCTTGCATAGGACTGAGCTAGTCTCGCAGTGCACCAGCAGCTCTCTGCAGAAAAACTGCCCTGGAAAAGGATTGCAGTGTCGCAGCAAATATGCAGAGGTGTCTGAACCTAGTTAACGCTTTTATATTAACTAAATTTACCCTAGTTTACTTCAATAAGTAAACTATAAGCTCCACCATCAGTTTCAATTTGATAACGGTAAGATATTTCAGTAAGTTTTCAGGTCAAAATTTCTCTGCTTGTCAGCTCACGTAAACTCAAGGTTATTGAACGCTGTTCTCCACATAGGATATTTTGGTTGATTCCAGTTTTCAGCGGGTATGATTTTATAAAATTTTTACTACGTGGCATGATTATATATGCTGCTTTTTTGTTTATTTTAACAAATAGTGATTACTGTTACTTATATTTGTCTTTGGATGAACTACAGAAAACATATCAGTTACTATACTTTACGTTTCAGCGCATAAAAACTATTATATTGTTCCACTCTTTGTAATACCAACCACCTACTCGTGTGAATAATGCTACAGTCTGAACGGATATGGTAAATGGTAGCAAGGTCGCCCTTCGTTAAGTTGCTGTTGAACCTGGTATATCATGGAAGGTCGTGGTTAACCCAAATTAATAGACCTTTGTGGGACAAAGGTCGCGCCTATGCGCCACACAGTAGAAAGATTGAATTGGGTCAGCCATGGTCATCACCTCACCTGACCATGGTCACTTCAAGTATACCATGGTCAACCATGCTTTAGCATGTGTGAGCATGGTCAGCCATGGTCATCACCTCACCTGACCATGGTTGACCATGGTTACTTCAAGTATACCATGGTCGACCATGCTTTAGCATGGCTGAGCATTGTCAGCCATGGTCATCACCTCACCTGACCATGGTTGACTCTGGGTAGTGAATGAGAAAAAGCGCCCTCTGTTGTTATTAATCGTATTTAATGCATATTTACAACATTGTGAATAAATATTTGACACCATAGAATATAAAAACTAGTAATTTGATAAGTTAAAATAAGATTTTTAACGGAATAAATCTAAATAATATGATTATGCAGTTTATTCTGTTAAATATTTACCCCATATTTTTTGACCATGGTTGACCATGGTCATTTTAGATAGACCATGGTTGACCATGGTCTCTGGCCGTGGTGCCATTTTTCAAAAACATGGTTGACCATGGTCAAAAACATGGTTGACCATGGTCAAAAACATGGTTGACCATGGTCAAAAACATGGTTGACCATGGTCAAAAACATGGTTGACCATGGTCAAAAACATGGTTGACCATGGTCAAAAACATGGTTGACCATGGTCAAAACCCTGGTTGTTGAACTATAGTTGACAATGGTTCAACCATGGTCAAACATGCTAAGTTTTAACCATGGTTGACCATGGTCACTTTAGATAGACCATGGTCAAAAGGTTAACCATGGTTGACCATGGTCTCTGGCCGTGGTGCCATTTTTCAAAGCATGGTTGACCATGGTTTGACCATGGTCAAAACCCATGGTTGAACCATGGTTAACCATAGTTCAACCATGCCTTTTTCGCATAGGTAATACAGGGGGAGTATGGGTTTCAAAATGATTAACTTTGACCAATTACATTTGAAAAACACATTCCCCCTGTGGAAGATATTTCCAAAATTTTCTGCAGGGGTAGTGTGAGTTTTAAATAGAATAGCCCAATGTTTTCCTCTCCAACCCTGGGAGCAGGTGCATGTACCATCATTCACAGCAGCTTGGTCATTTTGAGGGACAAAAGCCGAGGTATTGAAGTTTGTGTCTCTGGGAAAATGCATCAAAAATGGCAGTGACACTAACCCAGGATTTTGACAATAAGGGCATGAAAGACCTAAATATCTAAAGCATCACACTTTAAGGGGGAAATATGTCATATACCAGGGGAAGTTACCCCCTTTGGCTCAATGCCACTGAAAAGGGGCTGAAAAGTAATTGTTATTCTTTTCACCCCAAGTTTACTCAAAATATGTCCCCAGAAGGGGGAAAAATTTGCCCTCTTGGCCCCTGACACCCCTAGTTATGAAGAGTGCATAAAGAATGAAAAGAACAATAGATGTGGAAACTGAAAAACATATTTTTTAGTGCACTGATGAAGGCTACATAATATGTATGATTAAGCTTGATTACATGTAATTCTTTTATAATTATGAAATATTAATTAAACCTCTTAAAAGATTTCAAGGATAAAATGAGTCCATGCAATATTTAATTGATTTAAATTTGAATGCTATTGTAACTGGTTGCTATATTCATTAATACTGGTTTTCTGTGATATTTTCACCTGTTTGATGTTAAAATACTACGACCAGAGAAGATATCATACTCTTCCCAGAATGCTTTGCAACATGACATGTCACCTCCCTACATCAAATGATACTCCTATTTGCACAGGTTCCCTTTGTTTTCATGTTGAAAATAGATTGGCTAAATATGGGTCGATAGTCAAGAAATAAACATATTTTGCAAAATCTGGATGTGCTCCGTTTATTGAGGTACTATCATTATTGACCCATGTGCCGCTCGCTAGATAGCAAATCAGTACAGAAAATTGAAATGGAAGAAATGCATTGTGGGAAGGGTAAGGGTACCACAACATAGATCTTTGATCAAATTATGTTCATGCTCTCATTAATTACATTGCCAGTGCCAAGTTCACTCATTCACCCATGATTTACCTGCTAGCTTCAGCAAATAAATTCAATGGAGTTACTGAGTTAGAGAACAAATGACCTGTAAATTAGATGTGACATACCAAATTACACTTATCTACAACATGCTCATCTATCAGGCCACATTTCTTTGACCCCAATACATATATTTGTACATTCATTGAATGACCTTTGAAAATTTTGGTTATTGAACTATGCCATTGGGATGAGGCCATTGTGGTCCATAGTGTTAAAACAAATCCCAACGCTTTGTGTGTGACTCTCACAAGGATCCACAACATGCTCATCAATCAGAGGCACAGTTCTTTAACCTCAATACATTTTGTACATTCAGTGCATAGTGAATGGCCTTTGAAAATTTGGGCACTAAAACTCATTCTCTGCAACTTGAGGTCAAACTGTGCACTGTGATAGTTTAATTGAGGTTATTGTCTTATTGAACTATGCCATTAGGATGAGGCCATTGTGGTCCATAAAGTGTCTAGAAAGCTATGCAACAACAACAAAAATATAGTAAGGGATGAAATCAAAACTCCACCGGCGGTTGACTGCCAGTTCCATCCGGTTCCATCCAGTTTCCATTGTTCTAAACAATGGAAACCAGATGGAACCAGCGGTCAACCGCAAGTCGAGTTTTGATTTCATCCCTAATATTTTATACCAATGATTAATATGTGTACATCCATATCAAAACGATGCACTTGTCGGATGCTACATGTGTCTCATTTCACATAGCTAGGAATACAGAACAGACTCAATTCAAGTGGAGGTCACTTCAAATCATCCCCAAGTGACATGGTTAAGGAATGCTCTCTGTATTCCTAAATGTAAACCCTCATCTGCATGTAATAAGAAAATGAAAACCCTCATCTGTAATAATTTTTGTATTAAAAGGGCATTTCGTGATCCACAGCCTCATCCCCCACTTTTCTCAAAAAAAGTTGAGATTTTTATATCACTGGAATACTCTGGCTACATAATGTTTATGTACAAAATATTTCTTGCAGATTAATTCCTTTAGCAAAGATATCGCGAAATTTGAATTTCGTTCTGGTGCACCAGAATTACAACGTATTGTCTATGGAGCAGTGTAATACACATAATCATGCATAACTCGCAAACGCAAAATCGGAATCAACTCAAATTTTGGGAATATGCTTTTTTCGTGGATATGTACTGAAAAATGTCATAAAAAGAGGATGCTAGGATCACAAAATACTCCTTTAAGTTAACAAAACTATATTAATTTTCAAATTTCACACAATGATTGTGTGCATAAGCTTTCTTGCAGATTCAGTTGTTTGACAAATATTTTGTCCAGTTTGAATTTTGGGCTGTTGACAGCCAAAAATTACAACACAGTAGTCTATGGGAGGCTGTAATATACATGTAATTATGTGTAACTCTAAATCCAATGTCTGAATCAAATGAAATTTTAAGTTTTGTATTTGATACCTATTGAACTATATCCTAAAAAGACTAGGATGCTAAAATCATGAAATACCCCTTTATCAGGGACTGCCTTTTGAAAATTAGTAACAAGATATAGAATGCTCTTCTGGTCTCTTCAAAAAGAGCTATAGAAGAGCTGTTTGCACATGAGGCCATTAAAAGATAAAGTATTTAATGAGTCATCTAGATGAGCTATAAATCACTCTTGCAAATGTAACTTAAGAAGAGTTGTAGAGGAGTGATTGCTCTCACTCCTCTCAAAAGGCAGTCCCTGCTTTATATGGAACATTTTGATCAGATGAACAAACTACATGTATATTTGGTAGGCTCTTTGAGCATTCAATCTATCAAAATAAAGCAGTGTTTTCTCATTTGATTTTGGTGTCAAATATCTCGGAGCTCTTTTAAGACTTTTCAAACCACTGTTGACATTGGTGACCTAATTGTTGATTATTTGCTAACATTAATATTATGTTTTTCTTCCATTCTTTTCATGTCTTTCTATTATGGGGATTTTGATGTTAACAATATTATACAGGTATGTAGTATATTTATTTATTACCAGCCCAGAATTATTGGCTTTTACAATATTCCAAGAGATGTTTTAATTGGTTACAAAAAGATATATGTATTGAGCAAATCAGAGATATAAGAATAGCCAACAGTGCTGAAGAGACTTAACTAATCTAAAAGCTCAATTTTGATTGGATACTCAGATAGCTTTATTATTTAAAGCCATAATGTATGATTTGCTTCAATTTTACTTGGATTTCTACTTTTTGCATAATTATAATGTCCAGTGGCATACTAAAATACCACCTAAAAGAGTATGCCTGAAGTGCTTTAATAATAGTAAAATTTAACTTTTTATATTCAGAGTTCACCGATCGAGTGCTTGCTAACATGTCTCGTGCATGTCAGCTTTGTGTACACATGTCGAGTGCGAAGCTCCGTGCAGTATTACATGTAATACGATCGGCAAGCGTAGTACATGCATTGTAGGCGCTGGACTTTGTTATGCCTCATTTGATTGGCTCGAAATTAAAAGGAGATAATGTGATCAGTGAAAACAAACATTTAAATAGGAATCTATTTTTATGCAAATCACACATTATATTGCTTTAATTAACCAATCGGAGGCCACATAACAAAGGCTGTAGGGGATAAGACTTACATATATCAATAATATTAAGTGATCAAGTTTGTAAAATTATTTGCCCAGCGATTTTCTTCACTTGTTCTAGTCCACTTTTTCTTTTAATGCCTATTTTGTCCCCCACTACGTACTGTCTAGTCTGTATTTTACTTGTTCCCCCACATCAAGTTGGTGTACCTTGCATTTTTTCTCTCCATTTGTAAAATTACTTAAAATATTTTTCACAATATATCACATGATTCAAGAAACATTTCAATCAGCTAAAATAATCTATACAATTTTTACAAGACTTACATTTTCATTAAGTTTGTTAAACATTATTATCTGATATAGCAAAAGTACTAAAGATAATATTTCACATGAATTAAGAAACATTTTGATCAGCTACAACAATCAATTTATACAATTCTCTAAGACTTATATTTCAATTTTAAAAATGTTCAATATCAAACAATTACGCTGTCAAGGTTGAGTTATTATAAGCAAGGCTTGTTTTTAGATTTGGTTTATTCCTCTATTTCTTTATTCCATTATGTTATGCCTCCATTATAAGAATGTTTTCTCCCTCAAGATAATGCTGTACTCTGTAATTCTAAATATGAAGCAAAATTGATACATCACAAATGGTAAGCTTTCATTAAACGAGTTGCTACTCTGATCATCGGTTGCGTGCATTACTACAAGCTGGGAACTAGTAAATTGTATACAGTCTGAAAAATAAATAAGGTACCAGGTTTTGAAAATGATTTCACAGCCAAAGTAAGGGTAGATTTTAAAAATGAAGGTTATCAAAATATGTGCAAGGATGTTCTCTTTAATTTAAGATATAGGTGATGGCAAATGATACAAAAATTACCAAGTTATGAAACAAAAACCAATGAACGGTAATACTTCAAAAATTGAAGCATGCAGGTCCCATAAGATTTGTACACATCATGAATGCTACATGACAAGTACTTTACTCAATCAGTGTGGACAATGGGCCTGCTAAGGTAAACAGATTTTTAAAATTGCAATTTTGGAATTGGTACCTTGTTTATAAAATTGCTTAAAAGTGAAGGATAAGTTGCTCAAATTGTCAATTGGTCTTTTTTAATTGAATTTGGCAAACAATGAAGAAAACAGCAGTATTGAAGAAGTTGAAGCCCCATTCAAATAAATGTAGCTAATTTATAATTACTCATTCATGTAAATGCCTTATTTTGTCTTAAAGGAGTATTTCGTGATCCTAGCATCCTCTTTTTATGACATTTTTCAGTACATATTGACGAAAAAAGCATATTCCCAAAATTTCAGTTAATTCCGATTTTGCGTTTGCGAGTTATGCATGATTATGTGTATTACACTGCTCCATAGACAATACATTGTAATTTCGTTCTGGTGCACCAGAACGAAATTCAAATTTCATGATATCTTTGCTAAACTAATTAATCTGCAAGAAATATTTCATACATAAACATTATGTAGCCAGAGTATTCCAGTGATATAAAAATCTCAACTTTTTTTGAGAAAAGTGGAGGGATGAGGCTGTGGATCACGAAATGCCCTTTTAAATACACAGCTTTTGGCTGAACCCCCAGCAAGCTATGTTAGCACATCTATGACAATGACAAAGGTACCAAAATCTGAATTTTGATGATTTTTTTTCGATCATCTGGATGAGCAAATCACTGAATGGGCCTTTAATTGGTTTTTATTTCATTGAGTGATTTTTGCATCATCACTATTATCTCAAATTGAATTCTAAAACATCCTTGAGCAAATTTTAGTCACTTTGATTTTTGAAATCTCTACCCTCACTTTGGCTGTGAGATTATGTTTAAAAAAACGGGTACCTTGCTTCTTGTGCGCACTGTAGATGCTGTAACAAGCAATGGTGCTGGCGGCAACAGTTTCACACTCAAATGTCAATGACATGCAGAATGGCAAAACTACCTCTAGTTTAACTCTTGCTTTTTAAGTGTGAGCATAAAAAAACGACACAAGATTAACCACCTGTACTTGGTTACAAATAATTTTGTCAATTTTGTGTGAAAAATATAACAACATTTTCACCGCTTTCTCAAGTGTTTGGCGGTGTTTGCATAACAACAGGCAAATTGTATTATGTCATGATTGAAAAATAACATTGTGAAATCACAGGCGATTAATGGTGCTAGCAACATAGTATGTCATGATTAAAATTTATGCAATATTTTATTTGATAAAAACAAATTGAAGTTTAAAATGAGCATTATATTTTATGTTTGAAATTTATATTTTTGTTGACAAATTTGAGTACGCAGAAAATGTGTACTAAACTTGAAAACACACTTTAATTGTGTTAGCGTATGAGTAAAGTTATTTTTTCTTTACAAAAGTAAAACAAATTTAAAGCAAAGGCATGATTTTGATGTTTTTTAACATCATGAATAAGGTGACTATGGAGGCACTATATTAAGGGTAGACTAGGCATTGTTGATCAAAGTAACCAAAAAAAAAATCAATTTTCATTTTCTAAATCATAATATTATTGAAAAATAATATTTTGATGTTTGCAAAAGTTCATTCTACAAATCATATACTTTGAAAACTTGCTTGATTTATTGTTGTTATGTACGTTTTACAAAAGTGTTGTTGTTTCAGCCTTCTTAACATAACTCAAGAATCACAGGACCTACAAAAGTATATCTGTGATATTTGAATTCTTCTACACACTCGCTATGAAATGATCAGTGCAATTTTTGCCTAAACTCACTACCATTCGCAGGATGCTGTGAACTACCAAATAGCAACAGTTTAAAATAGTTGCTAACCTTATACTGCAGAAAATGTCATGATTGAAATTTGAGAACATGTAACAAATTTCAAATTTGACGAAACATTTCACAATTTTGAGTACACATGAGTGTTGCCATGACAGCAGACAAGGTCATTTATTAAAACCTCACACAATTTTCTAAAACCTTTTGGTATTGTCTGTTGATGTGCTTTGATTTGCAATCATCAAGTAGGTTAAAGCCATAAGGCCAAGTAAAACATGTTTATCCTCCCCTCCCGCTTCCTGTTTTGAGGCCGCTTCAAATTTATTTATATTTTTTAAATTCAGTTAAACTTTTGAATAAAGATGTCTTGGAAGTTGAGATGTTTTCTATGGCCTTGCTAATATGCAAGAAACACTTTTGGATGGTTCTGTGATCACTAGAGGGGGTGTACCTACCAGAATAATAAAATAAAAGGGCCTCCTCCTTTTTCAGGCATTTTAATATTCTATACGTTAATACGGGTATTTATATATGGGTATTACACCTATTTTTCAATAAAAAATAGAAAATAAAAAGCCCCTCTTACTCCTTTTTTTAAAACCCAGACGAGAAACATGTTTTTATTTTTACTCGGCCTAAATGTATGATCTCATAAAACATGTAAAATGAAATGGTGGTTATTTTTATTCAAACCTGATTTTTTGGCATATTTGCACATGCACCAACTTTACACCTTTAGAAATGGAATCAGCCAAAGTTGTTGTGTTTGTAGGTCCCGTCCACCTTTTGGCAAAATAACCCATTTTTTGTTCTTTTTAGCCACTTTTTGACAATTCAGGCAAAATGCCCCCCACATTTCAAGCGGATTGGCGCTAATGCTGTCAGTAATACTTATTCTTTTCCATGTAATAGATTAAAGTGTAATGTCACAGTATATACAAGAATGTGCCAAATGATGTTGCTTTATGCAGTGCCATGCCAAAGAGTGTTATCCTGAAACACTTACTAGTCCACAGTTCTGTCTTACTTTCATTAATGGACCTCTATACTACTACATAACATAACCTAGAAGACGACACAAGAGCCACATAAATTGGCAGCAGTTGCCGTCAAATTGAGAAAAATAATTATAAAAATGTTGGGTTTTGGTGCAAATCATGAATAAGAGCCTGCATGCTCCGGAGCTTTCCAGGACTCTTTCTGTTGAAATATATATAGCACCGTTGGAACAGGTATCAAAGTGAGCTGTAAACCATATATTCCGCTGATACTAGGATATCATATGGCTGCCTATGATAACAGCTTACAGTGTGAATATACCCCCAAAGCTCCCCATTTTGCACCAGGGTAAAGTGAGACAGGCAAGATCAAATTACTTGCCCAGGGATACGACACCTTGGTGATCATGACCTGTAACACTGACCATAGGCCATCATGCTCTCATTGCTCTGATATCATCGCTCAAAAGAATTACATTTTACAGGAATTGGTTTTTGTGGTTTAGATGTGTCAATCAATCAATCAGATTTATTTTATTTCCATCAAAAATTACAACAAAATACAATAATTATAAAAAGTACAACACGGTGGAGTAGGTACAACGATAAGCGAAGCCTGTAAATGCTGCACCCCCTGTATAATTAAATTACACAAATTAAAACAGAACAAAAACAAAACGAGGATCTTATGCAGCCCTCGAATTAACCCACGGCACCCATGGCATTTTGCCGTGGGTGCCCATCCCCACTGCCGTAATGCCCTCAAATATGTCCTTTACCCAAGGCAGTCACTTGCCGTGCCCTCTAATGAAGTTGCCGTTGGTGCCCCAACCCTGCCCCTTCATTATAAAAATCATCTATGTTTGTGTGTGTTTTCTTCACTTTTGAGAAATTGCCTGGTGCCCTTCTCAAATTTTCAACAGTTGCCATGATGCCCTCTTGAAATATTACAAACTGCTGTGCTGCCTTGCCTTTTCAGTGAAAAGCCAAGGCAATTATCAACTTGCCCTAAAAAAGTTGCCATGCCCCTTCAGATCCTTAATTCGAGGGCTGATCTTATGGCATGAAATTGAATGCAACATTGGCTTATAGTGTAACTACAAGGGGTATGCTGTTATGATACCATCATGAATACATGTACCCCAGACCACAAGAGGTCCGCTGACAAGAGGCTTCATTTGCGGTGTACATTAATTTCTTGCGTGGCCAAATCAAAAAGATTTAAAACATTCCACTTTGCACATTAAGGAATCGGATAGCAACGTTTGCACCATATTTTTTGTGGGACATTAGAGCACATCAGACATATCGAATTGCATTCTGAATATGAGGAATGTTCTTTTGATATCAAATAATTTTTATTTTTGAAATGTGCGATATAATACAAATTTTATGGCAAATTATTAAAAATAGATATTTTTGATATTTACCAGTCCTCAAAGTAAACTTGATAAATCTAATGATATGTACTTAAAGTGTATGTAGATGGGATGAAAAGCTGACCATCAATTTTAAATTTGGACCATTCATATTGAAGATATACATTTTTTCAAAAAAGACCTACATTTTTTTTTTGGTGTTTGGGGTAAAAATCTATATCTTCAATACGAATGGTCAAGATCTTCATATGATGGACGGCTTTTCATACCAGCTACATACACTTTAAGTATACATATCATTAGCTTTATACAATTTACTTCGAGGACTGTTAAATTTAAAATCATTAGTTTTTATCATTTTAATCATTTGCCATTCATGTGTACCATATCGCAAATTTATCAGAAGGACATTCCTCATATTATAAATGCAATTTGGTATGTCTGATGTGCTCTCAGGTCCCACAAAAAATATGTGAAAACGTTGCTATCTGAGCCCTTAACTACAAGAGGTATGCCATTATGATACCATCATGAATGCATGTACCCCAGACCACAAGAGGTCCACTGTCCATATGTCATCATAAATGCATGTACCCCAGACCACAAGAGGTCCGCTGTCATATATCATCATGAATGCAAGGCAATAAGGCTTCATTTGCGGTGTACATTAATTTCTTGCGGTGGTGATTTGGCATGTTGAATGTCCTGTTTCAAGAAGATTTAAAACATTCCACTTTGCCACTTTGCACATTAAGTCACTCAAAATCATCAGTAACACAGCTAACACAAAAATTATTTTAAAACATAAACGTGTTGGGTTATAAACTGGTTTTGGTTTTGGTCAAAACATTGTAATAACATTTAAATGTTGGGTTATATAAAGGTCATGGAAATGTTATTAACATTTTTTGCAAACTATTTTGTCAAGACTTACATAACATTACCTTAAAATATTTTCAACAAGTTGTCAAAAATGTTTTTGAATGTTAAAATGTTTTGTACCATGAATGTACACTGACATTTATACATTTTTTGTAAAATGTTTTGTGTTTACTGTGAATATGTCCATTATTGTTGCATTAGCAAATTTTGCTTCAAAAATGTATTCATGATCAGAAAAAATGTAAACGTAATGGGCTCAGATGCATTTTTCAAATACCTGTATAGTATTAATTTAATAATTAGCAGTAATAAATCTACATTTTAAATATTGAGAGAATCTGTTTTTGTACTTTTTACACCTTAATAATAAAAAAATGAATTGGCAAAATAATTGTTATAGTTGGGAAATATATAGGTCAAAACAACCCTTACTTGATGTGAGTTATCTAATCAGTTAGTATTTCTTTACTTTAAGGGGGTACTACACCCCTGCCCAATTTTTGTGCCTATTTTTTGCATTTTTCTCAAAAATATAGCGTATTGGTGACAAGTAAGATATGTATATTATAGGGGCAAGGACTACAACTACTGCACTGAAAATTTTATTTCAACACAAATAACAGTTGTGGAGTTACAGTCAAAAATGAGGGAAAACCAATATTTGATCAATAAATCAATAACTACTTGCCTTGCGTTGCTGAATTTTCAGTGTAGTAGTTGTAGTCCTTGCCCTACAATATACATATCTTACTTGTCACCAATGCACTATAATTTTGAGAAAAATGCAAAACTGGCACAAAATTGGCCAGGGGTGTAGTACCCCCTTAATGCTGGAGGCTATAGGGTATATTCAAGCCTCAAACTTTTTTGAAACAAATTTAGCATAGTTACTAATTCACACATTAATCATGTTTATTGTGAACATTTTTGCTCTTTAAGCCAATATTTTGTTTTACTTTAGCATTATTTTGCTAGAGGTTGTGTGTGATATATCTATCAAAAGGCACAACATTAAGGTAACATAGCAAATAACAATAACAATTTGTTAACCTATATGATCTAGCCACTTAACAAGCAAAATAAATTACAATCTTGCAGCTGCAACTAAAGCTACAACTTCATAAATGATAAATATCTGTGTCAAAAAAAGTAGGATGAGAAGAAATAATAGATTTGTCATCAAGATTGTTTTTAGTCATATTAGCTGCTTTTGCATGCACTCTTTTACATTCAAATTTACCAATCGTTAGTTTTCAAAATGCATTATCAGTCCATACCACAATAATTAGTGGTATTAATGGGAGGGCGAGTTAGCACAGCGGTAGTTCCCTCGCTTTGCACCACTGAGGTCCCGGGTTCAGGCCCCGGTGCGGCCCAAGGACTCATGTGCACTTGATTTATCCCGATTCCATGCTCGCTCTCGCAGGTTTTCTCCGGGATCTCCGGTTTCCTTCTGCTTTTAAAAATCAGTGATTAGTTGTTTGGTTAACAAAAACTTCCTTCACCCAATGGCATTTGGGGAGCTGCACAGATAAATGGTGGATGTTACAATCTAAGTGCAGATAGGTTTGCACTATTCCGGCTACACAAATGCCTAGTTGATGCGATCTGACTTGTGATGATTCACCATGGCAGCGAAATTACAGCGCTTTGAACACTCTGTGATCTGTGGTAAGGCGCTATATACTGAAATTTATTTAATTATGATCAAGGTTACATGTTGTTAAGCTAAAGTAACAATTATATTGATAAAAATGAATCAGAGAGTTATAACGCATTCAAATAATTCTGAATTATTGAATTTAATTAAATTGTTAATAATTTAAATCGAGTTTGATAGGGGACTTAATATCATAATTACAACATTAATTCAAAATCGCTCTGTCGTCCAAAACACAACAAATTTTGCTGATTCCATTTATGTATAAGTTACAAATATGCCAAAAAATCAGGTTTGAATGAAATGAATCAACCAATTCCATTTAAAAGATCCTACATTATGGTTTTAAATCTGTGTCTTTTCCAAGAACGGGCGTCCTAGATTTAGTTGACCTTACAGTACCTCTAGTAAATACTGATAGGCAAATTAGAGTAATCAAAATCATAATTTGCAGCAGCGCATGTTACCCTAAGGCATGGTGTATATATAGGTTAGCAGTGACAGTGATAAATGCTAGAAAAACAGGAGACATAGCATTAGATATTACTAAGTATATTAATACCAACCAAAGTATAAAGAAAAGTCATGCATCAGACTCTAGGCTATTTAAATAGAGTACTTGCACACTGAAAAAATAATAATAAAATTTTAAAAATGTTACAGAGAGCTTGTATGTGCTGCTTTAAAAACTGTAGAATCCTTAACTAGATTGATTAATATGTGTAATGGTTGTGCGGGGAACATGCACAGGAAATGCACCGCTAGTTGTCAAGTTTACACAAACCAAATTTGGGTTGTTGGATGACTCCTATCATTTTATATTATATTGCTCCTTCTGACAAGCACTATGCCACTACACTATCTAGAAACCAAGGTTTCAAGTAGAACCTGTCTAAAGCAGTCCTGTATGTAGAACCTTAAATTTGGGCCTTTAATAGTTCTACAAAATACTAAAAAAGATGATTCTCCAATAACCAGAAAGAACCATTTTAAATATGAAAAAGGTTCTTGTGGTGTTCTTGCAATTTCTAGAACCTCTATAACTCTAGCTGTCCTGTGTGTGGAGGGGGAGGGGGATTTGTGTCTCCTATGGTGTCACCCGGGGGGTGTCACTACTGATTTTGTGTCAGTCATTGATTTTGTCAGGTAACACATCATACATTAAGACTAGATTAAGGGATCTGGAGTAAGCGTTTTGACAGTATTTTTTGTGGGACATGAGAGCACATCTGACATATCGAATTGTATTCTGAATACGAAGAATGCCTTTCTGATATCAAATAATTTTCATTTTTTGAAATTACAATATAATACAAATTTTATGACAAATTATAAAAATTTGATATTTTTCACATTTTTGATATATAACATTCCTCGAAGTAATTTTATAAATCTAATGATATATTCTTAAAGTGTATGTAGCTGGGAGGAAAAGCCGATGATCAATGAAAATTTGACCTTTCATATTGAAGATATTGATTTTTTTTCCCAAAAAGACCTAATTTTTTTGTGTGTTTTGGGGAAAAAAATCCATATCTTCAATACCAAAGGTCAAAATTTTCAATTGATCGTCGGCTTTTCATCCCACCTACATACACTTTAAGTATAAATCATCAGATTTATAAAGTTTACTTTGAGTACTGTTAAATATCAAAAATATCAATTTTTAATCATTTGCCATAAAATGTGTATTACATTGCGAATTTCTTCGTATTCAGAATGCAATTCGATATGTCTGATGTGCTCTAATGTCCCACAATAAATACTGTCCAAACGTTCATACCCCATCCCTTAAGACTAGATTGAATTTTCCTTACACTTCAAATTTTAAAAAAAGAGTGATGAAAAAAAGAAGAGTCAGTTACACAGATGCTATAGATGAATATATACAGGTGAGGATCATCAGCTGTGCCACCCATCTTCAGAAGTTCTAGCAGGTATTCAAATTGGTGGTGAAAGTCGCAAGATTTAAAAGCTAGGTGGAAGCTATTCTTTTGCATTGTTAATAAGATGACAGATACAAAGGTGAAGGAAGCTGGATGAATGTAATGAATATTGTGGGATTTAATTTGGGCCCTGGAGGATTTTGGCTATTCCAGTTGAAAGCCATACACCCCTTGGAAGCCATGACCTTATAATCTCCTAAACAAGGGGTGTAGATTTCAAATGGAGTTGCCCATTCAGGGAGCCACATTTGAATTTTACACCCTCTATGGAAGCCATGACCTGAATCTCCCGCACAGGGGGTGTAGATTTCAAATGGAGTCATCCATTCAGGTAACCCTATTTGTAATTCACACTCCCTGTGCGGTGGAAAATTACAGTCATGTCTTCCATAGGGAATATGGATTTCAATTGGAATAGCCCATGCTATGTTTATACCACTTTAACAAGAAAATTGAACCCGTTCTTAAGCAACTAAATTGTGTCAGATAATGAAGTCGTCAGTGTTGATGATAGTACAAATTCAACATTGGCTTTATGCATAAACAGCAATAACATTCTACTTTTTGGCCATCTTTTTGGCCATGTTTATTACAATTGCAAAGGTAATTAAAAATTTTGTTCAGACAAAAATGAAGTGAGGATTTGAGCTTTTGAGGGCCAGAGTTTTAGCACAATTTGCACATTTTGTACAAAACTAAACACAACAACAAAATGTGGGCTCCAGTTAGATAACAAGGGAGTATTTTTTCCAAAAAAATTGAAATGAAATTGCCCATTTTTTATACCAAAATTTACTAATAAGGGGGCTTTTTATTGTACCAGAGGCCTGGATTTAGTCCCATTTTAAGGCTCATCACCATATGGTCATTGTACTGAGTATAAGCCCAGAACACAGAATGATAAAGTGAAATAAGGAAAAAATATATAAAGCTGGTTATTTTTGAGCTTCATTCTAATTGATTAATGAATTCACATACACATAAAAATGAATTATTTTTTTCTAAGATAAAGTACACATGGACACAGGAATACAAACAAAGTAAAGATAAAAATAAAGACAGAAAACAAGGAAAAAATAATTAAAGAAAGAAGAAGGTAAATCGGGAATGGAAGATAAAAGAATTGAAGCCAATAGTGTGGATATTTCTGTTGCATATTTTATGAGATGACAGATACAAAGGTGGTTAGAGTGTGTAATGAATATTGTGAGATTTGATTAGGGTTGACACTGAAGGAGTCTACATAGGAGACCTGGTCTGAATTAAAGCGTATCGATGTGTACTATGAACATTGTGGGCTTCAGGGTTGACAGTGGGAGAGTCTGCATAAGAGACCTGGTCCATGTGGGTTTTGATTCGGGTTGACATGGAGAGTCTACATAAGGACCAGGTCTGCACCAATGCACACTATATAAATAAGTTCATTTTACCACAAGGGTTATTTAGAACGTTCCAATGAGTCAAATAGGGCCAAACTTTAACCAGAGTGAACATGGTAATGTGATTGATCTTCTTACACATAAAAATATGGCAAATTCTAGAAAGAAAATCTTGTTTATCGTATGGGACCTATATACACAATTACATTTTGTTGGCCGCTAACCTATTTTTTTGTCACTGATGTAGGCCTACTCACATATATTGACATACGTCATGTGCCCATGAAAAGACCCTGGTATTTTTGGCAAATCCTACACCCAATGACCCCGTTTTTTCAGCAGCCTACACTGAATGACCCCCTTTTTTGAACAATTAGTCCTCATATTGAAATTACAATGTGCTACGCGTGCATTTTCAGTGTGTGTGCTTCAGTGGAGGTGGGGTGGTCATGTGGTGAGGAGTGAGAGGTGTGTGTAGCATGTGGCAGTGGCGTAGATTTCTTTTTTGACATTGGGGGGATGGGGTAGGAAAAAGAAAATATTTCTTGAACTTGGTATAGTGAATCCAGCACATTTTGGCCGTTGACTATTTTGTACTGTAAAATTAGGTAAAAAGCTATTTTTGATTGTCAATGATGTGAAATTTTGGGCGCTCATATACAAAATCACCCCATTTTTGACGTTGCCAACACCGAATGATCCCCTTTTTTCTGAAAATTTCTATACCGATATTTGAGTGCTCCTTCCAGCCCCCAGGCTCTTCCCCACTTTCAAAATTGTACTGCCTCCTTTGCCAAAGCATATTCTACAAAAGTATTAATCTGGATGTTGTAAGTCAGGGGCGGCGCCACAGGGGGGGGCAAGGGGGGCAATTGCCCCCCCCCTATGATTTTCAAAAAAGAGGTAAAAGGAAGGAAAAGGAGAAAGAGAAGGAGAGAGAAAAGGGAGGGGAGAGAAAGAGAGGAGGGAGAAGAAGAAAAGGAGCCATTCCCCTCCCTGGCCATGGTTAGGAGGAAACTCCCCCTTCGGACATCTTGCCCCTTGTGGAATGCTGACCTACACGGTTTTAAAGTTGTTGGTTTTTATATTTTGGGCCCATTTTCGGCAAATTTCCCCCATAAAAGTCACATGGCCTCTCTTGCTTTTTCTCCCCAACTACTTTACTTTGGAAAAATCATGGCTACGTCACTTTTCTGTGTCATGCAGCAATTAATCATTAAAAATAAGTTTGCTTTCAGTCCGATATCACACAACTTTTACGGGGTTTCATTGTATATCCAAAACCTATACTATAGAACGCCTCATTTTACTAGAACCTAATTACTAGAACCTCATACTAGAACCTAATTTTTTTTTTTTTTTACACTCGCAAATGGGTAAATGGTGTCCTTTTCTGACTGAAAAGCATAAAAAACTGTTTTTTTACTTCGCCACGCCGCAAAAGTGGACCTTTTTCGCTTTTAGTGATCATAGGGGCGACTACTTCCCGCCCTACGCTCCTGATTTCGCTTTCAGTTTGAAATATAACCTCAAGACACCCCCATTCATATCATTTTATCGTGCCAATTTATAAAAAAAAACCCGGCATATCATGTACAATGCAACTGACTTAACACACCGCGTTGCGACCAGAGGCATAGGCTAGATCTGACCCGGGGTGTGGGGTCCCCCCCCAATATTTTGATAGGGTAGATGGTCCATACAATCATTCCCCAATGTTGACGCCTGTATGGGTTTCTGACCAAAGTAACCTCATATTTTTTTTCGCGCTTCTTTAACATTCCCACTTCATGCACATTTGTACCACCATGAACTTATTTTGTTGCCAAAAGGTGCTGGATTTACTAGAGTCCATACCTAAAACCAGCGGGCTGAAAGTCGGGCCCGTGAATGAAATCCATAAAAATATGCGGTTGGAAAATAAATAAATAACCCTAAAATGGGTGAAAATGGTGCATCAAATGGCTTCATTTGTGCTTTCATTTTGAAAATTTTCCAAATTCTGAGGGGGGCACATCCCCCCTCAGACACCCCCCTGCGTCGCGCAAGCGCGACGGGCAGCGCTGTCGCGCCGCATAACAAATTTCAACAATTGTTTTGCCCCCCCTATCAAAATACCCTGGCGCCGCCCCTGTTGTAAGTACACATTGGTACACATTGATGTCAATTTTAAAATGTCCCATGTCGATTCCCCATGGCCCCAGTGTCTCTATCATGAATACGATGTGATATGTATGCAGCTATGGGCTCAAGGAAGGGGAAATACATAAGCTCAAAAATAATAGAAATATCACTGATTTTGTTGTTGTAACAAGTAATAAAATTATGAAAAAGTGTTTGAGTGTAGTTAATATGGAAAAATTATTCTTAAATGAAATTCAGCAATATATTTTTCATGATCTATCTGCTCAAGATATTAAAGAAACTCTCTACTGCATATTGAGCTAAAATATAAAGAAAATAAAGCTTTTGTTGATGTCAGTATTGTTCCAAAAACTAATATCAAAGAAAAAAATGCATGCGTGTGATGTGGAGTAAATGTTAGAAATTAATTTCCAAATGTGTTTGATCATATTATATTTTGCTGAAAACTTTATCATTATTAGACTTTTGGTTCTTATGATATGCTCATTTCAGTGTTGCTTAGAACAATAAAATATAAATAAAGTTGAATACAATTAATGGCTAAATTTCAAAATCAATATTCCTGACCGCGACATCCAACATCCGACTCATTTTGCTTGATCCCATCACATATAACTGAAATGTCATTCTTTTTGATGTTGGTGTTGTTGTATAGTGTTGAAAAGAAGTTGTGGTTTTGAGCAATTCTTGAAAATGAAATTGCTAATGCATTTTTATATGCTATCTACTGAAGATAGCAAACAACTTCAAATACTATAAGCTATATAAATAAATGAATTCAGTTTTCTTACAATTCTATATTTTAGAGCTGAAAGTATGTCAAATAGGTTGTGCTGATGATGTGATTAACAGGGGACATTCCCTGTTGAACTCATACCTAATTGAGGGGCCTGGGGGTACATAGCAGACTCAAAAGTCAGCCATTTCAAACCATTTTTCTTTTCAGTGATGTAGTGTCAAAGAGGTATAAGCGCATGGCCATGACCCCTCCAAATGAAGTGAAATAATTTGTGAAAATTCCTATTGAAAGTGATAAAAAATGGCCAGTGTCCACAAATCAGGCTTGGTGCCCACCATCAAATGACTAGCGCTACGCCAATGGCAGCATTCAGAGATCCATCATTGCTGAACCAAAACTTCCTCACACCATTCCCCGAAATATGTTGAGAACTAGTTTGTTTTCGTACAATGTATTAAGCGATCCAATGGAAGTTCTTTGTCCCCCTGGGACAAGGAGCTCTTACAGAAAATCAAATTTCAATATGCTTAACATACTGTCAATTGGACGTATTTGTGCCTATTGATCAAATCATGGAGCAGCAGAGATATCTTACCCTTCCCAGAATCCTTTGCAACATGATACATCACTTCATTTCAAGAAATGACACTCCCATTACTTTGTACAAATTCCCTTTGTTTTCATTTTGAGAATAGACTAGCTAAACATGGGTCAATACTAGTCAAGATATAAACATAATTTTCAAGATCGGGATGTGTTCTGTTCATCGAGGTATATTTCATCATTATTGACCCGTTGTTGCAACAGATAGCAAATCAGTACAGAAAATTGAAATGGGAGAAATGCATCATGGGAAGTGTAAGATATCTTCTCTGATGGAGCAGTTAGGCAAACAATTACAAAATATCTCTGAATGGGGCTTTAACCTTTGGAAACATTTGGGTTGCATTATTACTAAATTGTAAGAAATAATCTCTAAACAATTTTGAGAAAATCATAAAATTTTTTTATAATTCCATGGCTCATACCTGAAGTTGTTATTACCTAAACTAGGCTGATTATGCATGAATGTATAGATCCCCAAGATCTGCTTTTCCGGTGACTGCTATTTGTGATGAGATCTGATCCGACAGGCCAATGGCAACAATTTGCAAATTGAGGGAGCAAACATAGGGAGCAAAAATGATTCAAATACATTTAAGGAAATTGGCATTTTAAAAGCATGTAAATTTGTACCCAAGTTTGTTAGGGATGTTCGGATATCAGCAAATATAGTACATTTAGTGACTGTGTAAATGGATGAGGGTAAATGAGTGGTAGGTCGCTAATATTGATTTTGAGATATAGCCAATAATAACTTCTTTTGTATTTATCGTTCTGAGCAACACTTAACTTTATTTAGAACCGTAAGTGATGGGGGTTTCATTGAATTAAAGTACTGAAAATGGCACATCTAAAGAAATTAAAAACTGTATTTTGATTTTGCTCAACAAACGACTTATTTAGCTTGACTGCATCACATATATATATGCCCCACCATTTTTCAACCAAACAGTCCGATCCATAAATGAAGTCAAAACAGTACCCATATTTTTGAGGATGTAATTGTCGATTTCACGATATCTGTATGCAATGTGCGGCCATTGTTATTGACAGTGTTTACAGTATTTTGTGGAGCACCGCAGCATTGCCAGATGGTACTAGCGATATAAACTTCCAATTCTTCCAATTTGGTACTAGCAAATTAATGAATTCCATGGCGATGCTTTTGTGATCCCTGTTTTTGCAGAACTTGACTATGAATAACCTTTTCCAGCAATGTTTTTAGTGGGAATTACCATTGTTGAAAAGACTTCTAATTAATACCCTGTTTCAAAATGTTACCCCCAGGGCATTTATTAAAACATACAGTAATTCCATTGTGGAAGATTTAAGGAAAGTCTTCCACAGAGGGAGTATGTTTTTCCAACAGAATTAGCTATGTTTAATTATTTTAAAAACTATGATCCCCCTGTATTGCCTTTACCTATATCTTACAACTGGAGTAAGTATTTCAAATGGAAGTTACCAAATTGGCTATTCTATTTGAAACCCATACTCCTTGTGTGGGAGACTTTCACAAAATCTTTCACATGGGTACCAGCTTTCAAATGGAAAAAACCCAATGCATGCCTCGCTTTTCTGTTTTCCGTTGAGAGAAGCCAGTAAGTGTTATTTTTCCCTTTAAATATCAGAAGGGTAACCTTGTGGTTTGTCATAATTTCTGGTACAAACAAGGTCTCCGAGGTTCTGGAGCACAGTGTTTTCCTCCTACAACACTTAACATCTTAAGTGCTAGGTCTATATAGTGTGTCTCATGTCAAATAACGCCATGTTGGATTTCGCAGTGGGAGATTCGAATCAGTGTGCTTTCATAGTTGTGTCCCGGCGTACGGACAAATGTGCTTCTATGTGTGTGTATGCCCCGCAGGATTAGTTTAGCATGCGCAATACAAATCTACCACTGCAAAATCCAATATGGCGTTGTTCCTCTCAACTTGAGTTCAGACCAGTGCCGGCACCGGGGGAGAGCAAGGAGGCATTTTTTCCTCCAAATATTTTTCTTGCCCCCAGTTTGCTTCTCCACTTTTAAGGTCTTGTCGATGCCAGCCTTAAAAACCCAAAATTACAAAAATGTCAACTTTTTGCGACAAGTGGTTGATTTTGCCCCCCTGAAATTCACTCCCCCCATGCCCCCGCTCCTCCCGAAAAAATTCCTGGTGCCGCCACTGGATGAGACGGACTATACACAATTTTGTGTTTATGTCTTGCATGTGTTAGCTTACTTTGATGTGTTAACCAGGTGACACAATCAGCACCCACACACTATGTCATCATGTAAATTTTGTTAGCTCTATAATGTTATTAAATATTATGTACAAGGTTGAAAACTGAAATATGTGTTTTTTGATCAAATTGTGACAAATAAATTGGATTTTTTGTCGGAAGTATTGCCTTCATGCCTTTTTGTTCAGACTGTTGATTGAAGTAGGCATGGATAGGCATATAATATCACATGGTTTAGAAATCATGAAAGCAGTCGGTAAAGGAATCGAATAGGAAACATTTGCACAGAATTTGCTGTGGGACATGAGAGCACATCAGACCCCGGCATCAGACAAACCAAATTGCATTCTGAATACAAGGAATGGTCTTTTTGGGGAAAAATGAATATCTTCAATACAAAAGGTCAAAATTTTCAAAAGTAATACAAGGTCAAAAGTAATATAAATAATGACTATTAGTTGCTATCTACTGAAGATAGTAAACTTGTGCAAGAGAGAAAAAAATCTCATATAGTTATTTTTTATCACCTTTAATACTAATACAGCAGAAATGCCAGGGTCTGATGTGCTCGCTTGTCCCACAGCCCACACCAAATACTGTGCAAATGTTTCCTATTTACAGTAATATAAATAATGACTATTATTTGCTATCTACTGAAGATAGCAAACTTGTGCAAGAGAGAAATAAAAATCTCATAATCTTATAGTTATTTTTTTATCACCTTTAATACTAATACAGTAGATATGCTGGGGTTTGATGTGCTCTCCTGTCCCACAGCAAATACTGTGCAAATGTTTCCTATTTACAGTAATATAAATAATGACTATTAGTTGCTATCTACTGAAGATAGCAAACTTGTGTGAGAGAAAGAAAAATCACATATAGTTATTTTTATCACCTTCAATACTGCATAAACACACATTTGAGCTTTATTTGCCTTACTGATGATACTGCTAGAGATTTTTTGACTGAGTGTGCATGGATGGCCCTAACAACCAAAAGTATGGCTGTTGTTTACAATTCATTTTATGCTATTTTTGATCTGCTAAATATTTCAGAAAATGTGTACGATTTCTCATATATGAGTGTGTCCTCATTTGATGGTGTTTGCAAAAGCACCCCCACACACCCTTACCCACACAAACCTGATATACATTTCCCATTTACTTCTCAGGTACTTCCCAGGACCCACAACATACTCACCTATCAGGGCACAGTTCTTTAACTCCTATACCACATGATACAATTGTACATTGATTGAATGACCTTTGAAAATGTGGGTACAAAAACTCATAATCTGCAACTTGAGGTCAAATTCTGCACTATGATTGTTTTATTAAGGTTATTGAACTATGCCATTGGGATGAGGCCATTGTGGTCCATATTGTTAGTACACCTCAACAGGTAAATACTTTAAAACAACTAAATTTTGCAGGTACTTAATTTCACAAATCACTAATTATCGGTATTTTTCAATGGCACTAAATTTCACAAATCTATAAATTAAATTTGTTATTGCCATAATTGGCTAAATGAAAACTTTATAAAAAATTCACGGGGCTTTAAATTTGTGAGTTTGTGCTGCTTGTATAATTCACAAAATTAAATACAGCACGAATAAAGAGATTTACAGTATGTACATATCCAGGTTAGTATTCAGAGGAAGAAATCTCATAAATCCAAGTAAATGTCAAATTTGATCAGTGTGTCAATACACTTAGTGCATATATCCGCACTCAACATTGCACGCACGTTTAGACAAAATGTGAATTTTACTGGGTTTGATCAGTTCTGCTTTTAAACTACATAATATTGTATAAATGGTAATTTTGTGAAGGCTTAATTTTTTGAATTTTTGAAAATAGGGTATTAGAATTAGGCTGTGAGTCTCATAACATGTATACATTGAAACTTAATAAACAACAATATTATTAAATGTATATACATAAAATTGTCAAAATGTGTGAAAATCCTGTTTGTCTGGTACTGCAAAGGATTCCGCTGTATCGCTTACACATAATCTCTTCAAGGGTAGGAATGGGTCAAAGGCATGTCTTCATTTTGAATTTTGAAATAAAAGAAAGATCCCTTATATAAATGGATCTAAGGCTAAAAATATCTTTTTTCTTTTCTTTTAAAAGGGCATTTTGTGATCCACAGCCTCATCCCCCCACTTTTCTCAAAAAAAGTTGAGATTTTTATTCCACTGGGAACCTCTGGCTACATAATGTTTATGTACCAAATATTTCTTGTAAATTAATTCGTTTCGCAAAAATATCGTGAAATTTGAATTTCGTTCTGGTGCACCAGAACGAAATTACAACGCATTGTCTATAGACATGATGGAGCAGTGTAATACACATAATCATGCATAACTCGCAAACGCAAAATCGGAATCAACTGAAATTTTGGGAACTTAGCTTTTTTCGTGGATATCTACTGAAAAATGTCATAAAAAGAGGCTGCTAGGATCACAAAATACTCCTTTAATATGTATTTTACACATTTCCCATTTTTAGTTGTCAGAAAAAAAGTGATATAAAATAATAATGAAAAAAACCTTTTTCCCATTTTCTTCAAGCACAATGCTACATATGCACCTGTTGCTATGGAGTGATAAAAGTTGCATGAGTTTGATGCTCCAAACTATTTATTTATTTATTACATTTACTGGCCAAAATCCAATATGCAAACTGCTAAACTAAATTAAAGGGAAGTCCTGTAATTCAAAATAACAAATATAAATAAAAAGTTAAACAGAAGGACAAAGCAGACTAAAGAGAGAAAAGGCAAAAATATAAATATGCCAAGGAAACATTTCATTTAAAAAAAACACTTTGAAACCTTTGATGTTAGATAGAATAGAACACCCTACATGTCTCTTGTTATCTTAATACTGACATAAGGCAGAGGCGGGTATAGGGCATTCTACTATAAAAATTCAGAGAATATCACTGACATACATTAATTGATGTATAGTCAAGCCGCTCTGTACAACGTACATGACGTATGAATAACATAATGTTGCCCTTTTCACTGAAATTTGCACAGACAAATGTTCAAAATAAGCTTTGCAAAGATACATTACACGTCCTTGTTGCTTTTTTGCAAGGTATAACAAATCAGTAAAAGAGTTGGGGAAATCCTTTGTTTTCTATTGTTTTTTGAGATGGACCATATGAACCATATCTCAAAATAAGACCATGACAGACCATGACGATTCTTCCAAAAATGTAAAACTTATTTTGCCACAAAATATTGTGCCACCAATATAAGGATTCTTTCCAAAAAGTGAAAAGTTTGTGGCACAAAATTATTGTGCTGTACAGTATCTCTAACTTCTAATAACACTCCTGACATTTATCATGATCCTACAAGGAACATCACCAAATGCCTGAAGTAAGCTTATAAATGACGTCAGCGTGACATGACTGACCCTATAATGGTACTCCGGCAGACATGTAAAGCTATAGATCCTGGTCTTGAAGCTATCCATTTTAAATGCAATCAAAGTGGGATATTCCCATTGAAATCCATACACCCCCTATGGAAGACACAACCTTAATCTCCCATAGAGGGAGTGTTAATTTGAAATGAAGTTGCTTAAATGGGTGACTCCATTTGAAATCTACACCCCTGTGCAAGCGATTAAGGTCATGTCATCCATAGGGGGATTATGGATTTCAACTGGAATAGCCCATCTCATGACTTCAGCCGTCTACGGACATTTTGAGTTTGTAATTTGTTTGTAGAATTTATAAATGGACTAACACTAGACATAATCTGCAAATACAAAATTCTATTAAAAACATAAACATGTTTTTGGTCTTGATCAAAACATTTCAATGCCAGGTTATATAAAGGTCATGAAAATGCCTCAAAAACATTGTGTATGCAAAACACCAAAATGTTGTAAATGTTATTTCTAAAATATTGCAAATTTTTTGTCAACACTTTTACCTATATTATGTTTTGCAGCAAGTTTTTTTTGGGGGGGGGGGGGGGTATCAACCAATTTTGCACATAATTGCTGCAACAAATGGACAGTTTTATAACTTGGGTTTTTTCTGGGGGAATCGGGGAGGGGGCAAGAGTTCTGAATGGAGTTCTGACATGCCCCATGCCCCCCACCCAGTGCTGCCACTGGTCAAGACTTCTGCTGCTGCATATTATAAGAACAAGATTTGTCACACTCTTTATGTAGTTCATTCCAAATGTTATTATGCACCAATGTCCAGGTATAGTATTCTATACTATATCATATAGTAGGCTTGCATTTCTTCCCGGGCATTTCTTTATGTCTATAGAAAAGAACACAATATTTGTGTCATGTCCCGCTCCGCTGGTAGTATTATATTCTATACTTGTACGCTTGAATTTCTTTATGTCTATATAAATGCACATAATATTTGGCATTCAGACCAAGGCTCAGACACATATTGAACTACAAAGGTTAAAGTCGCCATACCAGCACATCATGAATACATATACATGTTTCATGTGCTGCTTGGGCATCATTGGTTTATTTGACTTGGATAAAACCAAGATGTTCTTAAACACTCAAAAAAGTATTTTACTCTACAGTTTAGGTGATTCCAGTTGAAATCCGTACAGCCCATATAGAAGACATCACCTTAATCTCCCACACGGTTGTGTAGATGTCAAATGGAGTCCCCCCATTTGATATTCATACTCCCTGTGTGGAAGATTAAGGTTGTATCTTTCATATGTGTATAGATTTCAACTGGACTAGCCTTTTGTTTTATAAAATATTTCTAAAATCTTTGAAATGTATCTGTCTGTTTCATACACACTGCAAAATATGTTTTAAAAAACACCCTTTTAGCACTACAAAGTGTTTATTTCTATACCCTGCATGTAAAAGTATAGGAGGAATTACACGCAATTAACGCTATATAACAACACATTTATAGAGGTTTTTAAACATTTTTAAACAATATTGGTTTATTGCTATCTTCAGTAGATAGCAACAATTATTTTGCAGTGGGTAACAAAGCTCTAATACTTTTATTACTAAATATGTATGAAAAATGTGATTTTTGATGTGATGATTAAGATCATGTCTTCCGTAAGGGTTGTATGGATTTCAACTGGAATATTCTTGAAAGCTCACAAACTTAGAGTAACACTATTTTGAACACTTCTGGATATAGGATTAATTTCATACAGTTAACACTATAGCAACACATAGAGGGTTTTTTATATACTTTTTAAACATTTTTAACGTTAGGCCAAAAAAAAAATTGTTTGTTTGTCCATGTCCGACCGACCTGGTCCCAACCGTGTCTTTTTTTTTTTTTTTTAAATTTGCGTTGAATGTGCTAGTAAAACAGTGGTTAGTATATATTTAAAGAAAGAAAATGTAAATAAAATGAACAGTATAACATGCAAAACCATCTCAAGAGTTAAACCAGTAAAGTGCTGTGTGTTTTGACTTCAAATTGTCAGTTTCAAGTGCAATATCTGTAAAAAAAAATATAAAAAAATCTGACCTACCGACCCAACTGTTTCATAAGCCTCTATGGACAAACAAACTTTTTTTTTTGGCCTTACTTTATAGCATGTTGATGTCACCAATATCAGCATGTTAACCCTCTCCATGTAGGTGTTGCCTGCAGATGACAAGTCTAAAAAAAATGTTAACAATTCATTAATTTCAGAATTGTACATTTTCATGACCATATTTGGAATCAGCATGAAAAACGCATTAAAATGAGTCCAAACAAACCTAGTATTGGTTCAGTGGTTCTTGAGATAACTCTTAATATTTTGAGAAAATACCTCAAAACGTGGGACATTCTATGTTGAAGACATGGCTAGCAATAGCATGCAGCGCATATTAAAGTATTGCATTTTTTGCAATGTGGTTTGAATGTAAGAAATAATAGGAATTGCAAAACTAAAATAAATTACCTCTTGGGAAATCATTAAGGCTATGTTTCATATCATTTCTTAAAAAGAAGTTCAAACATTTTGCCTCAAAAAACCTTGAAGAGATATTTGCTTGTATACAAATCAGATTAATTTTAATTGGATCTGAAAAAGAACTTTTATCAATCAAATTAACTTTGAACGATCCTGATGAATCTGTTTCAAGAGAAATCAGATCTATTTGAAAACATATGGCTATCTTCTGTATATAGCAACCTGTATGTTGGTTTTTTGTTATCTTCAGTAGATTGCAATACGCTATATAGATCTATCGTCTGTAGACAGCAACATATACGTTGGCTTATTGCTATCTTCAGTAGATAGCAATAAACCATAGAGCTATCTTTTGTAGGCTGCATGTTCGCTTATTGCTATCTTCAGTAGATAGCAATAAACCATAGAGCTATCTTCTGTATACAGTAAGCTGTGAGTTGGCTTATTGGGCTTATTGCTATCTTTAGTAGATAGCAATAAACCATAAAGCTACCTTCTGTAGACAGTAACCTGTATGTTGGCTTATTGCTATCTTCAGTTGATAGCAATAAACTATAGAGCTATCTTCTGAAGACAGTAAGCTGTTTGTCAGTTTATTGCTATCTTCAGTAGATAGCAACAATTATTACTGAAGTAGGTCACAAATCTCTAATACTTGTGTCACTAAATATGTACAACATACGATTATAACTCATCATTTATTTATATACCATTAGTATTTGTCTGGCTTGGTGATATTTTTAGAGGGATATACCAAGATTTTTAATAATTCAGAAATATCAGAATTGCACATTTTCATGACCATATTTGAAATCAGCATGAAAAATGCATTAAAATGAGTACAAACAAGCCTAGCGTTGGTTCAGTGATTTTTGAGATAACACTTGATATTTTGAGAAAATACCTAAAAACATGGGACTTTTTATGTTGAAGATTATATGGCTAGCATGCTGCGCATTAAAGTATTGCACTTTTTGCAATGTGGTTTGAATGTAAGAAATAATAGGAATTGCAAAACTAAACTAAATTACCTCTTGGGAAATCATATAGGCTATGTATCATATCATATCAAGCATTTTGCCTCAAAAAACCTTGGAAGAGATATTTGCTTGTATACACATCAGATTAATTTTAATTTTAATTGGATCTGAAAAAGAACCTTTATCAATCAATTGAACTATGAACAATCCTGATGAATCTGTTTCAAGAGAAATCAGATCTATATGAAAACATATGGCTATCTTCTGTAGCAACCTGTATGTTGGTTTGTTGTTATCTTCAGTAGATAGCAATACGCTATATAGATCTATCGTCTGTAGACAGCAACATATACGTTGGCTTATTGCTATCTTCAGTAGACAGCAATAACCCATAGAGCTATCTTTTGTAGACAATAAGCTGCATGTTCGCTTATTGCTATCTTTAGTAGATAGCAATAAACCATAAAGCTATCTTCTGTAGACAGTAAGCTGTGTGTGTTAGCTTATTGCTATCTTCAGTAGATAGCAATAAACTATAGAGTTACCTTCTGTAGACAGTAATCTGTCAGTTTATTGCTATCTTCAGTAGATAGCAAAAATTATTTTTGCAGTAGGTCACAAAGCTCTAATACGGGTATTACTAAATATGTACAAAGTGTGATAATAACTAATCATTTATTTATATACCATTAGTATTTGTCTGGCTTGGTGATATTTTAAAGGGATATACCAAGATATTGTATACATTTTCTTGTCACTGGTGAAATAAGTTCTAAGATTTGTTATAGTAGTGCAAAAGCATTGTCTCCATGGGCATAGCAAGGTTCCTTGGTTCCGTGGGTCAGAGGTATAATTGAATTTCCACCTATTTTTACAAAGGTTGTCCTCATGTACATTTAATAGATATTGTACCTTATGGTACTCTTTCACCCACCCACCCAGGCACCCAAACCTCATGGATGTCTATCAAAAAGATGCAAACAAACAAACTTCAGTGTGTCTTCATATCTTATCTGCATTGTATACTGCTCATGATTCGATTCAATTCAATTCAATTCAATTCAATTCAATTCAATTCAATTCAATTCAATTCAATTCAATTTAATTTAATTTAAGGTACAACAGTAACATTATTTGTCATCCATGAAGCCTTGGTAATTCAGTTCAGTTCTGTTTGGTTCGGTTCAATTCAATTTAATTCAATTCAATTCAATTCAATTCAATTCAAGCTACAACATTAACATTTTTGTCATCCAAGAAGCCTTGATAATTCAATTCAGTTCTGTTGAATTAGTTCAGTTCAGTTCAATTCAATTCAATTCAATTTGATTCAATTCAATTCAAGCTACAACAGTAACATTATGTGTTATCCATGAAGCCTTGATAATTTATTTTAATTCAATTCATTTCAGTTCATTTCAATTCAATTCAATTCAATTCATTTTAATTCAATTCAATTCATTTTAATTCAATTCAATTCAATTCAATTCAAGATACAACATTAACATTATTATTTGTCACCCAAAATTCAAGAAGCCTTGATAATGCAGTCTATCTACATGTAAGTAGGGAAAAGCAGCCCAGAATTTCCTGTTGTATCCGGTGTACAGTCTTTAAATCAAAAGAACTAATCCTGGTTTTAGATGAATTCAAATCTCTGTGATAAGAAGCTTAGATAGTTCATACTGTACTCTGCTTGAGTATGTTGTTGTAGTGATGTGTCTAGATGTGGTGTGATCAAGCAAAATCAGTCTGAAGTCAGACATATTCAATTTTCAGTTTCTTATAGGATTGTTAACAGCATTTTCAAGGCTACATTTTGCAGGAAATCCTGTTGAATTTAGACAACCAATTCAATAGATGTGAGCAGTTAAAGAGTTTCCAAAACAATGGGAAACAAAAAGAAATATTTCTTTTGTATGGCTATATCTCAAAATTAATATTTCTGACTTCCGACTGATTTTGCTTGATCACATCACATATAGGGGTTAGTGGAAGAAGACCCTATCTGCAATAGCTGCCCTATAGACATTTAACAATTTCTGTATTCTATATTGTACACATATGACACAGGGCAGCTATTGGGCTATTCCATTTAAAATGCACACTCCCCCTGTGGAAGATTTTATAAATATCTTCCACAGGGGGAGTATGCATTTCAAATGGAATGAGCACATTAAGGCAGCTTTGTTTGAAACTCACCCTCCCTCTGTGGAAGATTCAGGTTGAATCTTTCTCAGAGGATGTATGAAATTCAAACGGAGCTGCCTAATGTGCTAATTCCATTTGAAATTCATACTCCCCCTGTGGAAGATATTTCCAAAATCTTCCACAGAGGGAGTGTGGATTTGAAATGGAATAGCCCATTGCAGATTGGACCTTGCATTAAACCCTTGATATTGTTGAGGCTGAAGGAGAAAACCCTCTTACACATTAAAGGTCCGTAACCCGATCGACAGCATCATCCCCGATTTTTTTCATTGTTGATGAGGTTTTGGTATCACATAATAGATACTATTTTTCTCATTACTATCCTGAAATTTGACGCTCCAAGTCGATGTATTTCGGAGAAATCATGAATCACAGCGGTTTTACAGGTATACCAGTTTGTAAACAATGGTAAATACTTTGGAATTCTGGGAGGGAATTATGAACGAAATATCAGTCACCGCAAGACGGTGCGCCGTATATAGTTATGAAAACGGCAACGGTAAGCGTGGTGTGCTAAATAGCTCAATTGACTAAGCGTTTGTTTTTACCCGAGAGGTACCGGTTCAAAACCCGGTCTCGGAAGGGTTTTTTTTTTCCTCTCCATTTTACCCAAACTTTTTTATATTCATTTGAAATGTACATATTGCAAGGGAAATATATTTTGTTTCCTTTTTTCTGAAACGATGCGAAAAAAAACATTTTCCGTTCAATACGGGCGGGCATTGTACAGCATGTCAGCATTCGTCATTGCCTGCCCAGAATGCAATTCACGTATACCAAGGTATTGGATTGCAAATTTGGCTATTTATTCACATTTACGCTGAAAATGCTCTCGTTTTTCACAAAAGCATAAAGGAGGCGATATTTGATATTATTCTGTAATTTTAAAGACAATCCATCTCCAAAACCAATAGGGTTACCCCCTTTAAGGCTCTGCATGTAATAGAGCTATCTTAAGAGCCACTGAACCAATATAAGGCTTGTTTGTACTCATTATAATGCATTTTTCATGCTTGTTTGTACTCATTATAATGCATTTTTCATGCTGATTCCAAATATGGTAATGACTATTTACATTGCTGAAATTTTTGAATTTTTGGAAGCTCAATCGATAAGGTATTCAACTATGGTGCAAGAGGTTGCGGGTTCGAACCGCTGGACAAAGAACTTACTGCTAATTGTCTTGTTGTAACCCGTACTGTAACAAACTCAGGGAGCAGATCCTGGATGGGACGGTCAATCATGAAATGTCTAGGGTGTGCATCTTGCTCCATGGCATTATAAACCCAGCTCAGCTGAATCCCCTCCCTGTGAAGCCAGCCTACGGGTCTGGATTTAATGTCATAATTACAACAGTAATTCAAAATTGCTTTATGATATTAATTCAAAATTACTCTGTTGTCCTACAGCGTAGCCTTTTTCTAGTTCTGAGAAATATTTGTCTATACTATGCTGCTGCCACACACGACAACACATTCATAATGTGACTAGTACTTCCCTAAACATTGGATACAACAAATTATGGTCGATTCCAATTAAGTTTGCCCGTGTTACAATCATTTAATACAAATATGCCAAAAAAAATCATGTTAGAAAACAATTAACCAATTCATTATTTAAAGAGGTTCTGCAATATGTACATTATGGCTTTAAATTCCCATAAAGGTTTATAACCAATAAAATTGTATTCCACTCTTTGGGTACTGACCTCTCCGATCATACTTGAGTCATTCGTTCTCTTCTCCTGATATTAAAATCGATTATGATGAAGACTCGCGAGTCTGGTTATGACATTATTATTTTTCGAATGTGATTCTAAAGGTACTGTTAATGATTGTAAGCTATGTTCAGTGACCTTTAAAAGTAGTGCAAACATTTACTAGCTTAAATACAGAACATGTTTTGACAATACAGGGTGTCTCAACAATTTTTTTTATTTCAGTAATGATATGTTAGCATAATTATAACACTTGCATATTGAGCTAATTCTGTAAATGTGTTACAAATTTTACCATTTCCGTGTATCAAATCTTATTTTGGTTCTGAGGTCACCTAAAAAAATTCTGGAAAAGGTATAATTGCCCTCATTTGTAGGTGACATTCACTATAATCATGTTGAGTTGGATGAAACTATTATGTACAGAACCAAAGTTACAAGAGTGGAGGTAGAACTTATTGAATGGCCCTTGTAATTATAGTAATTCAGTTGTCAAAAATGCCTCCTTTGGTCCCCAACATGCAACATGAATTTTCCTCTAAAAATTAACTTTTGATACTAATTGACAATTATTATTATTCAGACTTTTAGCATTTTTACCCATATATATAAATAAATACTTTTTAAAAATTTTGCCAGAATTATACTTTATGCAAGGGTTCTTGGAAAAGCTTTCAGCACCAGTAGAATATAAAAATAATCAAATTTGTTGACTTTAACACCAAATTGGATAACACCACACAACACAGTAAGCACATTATATTCAAAATAAAACTGGGAATTTGAAAAGAATATGAGGGGAATATGAAACATTATTCATCATAAATTAGCATCCATTAACAATTTGCTAAGATTATTATTCCCCAAATTGGATTTGTATCAATATCTACATTTCAGTGTAAATATTTTGCCTCTAGTCACCAAGTACAAATCATGGGTTTGGTATAAGTAAGCCCTATCAGGAATAGCTGCCGTATAAACATTTGACAATTTCTGCATTGTATATTGTACACATTTTAAAATATGACACCTGGCAGCTATTGCAGATAGGCCTTTCTTGCCTTGAGTCACTAAGTACAAATGATTATGCTTATTTTGTGTGCATCATAATAGCATATTATGTATGATCTTATATTCCTGTAATATTAAAAGCTTACATTTTTCTACTCATTTACTCTTAATTGATATTAGCTGCTAGGGAGCCCAATTAATCCGACGATTTGCAATAAGTCAATGCTATTGTTGATAAATTATTATGTAATTTATATTGAAGAGCCTTGAGCTGATATGCAGATGAAAGGGGAAAAATTAAAGGATTTGTTATTGATTTGGAATATGATAAATATTGTTATCGTTAAAAGATTAAGTGTGTTTTTTTAGATAATTTGTCATTAGCTATAATTAATTCTCCTTTTTATTACTTTTCACCTTGAATTTATTTTTTGTTGCATGGTAATTTTTAGTATTTAAATTGTGATTAATTAGCTAAAAGCAATGACCTTGTTAAAAATGTCTTCAAACCAATGATATGTTTTAAACCATCTGTAATGGGAGGAATCATTGTATGATAATTGTATGTCATACTATGATAGGTTAAGAATCTTGTTTTTTTATTGAAAGAGATTATCAACAGTAAAAAGAATCTACAGAAGATAGTAATTTGCACATCACATATAAACAATCTATCCGAAGGATATCAATGTGCTATCTACAGTAGATAGCCATATTGTTGTCAACAGCCATCAACAGTAGATAGCATTTAACATGTTTAACATGTGAATACTATCTGTAGTAGATAGTGATTTACATAATCAACACACTATCTACAGTAGATAGTATTTATGCCATGTAGGCATATACTATCTATAGTAGATAGTAATTAACACATGTATCAATGCTCTATCTACAATATCACATTTATACTACTTGTAGTAGATAGTAATTTACACATGTATCAATGCTCTATCTACAATGTCACATTTATACTACTTGTAGTAGATAGTAATTTACACATGTATCAATGCTCTATCTACAGTAGATAGCATTTAAAACATTTATACTATCTGTAGTAGATAGTGATTTACACATGTATCAACATGATCAATATCCACAGTAGATATATCATTATCATTAATGCAAATGTGCTATCTACAGTAGATAGCAGTCTATAATGTGCTATCAACATTCTATATCCACACTTATAGACCAGTATTGATGTAAGGGTGCTAATCATAATCAACAATCTATATCCTCAGTAGATATCAAAGTGTGCTATCTACAGTAGATAACAATGTATGCATCATGTTACTGGGTCTATTACACGCAGACAGCAATTAATGTATGAGTGCTATCTACAGTACATTATATTAAAAACATGCAGTCATGTATGGTAGATAGCAATTATTAATAAACTGCTCAAATAAAGAAAGTCCGCAGTCATGTAACCCGTCCTACACCAAAATCTGATCGTGTTATGAACATTTAATTGATAAAGTCGTGTGAAGAATCTTGTTAGCTCCAACTTGATACCAAATTTGCCACCAAAAACTCTAAATTCAGAGAGATTAAGACCAGTATATGAAATTTGGTGCATTTTCAAAAGTTGCAAATTAAAAATGGACCACGCGGAGCTATAGAGGTGAATGGCACAGCGCGACCATTGATATAGCCCGAAACAACCGCTAGGTCATATCGATCGCATCGTGCCCTAGTATTCATCAGTAAAGCACTGTAGTCTGTAGCAATCCATGCGTTTTAAATTAACAATTGAATAAAGCGCGCACTTGGGATAGTCGACATGGGTTCATCGTGGGCAAGCAAGCTTGACCACATTGCCATGCTAAGCAATTTCGATCGCGTTATCGTTTTGATTTGCAACTTTTGAAAATGCACCAAATGCCATAAACTGGTATCAGTCTTTGTCACTTTTGAGTGTTTGGTATCAAATTTGGTATCAAATTAGAGCTAACAAGATTCTGCACACAACCGTATCAATCAAATTTTCATAACAAGATCAGGTTTTGGTGTAGGACGGGTTACATGACTCATGGACTTTCTTTATTTGAGCAGTTTACATAATGTATCATGTGGATAGCAATAGATTGCAAGATCTGGTGCAGGCTAAAAGACATTTCTGTGTTAAATTTGCTACATAATGAAGGTAGGGGAGAGCGGGAGTGTTCACCCTAGGGCAGGTTCGCCCACCCCTTGTTTCTCAGCACATACAGCTATCTGGGAATTTGGTGATGGCAAATGTAGGTGACATAGGTCATTATAAACTTCTCATGTTAGCTATGTGACATATAGGGACGTGTTCATCGAACTGCAGCCAAAACAAAAAAAATACACCAAAACTTAATTTTTTCTTGCATTAATAATGTTGTATTATCATTGATACATAAATACAGATGGTTTTAATGGAAATCTGTATTGGGAACATATGGGATTTGTCAAAGATTTGCTAAGATTATTATTCCCCAAATTGGATTTGTATCAATATCTACATTTTAGTGTAAATATTTTGCCTCTAGTCACCAAGTACAAATCATGGGTTTGGTGTGAAAGTAAGCTCTATCAGGAATAGCTGCCGTATAAACATTCGACAATTTCTGCATTCTATATTGCACACACATTTTAGAATATGACACCTGGCAGCTATTGCAGATGGGGCTTTCTTGCCTTGAGTCACTAAGTACAAATCATGGGTTTGGTATAAGTAAGCCCTATCAGGAATAGCTGCCGTATAAACATTTGACAATTTCTGCATTGTATATTGCACACATTTTAAAATATGACACCTGGCAGCTATTGCAGATAGGGCTTTCCTGCCCCAAGTCGCTAAGTACAAATGATTATGCCAATTTTGTGTGCATCATAATAGCATATTATGTATGATCTTATATTCCTGTAATATTAAAAGCTTACATTTTTCTACTCATTTACTCTTAATTGATATTAGCTGCTAGGGAGCCCAATTTATCCGACGATTTGCAATAAGTCAATGCTATTGTTGATAAATTATTATGTAATTTATATTGAAGAGCCTTGAGCTGATATGCAGATGAAAGGGGAAAAATTAAAGGATTTGTTATTGATTTGGAATATGATAAATATTGTTATCGTTAAAAGATTAAGTGTGTTTTTTTTAGATAATTTGTCATTAGCTATAATTAATTCTCCTTTTTATTACTTTTCACCTTGAATTTATTTTTTGTTGCATGGTAATTTTAGTATTTAAATTGTGATTAATTAGCTAAAAGCAATGACCTTGTTAAAAATGTCTTCAAACCAATGATATGTTTTAAACCATCTGTAATGGGAGGAATCATTGTATGATAATTGTATGTCATACTATGATAGGTTAAGAATCTTGTTTTTTTATTGAAAGAGATTATCAACAGTAAAAAGAATCTACAGAAGATAGTAATTTGCACATCACATATAAACAATCTATCCGAAGGATATCAATGTGCTATCTACAGTAGATAGCCATATTGTTGTCAACAGCCATCAACAGTAGATAGCATTTAACATGTTTAACATGTGAATACTATCTGTAGTAGATAGTGATTTACATAATCAACACACTATCTACAGTAGATAGTATTTATGCCATGTAGGCATATACTATCTATAGTAGATAGTAATTAACACATGTATCAATGCTCTATCTACAATATCACATTTATACTACTTGTAGTAGATAGTAATTTACACATGTATCAATGCTCTATCTACAATGTCACATTTATACTACTTGTAGTAGATAGTAATTTACACATGTATCAATGCTCTATCTACAGTAGATAGCATTTAAAACATTTATACTATCTGTAGTAGATAGTGATTTACACATGTATCAACATGATCAATATCCACAGTAGATATATCATTATCATTAATGCAAATGTGCTATCTACAGTAGATAGCAGTCTATAATGTGCTATCAACATTCTATATCCACACTTATAGACCAGTATTGATGTAAGGGTGCTAATCATAATCAACAATCTATATCCTCAGTAGATATCAAAGTGTGCTATCTACAGTAGATAACAATGTATGCATCATGTTACTGGGTCTATTACACGCAGACAGCAATTAATGTATGAGTGCTATCTACAGTACATTATTATATTAAAAACATGCAGTCATGTATGGTAGATAGCAATTATTAATAAACTGCTCAAATAAAGAAAGTCCGCAGTCATGTAACCCGTCCTACACCAAAATCTGATCGTGTTATGAACATTTAATTGATAAAGTCGTGTGAAGAATCTTGTTAGCTCCAACTTGATACCAAATTTGCCACCAAAAACGCTAAATTCAGAGAGATTAAGACCAGTATATGAAATTTGGTGCATTTTCAAAAGTTGCAAATTAAAAATGGACCACGCGGAGCTATAGAGGTGAATGGCACAGCGCGACCATTGATATAGCCCGAAACAACCGCTAGGTCATATCGATCGCATCGTGCCCTAGTATTCATCAGTAAAGCACTGTAGTCTGTAGCAATCCATGCGTTTTAAATTAACAATTGAATAAAGCGCGCACTTGGGATAGTCGACATGGGTTCATCGTGGGCAAGCAAGCTTGACCACATTGCCACGCTAAGCAATTTCGATCGCGTTATCGTTTTGATTTGCAACTTTTGAAAATGCACCAAATGCCATAAACTGGTATCAGTCTTTGTCACTTTTGAGTGTTTGGTATCAAATTTGGTATCAAATTAGAGCTAACAAGATTCTGCACACAACCGTATCAATCAAATTTTCATAACAAGATCAGGTTTTGGTGTAGGACGGGTTACATGACTGCGGACTTTCTTTATTTGAGCAGTTTACATAATGTATCATGTGGATAGCAATAGATTGCAAGATCTGGTGCAGGCTAAAAGACATTTCTGTGTTAAATTTGCTACATAATGAAGGTAGGGGAGAGCGGGGAGTGTTCACCCTAGGGGCAGGTTCGCCCACCCCTTGTTTCTCAGCACATACAGCTATCTGGGAATTTGGTGATGGCAAATGTAGGTGACATAGGTCATTATAAACTTCTCATGTTAGCTATGTGACATATAGGGACGTGTTCATCGAACTGCAGCCAAAACAAAAAAAATACACCAAAACTTAATTTTTTCTTGCATTAATAATGTTGTATTATCATTGATACATAAATACAGATGGTTTTAATGGAAATCTGTATTGGGAACATATGGGATTTGTCAAAGATTTGCTAAGATTATTATTCCCCAAATTGGATTTGTATCAATATCTACATTTTAGTGTAAATATTTTGCCTCTAGTCACCAAGTACAAATCATGGGTTTGGTGTGAAAGTAAGCTCTATCAGGAATAGCTGCCGTATAAACATTCGACAATTTCTGCATTCTATATTGCACACACATTTTAGAATATGACACCTGGCAGCTATTGCAGATGGGGCTTTCTTGCCTTGAGTCACTAAGTACAAATCATGGGTTTGGTATAAGTAAGCCCTATCAGGAATAGCTGCCGTATAAACATTTGACAATTTCTGCATTGTATATTGCACACATTTTAAAATATGACACCTGGCAGCTATTGCAGATAGGGCTTTCCTGCCCCAAGTCGCTAAGTACAAATGATTATGCCAATTTTGTGTGCATCATAATAGCATATTATGTATGATCTTATATTCCTGTAATATTAAAAGCTTACATTTTCTACTCATTTACTCTTAATTGATATTAGCTGCTAGGGAGCCCAATTAATCCGACGATTTGCAATAAGTCAATGCTATTGTTGATAAATTATTATGTAATTTATATTGAAGAGCCTTGAGCTGATATGCAGATGAAAGGGGAAAAATTAAAGGATTTGTTATTGATTTGGAATATGATAAATATTGTTATCGTTAAAAGATTAAGTGTGTTTTTTTTAGATAATTTGTCATTAGCTATAATTAATTCTCCTCTTTATTACTTTTCACCTTGAATCTATTTTTTGTTGCATGGTAAGCATTAAGAGCTTTTATTTAAAAGAGGTATTTTTTGTGATTGTGATTAATTAGCTAAAAGCAATGACCTCGTAAAATGTTTTCAAACCACTGATATGTTTTAAACCAGCTGTAATGGGAGGAATCATAGTATGATAATTGTATATCATATACTATGATAGTTAAGAATCTTGTTTTTTTATTTATCTTGTTCAAGGTTTGTTGAAAAAGATTATCGACAGTAAATAGAATCTACAATAGACAGTAATTTTCACATCACTTATAAACAATCTATCTGAAGTACATATATCAATGTGCTATCTACAGTAGATAGCAATATTGTTGTCAACAGCCATCAACAGTAGATAGCATTTAACATGTTTAACTGTAGTAGATAGTTATTTACACATAGGGCCTATCATATCAACACTCTATCTACAGTCGATATATAAGTAATGCAAGTGTGCTATCTACAGTAGATAGCAGTCTATATACATTGTGCTATATATCAACAGCAATTGATGTAACTTTGCTAATTTATACATCACAGTATCAACAATCTATATTTCCACAGTAGATAGCAAATTTAGTAATGTGCTATCTACAGTAGATAGCAATTTATGCATTGTGTTGTCATGTCTATACAGAGACATCAAATTAATGCATGAGTTCTATCTATATTACATCATGTTATAAACAGTATGTATGGTAGATAGCAATTAATGCATATAATCATGTGGATAGCAGTAGATTGCAAGATCTGGTACAGTCTAAAAGACATTTCTGTGTTAAATTGGCAACATAATGAGTGTACTAACAATAAATGACTCAAACACAAAAGTGGGGCATCCGTGACATCCCTGCCATGCCAGCCCAATTACTATTGTCCTGTGTGCGCTCATTCGCAAATATATCAAGTTACATCCACATGCTATCTGCATTAGATAGAGATTCATGTATTTTATGTTGTTTGAAGAAACAACAAGCTATGACACATAAGTGTAGGGAATAATATACAAAAGAGCTTCACACAAAACAGCAAAAATGGAGCAACTTATGGGATAGAAAACTATACATTTGAACCTCTTTGTTGCTGCATGTCTATATTGCCTATCCCGGTCATAATGGGTTGTTCCAGTTAAAATCCATTACCCCCTATGGAAGATATGATCTTAATCTTCCACACAGGGAGTGTGGATTTCAAATGGGGCTACCTAAATGGGTGACTCCATTTGAAATTCACACTTCCTGTGTGGGAGATTCGGATCATGTCTTCCATTGGGGTGTATGGATTTCAACTGTAATAGCCAATACATTTCCTCCAGGTGTTTGCTATATCATCAGCCTGCTACACTAATTGCCTAAGTCATTTTTTGTAATTTTGAGAACAAAGAAAATGTGGTTCAAGTATGCATCAGTTATGTAATCACCCAAATTATTTCGGATTATTCCCTTTCATTTGTATCGTTATCATTTTGTTCTTGTGCAAAGATTGGTGAATAAAATATGTTTAAATGCATGCCTGAATTATATCTTATACTTTGTTCTCAAAATTTAAAAAAACAACAACTTAGGTAATTAGCGTAGCAGGCTGACGATATACAGAATACCTGATCACATAAACCTAGTAATAATTTATTTGTCTTACAGGGTGTGCACCTATAGTTCGACATAGATTTACTATATAAAGTCATTTTTGAATGTTATTTTTGTCTGACTGACTGTCTCAGTTTTTATTAACTTTCTTGAAGTTCAAGGTCAGATTGAATATTTTAGTATGAAGTATCCCATTCCCAAAGAAGATATCTTACACCCTTCCCAGAATCCTTTGCAACATGATGCATCACCTCATTACAGCAAATGACACTTCTATTACTTTATACAAGTTCCCTTTGTTTTCATGTTAAGAATAGACTGGCTAAACATGGGTCGATAGTCAATAAATAAACATATTTTGCCAGATCTGGATGTGCTCTGTTCATTGAGGTACTTTTTGTTACTATTTTTCCACGTTACACTGCATAGCAAATCAGTACAGAAAATTAAAATTGAAGATATGCATTATGGGAAGTGTTAAATATCTTCTTTGGCTGATTCCTATTTGGAGGTGTTCACTTTTAAAGAGAGTTGGGCTGAATCATACATTTTTGTTAGCAGTAGTTTTTTTTTTTTTTAAATCTTGAAACCTGTAAATTTAGAATAATTGGGGCTTGAAAAGGAAAATCTTGAAATTGGTTGGTATTTTCAGAAGTGCCTCCCCTGGGGTAATTATAAAAAATTAAATTTACTGTAATTAAAGGCTAAGTCTTTCACATGGTTTTTAGTACACCATTAGACATTACAATTGTACAAAAGAGTAGAAATTCAAGGGAAATTGAGGGCATTGCTGGAGCAAATCACACATTATAGCTTTAACATAATAAGAATGATGTTCATGAATGACTGCATGGCAAATGTGAGTAATTCTGAAGGGAGCCCTAGCTTCAGAGAGATATCTTAGACTTCCCATAATGCATTTCTCCCATTTTAATTTTCTGTACTGATTTGCAATCTAGTGGGTCAATAGTGATGAAATGTTCTGCAATGAACAGAGCACATCCAGATCTTGCAAACTATGTTTATTTCTTGACTGACCCATGTTTTGCCAGTCTATTCTCAACAAGAAAACAAAGGGAGCCTATACAAAGTAAAAGGAGTGCCATTTGATGCAATGAGGTGATGCATCATGTTGCAAAGGATTCTGGGAAGGGTAAGATTTTCTCTGCCTTAGCTGTATTATTTCTAATGAAGAGGTCACATTAACCTTTATAAATTGATTTATAACATTAATGAGGAACAAGCTCTTCCACGTACGTCACTGATAAGCTTCTTTCATTCTGGCATTAATGAGAAACAATTAACCTCTTCCACATACGTCAAAGATTTATAAGCCTCTTTCATTCTAATGGCACTTGAACCATGTATAAGATGTGCTTCACAATTACAGGTCTTAGGGTACGGAATATATATACATACAAAGATGCATTTAATCTACAATACCGTTCACAATCCTTTTGCACTTGCCAATGTGTGTATTGTTTGATGATGATGATGATGATGATGATGATGATGATGATGATGATGATGATGATGATGATGATGATGATGATGATGATGATGATGATGATGGCGATGACGATGACGATGATGATGATGGTGATGATGATGACAATGACGATGATGATGATAATTAGCATCACAGGTGTCCCAGTGTGCTTGGAGTGTGTGTTATAGAACTCGGCCGATCGGATTTTCTCAGCCAATAAGATCTCACTTGGTTTGCTAAGAAAATGAGTGACATACCAATCATTGGGATTCCTACCAAATCGGCCAGCATGCATTTTATTATAGCCTACACTGGCTATCCAGGCTTATCGCTAATTCTACAAAATCCGGTGCCAATCCACTATAAAAATTGAAAAAATAAAAGTTGTTCAAAAATACCTGCTTTTTTGTTTATTAAGAGTAAATGTATCACTACTTTCAGATGTAAAAAATTGCCAACACCACTTGCATATTTTTCTTTCAGGAAGTCATGATGTTTGTTAACACCAAAACTCAATGTAATGTGAGCTATGTTACCGACTACAAAATGGGCTGGTTTTACTCAATCCAAGGTCATAAAAAGCAATCTAAAGATCACTTGAGTGAAATGTAAAACAGATTTCACCATTTCATAGAAGTTTTGAAGATACGTAAATGAGTGTGTAACGTAGCGCACAGTAACGTAGTTCACTGGTTTTAATGTTTTTAATGTGATTTGCGAACGTTAGAATGTTATGCGGTTAATTCTAATATAAATGGGGTTCGACCACTGGTAGCTTTCACATATTATTAGGAAGTACATCTAATACAAGTGCATACTATAGAATCCTGGTAACATAGCTCACCAATCTTAACATGGTCGGTCGAAATTTCAATGTTTACAACATTTATATGCCAAAAATGCTACAGCATCACGATTTTTACTGAGATTTTTAAAAACCTATGAGTGTTTCCTTTCAAAAACCGCAAATTACATTGATACCTCTGTTTTACTTCTTTCCAATAACATGTGTTAAAAAGGGGTAACATAGCTCACAGCGTTTTGGTGGAAAGTGCAATTTATTTCAGAATTACACAAAGACGTTTTAATCACTAAAAAATAATGTTGATAAACAATATGATGGTGCGTTATCTAATTAAAAAACAACAAATATGTAAAGAAATCGCATTTATTCAAAGAAAATATTCAGGGTTAGATGTGACACTTGAGCAGTGGAAACGCATTTTAGCGATTTTGAGCCTTTGCAAGGGTTAATCAGGCTGAAGAAAGCATTTAAAGTATGGAAAACTATATATGTCCGTGTAGATCTCGTTGAGTTCTACCAGAAAAACAACATATTTGATGCCCTAAATGCTCGACAAAGTGTTTGTGGACCAAAGAACGGAAAAAAGGCTATTGGCACCGGATTTTGTAGAATGAGCGTTATGCTTTCTTATAGTATGAGCTTGGAATGGTCCATGGATTTCCCATGGATTAGCATGTGTCCCTCACGGACCAACCTGGGTAAACAAACAAACAAACAAATATTGTATAATGTCATTTGAACCAATTTCCCGGACCAGTTTAGACCAAAACTCACATCACATGGCTAAATAAACATCAAACCCTTGCAAATTATGTGTGCATTTGTTTCAGTAAAGTCAATAGGATGCGATGTGACAGAAGGATGACATTGGATTTACCCCTTGCAATAGAAATTTACAAAACTAAAGGCTGTTCATATATTACTCCCAATTTTAGTGTGTGCAAGACTTATCTCATGTTTACAGACAAGCAATACCTGCAACTTGATGGGCTATTCCAGTTGAAATCCATACACCCAATGGAATACATGACCTTCCACACAGGGAGTGTGAATTTCAAATGGGGTTACCCAGAATGGATGACTTCATAATTGAAGTCTATACACTCCCTGTGTGGGAGAGTATGGTCATGTCTTCCACAGGGGATGTATGGATTTCAACTGGAATAGCCTTCTTAGTTCTTGCTTCCAAGCATCGCCTTGTTTTCAACTCTTGATGCCTATTAAAGCTATTTTGCATCTATATGTAAATGTGGTGTCAAACGTTTACTGAAACATCGCAAATTTCTCAAAGTAGGAAGGCTTACAGTTTAAATAATGCAGAAACTTCAAAATATTTTAATATTTATCCAGTGCTAGCTGAACAGCTGTATCTCATAGTGTATTGTGTTAAATCTATTTTATTGCATATTTAACCTGTTTGTAACTTGTTATTGAAACCTGTTTTTGAAACATATAGTTTTAGAACAAAGAAGTCTTTTGCACTAACATCCTTAACCCCATGGCACTATAGACCACTTGACATGTGACGTCATTGCCCGGCAGTATGCGCACGCATTATGGCACTTTCCATTGTTCTTTGCCCTGCAGTGTGCGTGCGCATCGTAGTTTGCTCAGGGCATGTGTATTTTAAATCTCCCACCACATTTCATATAGTACAAGAAAGCCATTGAACAGTGAAGCGGTTCGTTCGAGCATATCAAAAGACCAATCCCTCGCCTTTGTTGATAAACATTGATGTCAAGTGGTCTATACTCTCTGTCTTACAAAGTCCCTGATTGGTTAATAACATGACTTAATCATCTAAACAACCAATCAAAATAGAGCTATTACACTCTTGTTCCGGCAGTTAACAGTCGCCAAGTATAAGAAGAAAAGTTTAAGATTTTAAAACAATTAATGTTCAAAGGCGTGATTTTGCGCTTAATCTGCAAAGTTTAACGTATGTTTAAAGACTGTTAAACTCGAGCGTATAAAGGTGGTTATTTTTTGTTACGTTAAAAGGCGTTAAACTGTGTAATGTTTAGTGGAATTGTACTTTACCTGTTTAACGATACATCTCAAGCGCTACCACGGAATTTTAACCAATTATTGTTTAAAATGACAAAAGCAAATGGCGGCCACGAGTGAATGCTGGTCGTGCTGCTTATGGTATCCTGAAACTTCGTTCAAATAGGTAGGTTTGAGTCAATCAGGTTGCACCAAACTCGAGATTCGTTTGATAAGTTATGCATAGACATCATTGAGACATAAAAGATGGATATTGATGCGTTCATTTGCTAGATTTAACAACTTCATTGGGATTGACATTCTAGCGATACTGTACTGTACTGTTCTACGTGCACGGTACATGTATATCACCAATGTGTGTACCGCGATGTTCAGTTTTGGGTATACGCACAATAGCTTACAATGTAGACGAGATGCATTGAAGTATCGGTATGCTGGATACCCGTATCGAGTGTGTGAATTTATTAGCGTTGATGTATTGTATTTTAGCATTGTATCGTAATGCATGCGAGAGAGAAAGGCTTACTAGATTTTAATTTTTTACTCGGATACATTGCCCGGATACATAGCGGGTTGAACTGATAAAAAAAACCTTTATGCATGAAATCGTATTTTTGAACGAATCTCACAGTTGACCAAGATCTGATGACTTCAAATCTATCATGAATTATGTTTCAGTATAAAATTTTTAAAAAAAGAAAGAAAGTCCCAATCATAATTAAATCCAATACAACCATTGATTAAGCAGTTGTATTTCTTAAACAATCCTTAGATAAAATAGAACATATAAATCATTATCTGTTTAGAGTTATTAAGCAAATATTGATTAAAAGACCTTAAACAACCTAGTTGGTTAAGCACTTAAACTTGAAGCTGGTTAAAGTGCTATATGCATTTATTGGTTAAAAGTTTTAACCAACTATTGATTTGAGCCTTAAACAACAAGAAAATTAAGGGCCCTTAACCAATATTTCGACGAGAGGACCACGTAACTAACACGAGTTTAAGATTGATTAAGATTGTTTAAGACTTTTTTAATTGGCGAAATAAGAGTGTAGACCTCTCAACATTATAAAGCTTAATCACCTAATGACTGTTCTTACTACATCTCTGATTGGCTTTATACATGATATAGCCCTTTATAACCAATCAAAATAGTTCTTAGAGGCAGATAATTCAGTTCCCATGTGGTTAATATGCGTCTTCTCTACCTATAGTCAAATATTGACATGATAAAACATTCCAAATAAGGGAAGAAATGGGTTAATGGTATAATAGATCTTACCACTTTCCAGAACATACATGTGTTTAATGCTTTACATGATGCTAGCCATATACACTGTGAGCATTATGCTTTGACATCAACTTTCAAGATATTTTCTCAAAATATCAAGAGCTATCTTAAGAACCACTGAACCAATACTAGGCTTGTTTGTACTCATTTGAATGCATTTTTCATGCTGATTCCAAATATGGTCATGAAAATGTACAATTCTGAAATTTTTGAATTTTTAAAGAAAATTTGGAACTGCTGTTGACACCTGTGTGGAGAGTAATAAGGTTCATCCTTAAGGTAATGCTATATATCTGTACATGGTGTTACAGTACTAGTACGATGTATGGCGTAATTTGTATCCCAGTTGTATACATCATACAAATTGTGAAACTATAGGCACTCTTGTTAATTGCACACATGTGTACAAATATATGAATATTTTAGGAACAGATTAATGATGAAGGATAAGTTTATAAAATTCTCATTTTAAAGGTTTTTTACCAACTTTGAGAAATTGTCATCAAAATGGTTGATAAATGCTCAATTGTGGAAACAATAAACCTGATTTTTGCTCAAATTTCAACAATATTTCTTGAAGTTGATCAAAAAATTTTAAAAAAATCTAAAAATTTGTTCTTATATATTTAAAGAATTAATATAAAAAAAAACATTTTGACTGAACTTTTTGTTATGGTGCCCCCCAAAAAAAAAAATCGTCCAAAACTGAGCATTTTTGCCTAAATTTGACCCCACAGAGATGAGTTCGTCAAGTCTATACCATTCTAAATATTTATACTTTTATATACGATACTTTTACAGTTATGAGGCCCAAAAGTTTCCATAATTCCAGGGTTACGACCAACCTTAAAGAAACATGCAGAATCTACATAGTTCCACACATAGTCTTATTTATGTTTTTAATGGCTAAGGTGGATAGGAGGGGAGCACGACCTAGTGGTGTTTTCATTAAAATATTGAGACAAATAAAGCTGATGCACAAGAGGAATGGTATAGGTTCTGTAAAGGTGATCACATGCATGGCTTGATATATAAAGGGGTGAAGGGGTGTCATTTCCATCCCATGTGCATGATGTTTTTTGGGAGAGGAAAATGCCCAAAACTTTTATTTTGATATACTATTTGCCTTAACTCAAGAACTGTAAGACAGGTGGAAATTCAAAGGCAATTATTGGTTTGAAAGTAATTAAATTAAACTTCAACACTACTGGTTTATTTCACTTACCGGGAGCGCTTTTGAGGAACTTCCTCATTGTCAGCCGATGTTGTTAGCTCTGATGTTTTCTTGGAAACAGCTAGTTTCTTTGACTCATTCTCTATAAGATCAATTTATTTATATTAAGAAGTATGCTGCAGTTTTTTAGTTAAATATCTAAACCTAGAAAATCATGGACATCCCACCCACCTTTTTAATGGTTAACCATATAGTTTCTCGCCCTACAATGATATACTGTAGATGGGAATGATTTTTCACAATGACAGATTTGAAAATTCTAAATTTCTAAATTTTTGACCTTCTCGAGCAGAGAATTCACCTGCAAATATTATTTCAGCAAAGGCCCCTTTTTCTTTGGCTGTCAAAATGAAAGAGCTATTCTTTCTCCCCATTCATGTTGAGGACAGGACACACTGTACGTCAAGCCTGTTGTTAGCAGACGGTACCAAAGGTGTACATATTACGTGTATTATGTTCACATTATCATGAGTATATATCAGGATAATTTAACGGTATAAATTGTTCACAATTTTAACTCTACTGAACAGTATTTGCGTTTCTATCGGTTACGGTTTTCATCATCTCCACATTAAAACCTATGAGTCAATATATTTCTGTAAGCTTTTAAATTTACGATTTTAAAATACGGCAAATATGGTGGAAATAAAACCTCGCTAAAATATCCCGATATGCGATGCACGCAGGTAGCTGGCTAGCCATTGTAAAAGTCATGAAGCTTGAGTGAGTAAAAGTGCCTACGGTGGATTGACATTTTGTACACCGTGTTAGTGTTGTCAATGACATAAGAAACCATTTTACGTATAGAAACACCACTGACAGAAAAAAATCTGAAATGTTTGAAACAACATTAGATTTTTTTTGTGTGTGTTGTATGTGGTTGGTATGGTATTTTGAAATGGTTTAATACCGACAAGATATATGATGTGTAGGTATTGTATGCTACTGATAATTGACTTCAATAATTGTTGTTTTAATTAAAACAGATTATTTAATCCAAGGGTGTGGTGCTTAATACAAATGACCAAACATTTATAACATTTGCTGAGGAGAATTCATATATTGATAATGGCTTTAAGACAGAAACATCACCATATGCAAATAAGGATCAGGGGTTAGAGGTTAGGGTTGGGAGTTTAGAGGTTGTTTGTCTTAAATGCCACATTTACCCCTTTTTGGGCCACTGGTAAAAATATAGCCCCTTTTGTAGGTCAATTTTGGTATGAAAATGGGTCAATTTGGCAACAAATCTGGGCCTTCGGTATCTTTGTACTTCATACTTATGCCATCCACACCAGCAGTGGGCTGTATGGTGGCTTCTTCTTCACAATGTCCTGCCATCTGCCTTGGTTGGTTGTTAGCCTGCTCATTTCTGTTAGGGTTGGTATTCTTTTCGCTTGCCCATCTGCTTCAGCACATTGCAGCCATCTTTTACTTAGTACTTTCTCTTGGTCTCTTTCCATGTGTTTTGCCTTCAATGCATGGTTATCTTTGGATATCTGTGTGTCTCCATCCCTATAACCCTATGAGAACTAGCTGCCGATTGGCCAAAAAGAAGTTTTCATTATCAGTTGGCCCAATCAGCAACATTGTTGGAACAATTTCACCATGCCAAAAAATTGGGGTGAATCATTTGCAAAGCTCCATTCTGATTGGTGATTAAAGTGAAGATATAATGTAATTGACCAATCGTAGGCAATGTTAGATCGGCAGGTAGTGCTCAGGGGGTTAATGTGGCCAGAGTACTTCAGTCTTCTTTCTGTGATAGTGTCTTAGCTATAAAATGGGTAAGAATTTCTTGGAAAATTGGAATAGATATGGGTCTACTTTTAGATTCTTAAGGGGGTACTACACCCCTGGCCAATTTTGTGCCTATTTTTGCATTTTTCTCAAAAATTATAATGCATTGGTGACAAGTAAGATATGTATATTATAGGGGCAAGGACGACAACTACTGCACTGAAAATTCAGCAACTCAAGGCAAGTAGTTATTGATTTATTGATCAAATATTGGTTTTCCCTCATTTTTGACTGTAACTCCACAACTGTTGTCTGTGTTGAAATAAAATTTCCAGTACAGTAGTTTTAGTCCTTGCCCCTATAATATATATATCTTACTTGTCACCAAAGCGCTATGATTTTTGAGAAAAATGCAAAAATAGGCACAAAATTGGGCAGGGGTGTAGTATCCCCTTAAAGGCATATGACCCAACCCCATCAATATTTTGAAAAGGGGTATGTTCCATACAATCAATTCCGGGAAAAGTATAAACAACATCTTATCTTATACAAATCTATTCTTGATTGCTCTTTTTACCAATACATGCAGTCTTTCAGTCATGTGTACCTCATCAATATTTTGGTCACTAATTTCATTAATTTACTTTCAATAATTAGATTTTGATATGTGCATTTTGTTTTTGTTTTTGGTTTTTCTTTGTTTTTCCTTAAAGGTTAACATAGGATATGCCATTGATGGACATGACAGCTGGTTGGTTGGACTCTGCATTTTTGTTGTCTACCAACCTGCTGCCATGTCAAATAAATGCCATATACCTGTATCAAGGGGTTACAGAGCTACAGGCCTCTGGGCCTCAACTGTAATTCCTTCACTCATTGTTGTATCATGCATTTCCATAGTTTATTATATATGTATTATTCTTTATATCTTTATAATGTATTATTCTTATGTATTATTCTTGTATCATGTAATGAGTGAAAAGATAATAATAAATCTATCTATCTATCTATCATCCCCCATGTTGACGGCTGTATGTGGGTTTTGACCAAAATAATCCCATATTTACCAGTTTAGCCTTAAAAGTGCCAATTTTTGCTGCACCCTTCACATTAATTTTTCCCCCTTTGCACCATATTTCATCATTTTAGCTTCAATATGGCAACAAAAAAAAATAATTTGCACACATTAGTACCATTAAATTATTATGTTACCAAAAGGTGCCGAATTCCCTGATAGTGAGTGAATCACTATACTTCAAAATGTTTCCAACCCCATTCCACCCAACTGTCAAAAAGAAATCTACGCCACTGCACAATATTACAACATAGCAAATCTCTGAACATAAACAGAACCAAGTTCACATCTGTATTTATATAATGCGCATAGCACACTGCAACACAGTGACAATGTTTCTGAAGTTCAATGGGCTATTCCAGTTGAAATCCATACTACCCCTGTGGAAGATTTTGGAAATATCTTCCACAGGGGGAGTGTGTTTTTCAAATGTAATTGGTCAGGGTTATTCATTTTGAAACCCATACTCCCCCCTGTATTATGACTTTACCTATATCTTCCACAACTGGAGTGAGAATTTCAAATGGAAGTTACCCAATTGTGTATTCTATTCAAATTTGATACTCCCTCTGTGGAAGACTTTAGCTAAATCTTCCACAGGGGTAGTGTGGATTTTAAATGGAATAGCCCAATTTTGCTTGCCAACTAACTACCGGTTAATTGTCACATATAAACAAGATACCTGTCACGAGACAAAGTATTTCACAATTCATGTTATTTTTACAGCTTTAGAATAAGATGTGTATCAAATTTATAAACTATAAACAGCATATTTTTATAGCATAATTTTGGTTTTGGATTAACATATTTTAACCTGTCATCACATTAAGACTAGGAAAATCATCAAATTTTTGAAACATAAGAAACACTTCAACTTCATGAAAATATTGAGTGTTCTATTCTTATAAATTTGCTACAAAACATACCCGTAGACAAAACCTAGTGATTGATAGAGCTCCGCTATACAAGAGGCCTGCTGCTCCCTACTGGTGAAGTTTCTCATGATATAAGCCTCACATGGGATAGGTAACATATCTCTTGTGCCCCCTCTTTATCAAATGCTTCAAATCCGTATTATACAATTTGCGCACAGCTTCAAAATTATCAAGTTTGAGATACTGTATTTCATATCTTAATCAACAATGTGCTGGTATTACTGATTCACATTGTGTTTTTTACTTATTGGTGCATTTTGAGATTTAAAATTATAGCATAATATTGAGAAATTTTTTTGAAATTTCATATTAAGGGTGAATAAGTATAAAACTAGTTATATACAGTTCATATTTGCAGTGAGCAGGTTATACACAGGAACTTATCACAAAATACATTGTTTTTCTATCATGATATACTCCTGATCCCTGTAGCACTACCATGTAGACTTACTCAGCAAGTTTGGTAAAATTTTCCTTGCGCTATTTAAGAAACAAAACATATAATTTACATGGGATATTGTTGTAGAAAATGGAATGATTTATGTACACTGATGGAATTTCCAAATCCTCTTTAATCTTGATTAAAGGTGCAGTTGAAAAAACTTAATTGTTGACAGAATTGGTTTGAAAAAAGGGCAAATAATTACAATTTGACAGCTCTTGGCAGAGGGCATGTTTGACTTTTCCATCAATGTGTCCTATGGTCCAATATTTATATAGCCCAGTTTTCAAAATACACCGCCTTCAAATCAACAAAAATTGTCAACTTTTTCAGGGTAAAAATGTTGAAGGAGAAAAGAAAACAAAGGGATCACTTTTTCAATAGCCCCAAAAGTCCATTTTAGAGTGAGGAAGTCATTTGGCAGGTAGCTACATATGTTTGGGGGAAAGGGTCTACATTTTGGAAATTCCTAAACCAAGCAAATATACTGGCTACAGGACCAGGGTTCATCCATCATGAACTACAACCATGGCCAAAATGTGTTGGGACACTTATGGAAAACGTACACTATAGTATGACCTTATTTCCGTGATTATTAACGTGATAAAGTGGAGGTTTCTTTGGTGTCAAGCCTAAACACTTTCCTAACACCCCAACCCTCCCCTTCCCCACCAATCAATGTTGGGTGCCACAAGGCTCGTGTGACCAAAAAAAAGTCGAATTCAACATTGATCGGGGAGTGGGGGCTTATTTACATTACCCTATCAAACCGTCCCAACACTTATGGCCAGCATTGTCTCTAAGGTACAAAAATCTAATTTTAAAATGTGTGTTTTGGCCCATATCTCCTCAACCATAGCTTGGATTTTCATCAAATTTTACATGAAAACGGAGAAACTATTTATCTTTTCACTTATATAAAAATTATTGCATTTTCCTCATGTGATTTAGGGATACGGTCACGCTTTTATACGCAATATCATGTATTTTACAGTGCGTTCTGAACATTATTAGCCTATGCCAACTACTTATTTTGCGTAAAATGACGTATGATTTTGAAAGAGTAGTGATTTAATCACCAGAAATACATGATATTTGTTGACAGGAATTGATTGAAGTCTTTTAAAAGAGTGATTTTGGGAAAAAAATACTTAAAATTAAAAAAAAAGCTAATTTTTAGAAGAAAAAAAAACAAAACTTTAATCATTTTCATCGCTTTGCATCAAAAACGTATGTGGTATTTGCAACGCAGTATATCGTGTAAATATAATCATAGTCGGCAGGAGTAGGCTTAAATTACATTTTATGACTGAAATTTATTAAAGCGCTTTCAAAGAAACTTATAGTAAGTATAGAAAGTAAAATATAGGTAGACATACAGAAAAAAAAAAAGAAGGGCGGACATTGGCAAAATTAATAGAGCAGCCGAATATAATATGATGAAGGATATTGTAAAATAATAACAAAAAGAAAAGAAAAAGAAATCTAAATAAATTCAGGGGCTCGAACCCGTGTCCACTGCGCCTGTGCAGATGCAGTATCCATTACAGAGCTGTGTAACAGGCTTAAACTATAATATAATGCTGCATGTATATAATATACGCTCTACACACGATATACAGTCCAAAAAATACATTTTCACATTTGTTTCATTAACTGAATATTTATCATATAGCAGGTGTTGGCTGACATTGTGCTCACATTTAGTTCAGTTTTTGTCCGGATAATGACACGGGACAAAATCGACGGTATACACGCCTTTAAAGAGTAAAGAATTTTAATATAATATTACTTTCTTTTTCTTTTTACAAACGCATGTATATCGCTCGCTTTTGTCCCAAAATCATTTTACCCGCCCAAAACTGAAATATATGTGGAGCACAAATGTCAGCCAACACCTGCTATATGATAAATATTCAGTTAATGAAACAAATGCCGTAAAAGTGTGATTTGTTTGACTGTTTATCGTCTGTAGAGCGTATATTTATATACATGCATCTTGAATAGCATTATATTACAGTTTAAGCCTGTTAAAGTAATACAGCTCTGTGGTGCAATGGATACGCATCTGCCACAGGCACAGTGGACACGGTTCGAGCCCCTGAATTTATTTATATATCTTTTTCTTTTCTTTTTGTTATTATTTTACAATATCCTTCATCATATCATATTCGCTGCTCTATTAATTTTTGCCAATGTCCGTCCTTCTTTTTTTCTGTATTTTGTTGCTTCATTTGTGGTAGACTGCTGTAAATTGGGAAAACAAGTGTGCATGGGTTCGATTCCTTTATTTGTTTTTTGATCACGAGATGTTGTGATAACTTTTATTTTCTTCTATAGCTGTAATGTAACATTTTAATTGGTGGAAACAATAATTTTCCATTTTAAAACCCAAGTTTTTGACAGTTAAAGTGACGAATAGTGAACTTAGACAGGGCCAAAATATCGCTTTTAAGACATTTTAAGTGACCAGTCCTAAATTTCAAATGTAGCCATCCAAAAATTTTTTGGTAAAGCCACATGATAAGATCTCTAACTGCTCCAAATTTGGTGTCAATATCATATTTACTTTTTGAGTTATAAGCAAAAAACTGAAATTAGATGATTTTTTTTTCAACTTTTCAAATACAACCATGGCCAAAATGTGTTGGGACACTTATGGAAAACGTACACTATAGTATGACCTTATTTCCGTTATTATTAACGTGATTAAGTGGAGGTTTCTTTGGTGTCAAGCCTAAACACTTTCCTAACACCCCAACCCTCCCCCTTCCCCACCAATCAATGTTGGGTGCCACAAGGCTCGTGTGACCAAAAAAAGTCGAATTCAACATTGATCGGGGGAGTGGGGGGCTTATTTACATTACCCTATCAAACCGTCCCAACACTTATGGCCAGCATTGTCTCTAAGGTACACAAAATCTAATTTTAAAATGTGTGTTTTGGCCCATATCTCCTCAACCATAGCTTGGATTTTCATCAAATTTTACATGAAAACGGAGAAACTATTTATCTTTTCACTTATATAAAAATTATTGCATTTTCCTCATGTGATTTAGGGATACGGTCACGTTTTATACGCAATATCATGTATTTTACAGTGCGTTCTGAACATTATTAGCCTATGCCAACTATGTATTTTGCGTAAAACGACGGTTTATTTTGAAAGAGTAGTGATTTAATCACCAGAAATACATGATATTTGTTGACAGGAATTGATTGAAGTCTTTTAAAAGAGTGATTTTGGGAAAAAATACTTAAAATTAAAAAAAAGCTAATTTTTAGAAGAAAAAAAAACAAAACTTTAATCATTTTCATTGTTTGCATCAAAAACGTATGTGGTATTTGCAACGAGTATATCGTGTAAATATAATCATAGTCGGCAGGAGTAGGCTTAAATTACATTTTATGACTGAAATTTATTAAAGCGCTTTCAAAGAAACTTATAGTAAGTATAGAAAGTAAAATATAGTAGAATAAAGAAAAAAAAGAAAAAGAATTAAGGACATTGGCAAAAATTAATAGAGCAGCTTAACAGGCTATAATATGATGAAGGATATTGCTTCTAAATATATACAGTCCAAAAAAAGAAATTAAATAAATTCATTTGTGCTCAGATTTAGTTCAGTTTTTGTCCGGATAATGACTACGGACAAAATCGACGTATATACACGCCTTTAAAGAGTAAAGAATTTTAATATAATATTACTTTCTTTTTTTTACAAACGTATATATCGCTCGCTTTTGTCCCAAAATCATTTTACCTCGCCCAAAACTGAAATATATGTGGAGCACAAATGTCAGCCAACACCTGCTATATGATAAATATTCAGTTAATGAAACAAATGCCGTAAAAGTGTGATTTGTTTGACTGTTTATCGTCCAGAGAGCGATATTTATATACATGCATCTTGAATAGCATTATATTACAGTTTAAGCCTGTTAAAGTAATACAGCTCTGTGGTGCAATGGATACGGCATCTGCCACAGGCACAGTGGACACGGGTTCGAGCCCCTGAATTTATTTATATATCTTTTTCTTTTCTTTTTTTTTTATTTTACAATATCCTTCATCATATCATATTCTTCGTTCTATTAATTTTTGCCAATGTCCGTCCTTCTTTTTTTCTGTATTTTGTTGCTTCATTTGTGGTAGACTGCGGTAAATTGGGAAAACAAGTGTGCATGGGTTCGATTCCTTTATTTGTTTTTTGATCACGAGATGTTGTGATAACTTTTATTTTCTTCTATAGCTGTAATGTAACATTTTAATTGGTGGAAACAATAATTTTCCATTTTAAAACCCAAGTTTTTGACAGTTAAAGTGACGAATAGTGAACTTAGACAGGGCCAAAATATTGTTTTAAGACATTTTAAGTGACCAGTCCCTAAATTTCAAATGTAGCCATCCAAAAATTTTTGGTAAAGCCACATGATAAGATCTCTAACTGCTCCAAAGTTGGTGTCAATATCATATTTACTTTTTAAAAAAAAAAAAAAAAACTGAAATTAGATGATTTTTTTCAACTTTTCAAATACAACCATGGCCAAAATGTGTTGGGACACTTATGGAAAACGTACACTATAGTATGACCTTATTTCCGTTATTATTAACGTGATAAAGTGGAGGTTTCTTTGGTGTCAAGCCTAAACACTTTCCTAACACCTCAACCCTCCCCTTCCCCACCAATCAATGTTGGGTGCCACAAGGCTCGTGTGACCAAAAAAGTCGAATTCAACATTGATCGGGGAGTGGGGGGCTTATTTACATTACCCTATCAAACCGTCCCAACACTTATGGCCAGCATTGTCTCTAAGGTACAAAAAATCTAATTTTAAAATGTGTGTTTTGGCCCATATCTCCTCAACCATAGCTTGGATTTTCATCAAATTTTACATGAAAACGGAGAAACTATTTATCTTTTCACTTATATAAAAATTATTGCATTTTCCTCATGTGATTTAGGATACGGTCACGCTTTTATCGCAATATCATGTATTTTACAGTGCGTTCTGAAAATTATTAGCCTACGCCAACTACGTATTTTGAGTAAAATGACGTGTTATTTTGAAAGAGTAGTGATTTAATCACCAGAAATACATGATAGTTGTTGACAGGAATTGATTGAAGTCTTTTAAAAGAGTGATTTTGGGAAAAAAATACTTAAAATTAAAAAAAAGCTAATTTTTAGAAGAAAAAAACAAAACTTTAATCATTTTTCATTGTTTGCATCAAAAACGTATGTGGTATTTGCAACGCAGTATATCGTGTAAATATAATCATAGTCGGCAGGAGTAGGCGTAAATTAGATTTTATGACGGAAATTTATTAAAGCGCTTTGAAAGAAACTTATAGTAAGTATAGAAAGTAAAATATAGGTAGACATACAGAAAAAAAAGAAGAAGAATGACGGACATTGGCAAAAATTAATAGAGCAGCGAATATAATATGATGAAGGATATTGTAAAATAATAACAAAAAAGAAAAGAAAAAGAAATCTAAATAAATTCAGGGGCTCGAACCCGTGTCCACTGCGCCTGTGGCAGATGCAGTATCCATTACAGAGCTGTGTAAACAGGCTAAATATAATATAATGTATTAACATGCATGTATATATATATACACGATATACAGTCCAAAAAATATTTTCTACGGCATTTGTTTCATTAATCTGAATATTCATAGGTGTTGGTTGACATTGTGCTCACATTTAGTTCAGTTTTTGTCCGGATAATGATCACGGACAAAATCGACGGTATACACGCCTTTAAAGAGTAAAGAATTTTAATATAATATTACTTTCTTTTTCTTTTTACAAACGAGTATATCGTTCGTTTTTGTCACAAAATCATTTTACCCCGTCCCAAAACTGAAATATATGTGGAGCACAAATGTCAGCCAACACCTGCTATATGATAAATATTCAGTTAATGAAACAAATGCCGTAAAAGTGTGATTTGTTTGACTGTTTATCGTCCAGTTAGAGCGATATTTATATACATGCATCTTGAATAGCATTATATTACAGTTTAAGCCTGTTAAAGTAATACAGCTCTGTGGTGCAATGGATACGGCATCTGCCACAGGCACAGTGGACACGGGTTCGAGCCCCTGAATTTATTTATATATCTTTTTCTTTTCTTTTTTGTTTATTATTTTACAATATCCTTCATCATATCATATTCTTCGCTCTATTAATTTTGCCAATGTCCGTCCTTCTTTTTTTTCTGTATTTTGTTGCTTCATTTGTGGTAGACTGCATGTAAATTGGGAAAACAAGTGTGCATGGGTTCGATTCCTTTATTTGTTTTTTGATCACGAGATGTTGTGATAACTTTTATTTTCTTCTATAGCTGTAATGTAACATTTTAATTGGTGGAAACAATAATTTTCCATTTTAAAACCCAAGTTTTTGACAGTTAAAGTGACGAATAGTGAACTTAGACAGGGCCAAAATATTGTTTTAAGACATTTTAAGTGACCAGTCCCTAAATTTCAAATGTAGCCATCCAAAAATTTTTGGTAAAGCCACATGATAAGATCTCTAACTGCTCCAAATTTGGTGTCAATATCATATTTACTTTTTGAGTTATAAGCAAAAACTGAAATTAGATGATTTTTTTTCAACTTTTCAAATACAACCATGGCCAAAATGTGTTGGGACACTTATGGAAAACGTACACTATAGTATGACCTTATTTCCGTTATTATTAACGTGATAAAGTGGAGGTTTCTTTGGTGTCAAGCCTAAACACTTTCCTAACACCTCAACCTCCCCTTCCCCACCAATCAATGTTGGGTGCCACAAGGCTCGTGTGACCAAAACACTCGAATTCAACCTTGATCGGGGGTGTGGGGGGCTTATTTACATTACCCTATCAAACCGTCCCAACACTTATGGCCAGCATTGTCTCTAAGGTACAAAAAATCTAATTTTAAAATGTGTGTTTTGGCCCATATCTCCTCAACCATAGCTTGATTTTCATCAAATTTTACATGAAAACGGAGAAACTATTTATCTTTTCACTTATATAAAAATTATTGCATTTTCCTCATGTGATTTAGGGATACGGTCACGTTTTATACGCAATATCATGTATTTTACAGTGCGTTCTGAACATTATTAGCCTATGCCAACTACGTATTTTGCGTAAAATGACGCTTTATTTTGAAAGAGTAGTGATTTAATCACCAGAAATACATGATATTTGTTGACAGGAATTGATTGAAGTCTTTTAAAAAAGTGATTTTGGAAAAAAAATACTAAAAAAAAAAAAAAAAGCTAATTTTTAGAAGAAAAAAAACAAAACTTTAATCATTTTCATTGTTTGCATCAAAAACGTATGTGGTATTTGCAACGAGTATATCGTGTAAATATAATCATAGTCGGCAGGAGTAGGCTTAAATTACATTTTATGACTGAAATTTATTAAAGCGCTTTCAAAGAAACTTATAGTAAGTATAGAAAGTAAAATATAGGTAGACATACAGAAAAAAGAAGGAATGGACATTGGCAAAAATTAATAGAACAGCGAATATAATATGATGAAGGATATTGTAAAATAATAACAAAAAGAAAAGAAAAAGAAATCTAAATAAATTCAGGGCTCGAACCCGTGTCCACTGCGCCTGTGGCAGATGCAGTATCCATTAGCGCCACAGAGCTGTGTAACTTCAACAGGCTTAAACTATAATATAATGCTATTCAACATGCATGTATATATCGCTTTCTACACACGATATACAGTCCAAAAATACATTTTACGGCATTTGTTTCATTAACTGAATATTTATCATATAGCAGGTGTTGGCATTGTGCTCCACATTTAGTTCAGTTTTGTCCGGGATAATGACTACGGGACAAAATCGACGGTATACACGCCTTTAAAGAGTAAAGAATTTTAATATAATATTACTTTCTTTTTCTTTTTACAAACGTGTATATCGCTCGCTTTTGTCCCAAAATCATTTTACCCGCCCAAAACTGAAATATATGTGGAGCACAAATGTCAGCCAACACCTGCTATATGATAAATATTCAGTTAATGAAACAAATGCCGTAAAAGTGTGATTTGTTTGACTGTTTATCGTCTGTAGAGCGTGATATTTATATACATGCATCTTGGATAGCATTGTATTACAGTTTAAGCCTGTTAATGTAATACAGCTCTGTGGTGCAATGGATACGCATCTGCCACAGGCACAGTGGACACGGGTTCGAGCCCCTGAATTTATTTATATATCTTTTTCTTTTCTTTTTTGTTATTATTTTACAATATCCTTCATCATATCATATTCTTCGTTCTATTAATTTTTGCCAATGTCCGCCCTTCTTTTTTTTTTCTGTATTTTGTTGCTTCATTTGTGGTAGACTGTGTAAATTGGGAAAACAAGTGTGCATGGGTTCGATTCCTTTATTTGTTTTTTGATCACGAGATGTTGTGATAACTTTTATTTTCTTCTATAGCTGTAATGTAACATTTTAATTGGTGGAAACAATAATTTTCCATTTTAAAACCCAAGTTTTTGACAGTTAAAGTGACGAATAGTGAACTTAGACAGGGCCAAAATATTGTTTTAAGACATTTTAAGTGACCAGTCCCTAAATTTCAAATGTAGCCATCCAAAAATTTTTTGGTAAAGCCACATGATAAGATCTCTAACTGCTCCAAATTTGGTGTCAATATCATATTTACTTTTTGAGTTATAAGCAAAAAACTGAAATTAGATGATTTTTTTCAACTTTTCAAATACAACCATGGCCAAAATGTGTTGGGACACTTATGGAAAACGTACACTATAGTATGACCTTATTTCCGTTATTATTAACGTGATAAAGTGGAGGTTTCTTTGGTGTCAAGCCTAAACACTTTCCTAACACCCAACCCTCCCCTTCCCCACCAATCAATGTTGGGTGCCACAAGGCTCGTGTGACCAAAAAAGTCGAATTCAACATTGATCGGGGAGTGGGGGCTTATTTACATTACCCTATCAAACCGTCCCAACACTTATGGCCAGCATTGTAGGTGAGAGGGTTAACAACGTGCCCATCAACATTTCAACTAGCCCAGGCAGGTACTATATTTAAAAGTGGACACCAGGGACAGACTTAGGTTTCAGTTTTCTACTGGCCCTCCGGGCCAGTGAAATGGCAAATCTAGTGGCCCTGCAATAAATTTACTGACCCAGCTTTTTCAATATGTTCTACTGCAAAAAAAAAAAAAAAGACCTTTTTTTTTGGTGTTTTTGGGAAAAATCTATATGAATTTTTAATCATTTGTCATGAAATGTGTATATCGCGAATTAAAAAAAAAATTTTATGATATCAGAAGGACGTCCTTGTTTTCAAAATGCAATTCGATATGTCTGATGTGCTCTCCCACAAAAAATATGTGGAAATTTTGCTATCCGAGCCCTTTAAAGTCAAGCAAACCTTAACATTTTAATTTGTTTTGTACTGAATGTACTGAATGTAGAGAGTGTAGTCACTAACACAAATTCAGTCAGTAGTCCTGCCTTTTTTAGTTCCAAAAGTTCACAAGGTTCAAATATGTGTTTTTTGCAGTATCGCTATCATCATAAGATAGAGCACGCAAGAGATTGGAAGTAGTATGTAGGCCTACTATCAACGTAAAAAGCAGCCGTATATTTCCAACTTGCTAGCAACACAAGAATAAGAATATAAATATACGAAAAATCATTTAATAAAGATATAAATTACAGATGACAGATGGAGCAGAAACTGTGTAAATATGGCCATCACTGATTATATCTTTTTGTCTCAAATGTGTTATATCAGGCTCAAAAATCTAGTGGCCCATCGGGCTAGCATTGTTGGAAGTTTACTGGCCCGACTCAAAATCCACTGGCCCCGGGCCACCGCTTAAATCTGTCCCTGGTGGACACCTAAAGTACCAAAGTGGACGATCGGGGTGTGTTTGTGTATGTGTGTGTGTTTTTTTGCCGTTCAAATTTACAACTAGACATAAGTCCATTTTTCCTTTACTTTGTTTTTTTAAGAAGAATTTTTACACATATCAATGTGAATGAATGTGGAAAAGCAAGCTGAGATATACAGACTGTAACAATAAAAACTATACAATTGCAAGTTTGCTTTTTAGAAAAAATTAAAAGTAAACTTGAAAGAAGGTCTGTAACTCACACAAAATAAAGGTTTAGGAAATTTTATCAGTGAACATAAATATTCCATGTAAAATATATGTTTTGTTTGCTAAGGTGGCTTAACAGCTATGGTGTCATGCACAGATTTGCTTGAAAATGATACAGGGTGTATAGATGGTGAGAAAAACTCACCTGCCTAGTTTTAATTTTTTTCCAAAGGAGCATTTTTGACTTGCGTAATTTTTGGTGATTGGAAAACCTCATTGACTTTGTACAAGGAGTGTTTTTGGCATGTTGCCAAGTTCATCAAATCATCTTAATTTATGAAAACAGATAATAGAAGACATTTTATCTTTACAATCCTTACATATCACTGAAATTTTGAATCAACTTTCAGAGGAAAATGAAAGATGTGACATGCAATTGTTTTCCATTGACTATGCAGAGAGTGGGAGCAGATATTGTTGCAAGGAGTATAGAAACAGCTGATAGAAATAAGTACACACTGCCATATTGGTGTTAAAAAAAACCCTGGTGTTTAGAATTCCAAACATTTGAATATTTTTGCATAACACTCAAATGTGAAATAGAAATAGTTATCTAGAAATATTGCCTTGGTTGATTCCATCTCCTTGAATAAGTATATCTTAAATAATTAATTTTTTAATTAAACACAGGAAATTCAAAATTAACATCGGATGCAAAAAGAAAATATTATCTTGGGACGTACTGTGGCAATTATATCGGCCATGCTTGTATTGACAAGTGACTCTTATAGGAATCTTAAGTGTACTTCATGAGAGTAAAACGGCTCAAACACCCCCGTCAGAATCGATGTTTGTTGACGATGATGATGATGTTGATGATGATGTAAATTGGAGCAATATTAATCTCCCATCTACCTTGGGATTTTGATTTCAGGATGATAGATGATTAAATGGAACAAAAATGCTATTGATTTGTCGGTTATCAGTCAGAGAAGATATGGTAACCTTCCCAGAATCCTTTGCAACATAATACATCACCTCATTTCATCAACTGATATTCCCATTACTTTGTACATGTTCCCTTTGGTTTAATTTTGATAATAGACTGGCTAAACATGGGTTGATAGTCAAGAAATGAACATATTTTGCAAGATCTGTATGTGCTTTGTTCATTGAGGTACATTTTCGTCACTATCAACCTACGTTGCACTAGATAGCAAATCAATGCAGAAAATTAAATAGAAGAAATGCATTATGGGAAGTGCGAGATATCTTCATTGGTTATCAGTAATTATGTCGGTTGAAGTCAATATTATTTTTAATTGGGTGACTGTTATTTGGGGTTACAATACAAATTCAGATTTACATATAGTTGGTCTCCCACTCTATGTACATCTTACTATGGTGTACCCCCATGGTATGGATGTGAATCTGGTACATCACTGCTGCGGGTGGAATATAGTTATGGGATGGAACTTTGTGTTCATCTGAATGGAAAGCATTATCACTCATACATAAATTCTAGACAGTTTTATTGGTTGATTGCCTATCACTGCTTTTAGCATAAGCCATGTTGTTGAACAGATTACTATCCAGTTCCAACAAACTGTTTGGACATTATTCGCAAAAGGTTAGAAAAGGTTGCCAGAAAACGTTTGAATGTTGGGTTATTACAAATTACAAAAATTTACAAACCAGGTGAATCTGATGTTGCAATTTATAGTGACAGCCTTGTCCATAATCACTTGAAACTGATGGGTGCCAATCTTTTGATACAATCTTGAAATTAATTCATCATCTTTATTCAAAATTTCAATCAAACAAAATACAAGAGATGCAAAATAACAAAAAACTTCCATAACAAAAAACATCAAACATGGAATAAAATAAATTTAGTAACTATATAGGTCACATATTTTGTTCATCTTAGTATATCAGGACTTAAACTTGAAGTAGATAAAGTTAAGCTTCACTTATTTAACCCTGCAGATAACAAGATTCAAATTTTCTTTAAAAATTAAAAAAATTTCAGAATTGTACAATTTTATGACCATATTTGGAATCAACATGAACAATGTATTAAAATGAGTACAAACAAACCTAATATTGGTTCAGTAGTTTGTAAAATAGCTTGTGATATTTGGACTTTTTATGTTGAAGCCTATGGCTAGCATGCAGAGCATTAAATTGTTTTTTTCTTTAAAAAGCTCAGATTTTGAGCTGTAAAGTGATGTAAAATATGAATAAATCATAAAAGTGTGTGCTTTAAGCCTTGACTTCTGTCAACTAAAGTAAGTGCGCATCTGAAATTGCCGAATGAAAAAAAAAAAATGCAGAAAGACAAAATGGCAGTTTTAGTACCCTGTTGAGTTAATAGGAAACTGAAATTTGAGAAATTCCTGCAGCCTTAGGCTGTTGTAATCATACCTTCAATAATGCTATCTACTGAAGATTGCCCAACTGCAGAGAATCACACCACCTATGTATATAGCAGGGGTGTTTCTAGATCATCTTTTACTAAAAATCCAGGCAGCCATTTTCTTTGCATCTTTCAAAATAGTATCATATGTGATATAATCTGTATCCAAAGGTGGCAAATTTGAAGTTGATAAAAAGGCAAAACCATGGAGAAAAAAACAATAAAATACATAAGAAAATAGACATCAAAAAACTTCCTAACTTTTTAGAGTCAAATATGCTAGACCTTTGATGTTTTCAGTATAGTAATTAAATTTTCACCAATGCCTCCTTTGGCCTCCATGGACCAGATCGTGTCACATAATACTCAAGGTATTATACTTAACCCTTGCACATACAGCAACGGGCTTGATACTTAATTTTGCAGCATTTTTTTCCAGCTTTCGGCTTAGAAAACAAAAATATCAAGCTCCTGGCCCAAATTAATTGCATATTCTGACCAAAATCTCAGGATTTGATTCTGACTAAAGCTTTTCACCAAATTACCTCAAGTTTGTCACTAAATTACCACAAGCATTTGATCAAAAAGCGAAAATCCAAGCTTTTACTACAGTGTCATGATCTTTTTGCGCAAGATTTGCAATTTAAAGAGAATTTGCCATTTCACATTCTAGTGATGCTAGTAAATGGACAATATAAGTGTGCTTTTTCATTTAATGACATAAAATTTGAAAAATATCGGTTGAGGTTTTGACTTTTAAAACCTACATTTTGGTCAAAAAATGTGCTTGGATAGGTAGTTTTCAACAGATTTTCCACATTCGCTTTGCTATGACCTATTGACGAAAAGTATTTTTAGGGGGGAGTGTTAGCTTTGTTTGATAAAAAAAAAATTCTGATTGGATGAAGGGAACACTTGAGGTTTCGACCAAAACCAATGTTTTGTTGTATTGCGTTATAAACTTTCATCATTCTATTGTCTACGTGTAACACAGGTGATGAAATGCAGTTTAAAATCCTGCCATGGACGCATCATTTCATATTTTAGGTGGGATATACCCGATGGGGACCCAGCTATGGCTACCATTGAGGTGTAGTAATGTGTGGAATTGGATTCGTCTATACAAGGACACAGCATACTGTCCCTGACTGGGTTCAAACCCATAACCACGCAATTGTGCGACGAATGCCATACGGTAAGGCCAATGTGCTCCCAGTACATGCATTCTTGATTGGCAAAGGGCAAGTTACAGAATAAGATGTGAGATCAATTTTAAAGGCAATAGTGTACTTTTCACCTACTACACTACCTATAAGTTGTGATTGTTTAAATGGCTATTCCAGCTGAAATCCATACACCCATATGGAAGACATGAACTTAATCTCCCACACAGGGGTGTAAATATCAAATAGAGTCCCCCATTCAGGTCACTCCATTTGAAATTCATACTCCCTGTGTCGAAGATTAAAGTCATATCTTCCATAGGGGTCATGGATTTCAACTGGAATAGCCCAATGTTTCCAATTTCTAGTACTGATTTAATTCTATCCCAACCAAGCAACAAGTGTGTGATAATAAGTAAGGTAATATTGTGTAAATTGGATTGTATTGAGAGAAACAGAAGTATTGAGCCACAAGGTATTGGAATGAATGATTATGTACATTTGAAAACAAAGGAGAAAACGTACCCTTCCCATAATCCTTTGCAACATGATGCATCACCTAATTTCATCAAATAACACTCCTCACAGTGTCATCGCCCCGATATCTTCACGGCAGAAATCGCCATGGTAGGTTGAATCCACAGCCACACATGGCCATTTTGTTCCGACCTGTTTAATAGTTTTGAGATGCATAATGGGCCAAGGGACTTTTAGACTGCCTCCACCAGTGGCCTACTCTGCGCTATAGTTCGGCACATATAAAATCAGAATTTTTGTCAGTTTTTGAGCTCAATATGCACAGTTCTTTCTCAATACGCAAGCTAACGACTATCATATCCATTCAACACATATATTCAAGAGCAAGCATCGAAATATGGCTTCTTTAGAACAAACAAAATACCGGGGGATATTCATCATTTTCTACCCCAGTATCCAAAGATTTATCGTCTGAATATCAAATCGTACATAGCACATTCACGTGTATCGATCCCGGTATCGATTTTAGTGTCTCTGCTGTACAATGTAATTATTAACCAGACGATGTCGGTGTGCTCCTGTTACTTTGCACATGTTCCATGAGAATAGACTGGCTAAACATGGATAGATAGCCATGAAATAAACATAAATTGCACAATTTTATTGAGGTACCTTTTGACACTAGCGACTCATGTTGAACTGGATTGCAAATCTATACAGAACATTAAAATGAAAGAAATGCATTGTGGGAGCTGTGAGATATCTTCTCTGATCTCTATACAGACCTATATGCAGTATCTGTATAAGATTTCATGCAAATTTAGCAGTTTGTGCATGTGTGTGTGTACCAGGAATATGACACATGTGACACACTTAATAAACTAGGTCATATGTTGCTTAAAAATAATGTTACGTTTAAATTACATAAGTTAAGTAAGATTTCTGGAAAAAGATGTTATTTTTATATTTTTTCACACAAAATATTAGATTTCGCTATCAGGTCTGTCTATTTTGTAAGGCAAATTAATGAGGTGAAATAAATAAATAAAACTTCATTCCAACACCAAGATATCGGCGAATATAATTAGCTGATTTGCATGTAATATATCGGTTAATTTGATTGGCTGATTAATATATCTTGGGATCCCGGGATTATATCAAAAATCTCATATTTTGTCACTAGGACAGCACCTTAAGGCAGCCTTGTAGGGTAGCTTAGTTCATTAAGGCAAGTGGGATGTCAGGAGCCGGTTCCCCAGTTTTAGCCAAAAAAATCTGCACATACTTTCTATTATTAATACATTGATCTGATAGGAAATGAGCCATGGAAGCCAATAACCATATATTTATATTTCCATGGATCTTGCGGTTCTTGAGTTAAGGCCAATAATATATTAAATGAAACGGGCATTTCCCCCTTCCCCTCCTTCCTTTTGACTTATGATGGGTTTTAACTTACACTGGGTTTTGACTTATGATGCGTTTTGACTTACACTGGATTTTGACTTATGATGGGTTTTCACTTACACTGGATTTTGACTTATGATGGGTTTTCACTTACACTGGATTTTGACTTATGATGGGTTTTGACTTATGATGGGTTTTGACTTATGCTGGGTTTTGACTTATGATGGGTTTTGACTTATGATGGGTTTTGACTTATGATGGGTTTTGACTTATGATGGGTTTTGACTTGTGATGGGTTTTGACTAACAATGCAATGATGCATTGTAAGATCTTAGTGAAATGCATTTCATTTTTGAACAAGATGTCATGTAGGGGAAATACTAATGTTACAAACAACATCCAATGGGATTGAACTTTCCTTTGGTTCATGATTGCTATGCACAGGTTTCAAAAGATATGTGTAAAATGCCCCATTTTAGTAAACTGCATGACAATTTGGCAACACTTACAATTATGTCTTACCCTGGCTGCCTGCGATATCATCATCATTATGATCCACACAAGCACGCACACTACAAGTTCAGTGGCATGCCCTGTTGTGTATGCTCAAACAGCCAAGCATGATTTGATCTCGGCTAAAGTATTCATCGCATGGGTTATCTTGTCTAGTAATTAACCAACCAAGTGTGAATTATGCGTATTTATTTACATTAGTGTAGGTGAGTGAGTGTCTTATGTATGGTCTTATGAATCGTACAGTCGGGGCTAAATTGAAATACATTTCCCGGGGAGTTAAGCCAAATCTTGTCACAAAAATAGCATTATTCCAGCAAACACAAAAATATAAGATGTAAAAATGCTATTTGGTTTGGGTCAAAACATGTTTAGAACATCAGGTTATATGATTGTGAAATAAAAGTGTTTTATGTGAAAAACACTGATCAACATTTAAAAAATGTGGTCAAAATGTTATTGTGAAATATTTGTTAGCAAATGCTTTTGCAAAATATTTTGTCAACACTTGAATATAATTATGTCCGCATGTTTTGCAGCAAGTTTTCAGAAATATTTTTGAATGTTATTAAAACATTTGTACCTTTAATAAACCCCTTTACATGACCCAACATTTGAAACATTTTCTGTCAAAATGTTTATGCTTGCTGAGCTAACCTAGAAAAAAATTGTATTTCCCAAGAATGCAAATGCAAATTTCTCACCAAAAAAAAAAGCATTATTTCTCTTAATTTTATTATATTTGTTACTAAATTTGGTGAAGTAAAAATTCCAAAATTCAAAATGGCTAAAATGTTCACCAAATGCCAACATTTGCTGGGAGTCTGCTTCCTAGATTGGGCTGTTCCAGTTGAAATTCACCCCCCCCCCTGGAAGACATGACTTTAATATTCCACACAGGGAGAGTGTGAAATTCAAATGGGGTTACCTGAATGGGTGACTCCATTTGAAATTTACACCCCATCTGTTGAGGTATAAGGTCATGTCTTCCATAGGGGGAGTGTGAATTTCAAATGGGGTCACCTGAATGGGTGACTCCATTTAAAATCTCCCCTCTATTGAGGTATAAGATCATGTCTTCCATAGGAGGTGTATGGATTTCAACTGAAATAGCCTTTTTTCAGGCAAGCTTATGGTCACCTGCATGCATGAATTGGTTGATTGTTTTTTCTTTCGAAAAAATCACTGTATTATCATTCTTCTGGATATTCTAACATTACATGGATTTGGGATTTTAACAAAATAGTGCAATTTTTTCAATACTTTAAAAAAAAAAAATTGAGCTCTTTTGCAGATTATTTTAAAACCACAAATTTAAAAATCTGCAAGAATATTTTGACCTGTAAGGTTTCCTTTCATGTGTGTGTCTTTGAAACTGCAAATAAAACAAATCACAAAACTGTTCAGATCTGTTAGTTTTGCAAAATATTAATGCCGCTAAAATATCCCACTAATCAAACATCATGTAGAGCAAGATGTCGCCCTCACACTGAGCAAAGTCCCGCATCGTACTATAATCTTGACTATTGCTGGCTCTCTGTAACTACACATGCATACAGTGCAGTGTTGGATTTAAATAGTAGAAAACTTAGCCCCCATGTTCCCCTGTGACTCCATCCCACGCAGCACATTACGCAAGGTTCAGTCACTCGAAGAGACCCAGCCGGCATTTTAAAATATCAAACTCTATCGAGCTGCTATCATTTAGAAGGCCTAGATTAGGGATTTCTTTCATAGTTAAGCTTATAATGTAATGAAAAAATTCATAAAGGAGAGATCTTAGTTTTTTCTCAAAATTCTTGTTATCGCACAATTTTAATGAATAAATTAGCCACCTGTCAGTGTACGGGCTATTCCAGTTGAAATCCATACTCCCCCTATGGAAGACATGACCTTAATCTTTCACACAGGGAGTGTGAATTTCAAATGGGGTTAACACTATGTGGAAGACATGACCTTAATCTTCGGGGTCAATATAGAGTTACCTGAATGGGTGACTGCATTTGAAATTTACACCCCCTGTGTGGGAGATTAAGGTCATGTCTTCCATAGGGGGTGTATTGATTTTAAATGGAATTGCTCAATATGGGTACTGAAATGAAATATCTTGCATTTTACTTCATTATTTTGGATCAAAAAGAAAAGAGAACTATCATTTATCATTTTGTATTTAAAAAAATCAAAATATGTCAGAAAATCTCACATCTTTAATTTGTTGCTTGCAGATGGTATCAAATTGTACAGCCCAGCTGTCTGTGACGTGCTAACAAATTAAATAAATATGTGACAATACATGAATTAATCCAGCTCTTGTCGGGTCGATCACGATGAAATTGAGACTTTAATGATGAAATATTTTGTATGAATCAAGAACAATAATAAATCTCAACTGTTTTTCATGAATAAATTTATGCTTGACATTAATTCCAATACACAATATTTTAAGGTCTCACTTTTCATGTTTTTACTTAGTGCATGGAACCCAGCTGTATTGGCACCAGGGGGCATAGGGGCATTTCTACACTGCTCCCCTTTCCACTTGTATCGCAGTAAAAAAAATCCCGCTTTTGGAGCAAAAACTTCTCAATTTAAGGCAAATTTGTATGTTCTTGTCCCCTCAGTGGCATAGCACCATCCCTGTGCCCCCTCAATCGATTGCAAAATTTAGAAAATCCCATAGGAAAATTGCCAAAAAATGGCTTGTGCCCCCCCCCATCAGACCCAGTTACCCCATCATGGTTGGTGCCCCCTAATATGATGACCCACGCTACTCCACGCCCCCTCCCAATTGATTAAATCCATATCAAACAACAACTTGTGCCCCCCAATCAGACCCGGTGCCCCCAATATGATGACCCACGCTACGCCACTGGCATCCTCTACTCAACATATTGGACTTGCCTAACATCTATCGCATAGTAGAAGATCGTAAAAACAAAAATATATCGTTTATTCTCTAATTACATTGTGACATAGGGCAACCACCAAGCATGTGTCAATATCAACAGCCCTAACTGTCAGATGTGATTTGAGCGTGATGAAACCACTTCAACATAAGACCGTAAATAGCATCTCAGAAGAACACAGAGACTATGAGGTGTGATGACATGAGCCTTGTGCAAGCACCGCAATACATACAATGACACCCCCAATGGGCTGTTCCAGTTAAAATCTATACACCCTATATGGACGATATGACCGTAATCTTCAACACAGGGAGTGTGAATTTCAAATGGGGTTACCTGAATGGGTGACTCCATTTGAAATCTACACCCCTGTGTATGTGACTAAGGTTATGCCTTCCAATAGGGGTGGATCGATTTCAACTGGAAAAGCCCATTGCTTGAATACAAGAAGGTCGTAAGTGTTTTGTTAATACTATACACTTATGAGACCAGTCACTATTTGCGCCAGGAATGGAGGATTTCAATTTTTTTTGACACAAAATTTTGCGTTCACCCTTCGTTTCCATTCAAAAATTCCGAATCCCCATTATTTTATGAAATTTCTCCATTTAAAACTAAACATTCCCCTCTTTCCTGGCAAAAAAATCGCATTCCCCTCTTGCTCACCAAAAATTTCGCATTTCCCCTAAAATCCTCCATTCCCCTGGAATAAATAATGACCACTCCCTTATATTCATTCAACCGGCGACGACCCTACCTCCTCCTTCCTTAGACGTTTTTCCTCCATAAATAATAGCACACTTCATTGCACAGATTAGCTTTATATAGTCGGCATCAGGTCAGTTGTAGTTCCGTGGAGATTAGGACAGACTTATTTTCATTGCCATGTCTTGTCTTGTATTTTGTTTTCTGATGGGAAAAATGTGTGTAGGTGACTTTTTAACCCCCTAAGCACTACCTGCCGATCTAAGATTGCCTCTGATTGGTCAATTACATGATATCTTCATTTTAATCACCAATCAGAATGGAGCTTTGCAAATAATTCACCCAAATTTTTGTGTGTGGTGAAATTATTCTAACAATGTTGCTGATTGGTCCAATTGATAATGAAAACCTCTTTTTGACCAATCGGCAGGTAGTTCTCATGGGGTTAACTTGTTTGTTGATGAGGTTTCCCTTTGATGCTGTTGTTATACTTGTTTACTGCTTAGGAGACAGGCTGAGGTCAAAGAGATGTGGTGATGAATTTGTGAAAAGATCAAGATATAGTTTGATCAGCTCGTTATCGGCGGGCCATATAACATGGCGGATTAATATTTATGCATTTTATTTTGAGAATTGTCTTGTGGCATCTCGCCAAAAGCATAACAAATTATTCATTCAAGTCCTAGACATTGTCTATTTTTGTTTAACACATACAACTATATCACTCTTAACATAGGTTTACTTTTCAGTGTAGTGGTAAAAACCTAACAATTCCCACTGATTATGAACTGATCAAACCTTCTCAGGTTAACGCCTCCTCAGAGTTAGCCAGAGTGGTCCGGGGTTCAATTCCCTGCAGAACCAAAAAATAAAAAAATTGGGTAATGGCTGGGCAGATGATCCATGCTAAAAGACCTCGACAGTCAGTTCCGATCAGGGTAATTCCCGATTGTCAGCTACACTTACCTGTCCTGTAAATATACCCTGACCAGCTATCTACGGTGGCCCCCTTCACCAGGTCACTTGTGCCTGGCCAAAGTTTTGTCAGCATTATCTCCTAGATTTCAGCTGTTAATGCCTAGATATGCTGGACATAAAAAAATAATGTTCTATGGTCTACTGTCAGGCAGATCTTTTGCTTCTTATATCCAAACCCCTAAGCAATTTAACTCAAAACTTGGAATAAGAGTGGTTTTGAATGCTGGTCAGGGGTCGCATTTAAGGAGTTTGCGCGTCCAGGGACTCCTTATTTTTTTATTTTGCCCATTTTGGACTCCTTAAATCTCAAGTTGAAAGTGACCAAAGGGTCCGATAAAAACTGTATGGACTCCTTAATTTCACGATGCACAGAGGCATAAATCATCAATTAAAAATAAAAAAATCAGTAAATCTTTTGAATCACCAAAGGCCAACAACACTAATAATTTCACTGGAATATTTGACAAGTTCCGAAGTTTACAATTTCGGACAGATGGACTCCTTAAATTCTCATCGGACCCCTTAAACGTTGGTTTTGCACGTACCAAAGGGTCCAGAAAAATTAAATTGGACCCCTTGATTTTTTGTGCTCGCACTACCCCTGATGCTGGTCTTCCATGTAAAGTAACATATAGTGACAGGGGTTAGAAATGTAAAGGCGTGCTTTCGGGTGTGCTATTAAATTGCATTCTGTAAGAAGTTTAGGAATTGAGGTGTGCTATAAATTGCACTCAGACAGGTGATTTAAGGTGTTTGATCTTGTAATATGAAATGTTAAACAGCCAAAATAGCCAGCAAGGTTTCTTTCACCTTTACCTTGTTATGTCAGCTTAAAATGGACAGAAACCCTTCCCGGCATTTATTCCTAATAATCATTTCAGCATTTTGGGTAAAGAATAAAAAAATTAAAATTTGACAGAAATTGTACATTATGGCTTTTAAACTCAATCTCTGATGTGATGAAAGGACCACCCACCTATACTCAATGCACTTAATTATACCTTAGAATGAATAATTGTATGGTCTGGCAAACTGCCTCCTGATCATCCCTCCCTTGGTACCATCCACTCATACATGTACATTCATGTTAGAACTTGATCAAAATGCATGGCATCTATCGTGTGAAAGAAATGAAAGTTAAAAATGTTGATTTCGAACTATGTTTCCAAAGTTATTTTGTCACTATAAAGTTTATATATATATATATTGTAGATAGCAATTATTGCTGTTACTGTTGGTAGCAAATGACGTAGCAGCTGCTATCTACTGAAGATAGCAAATAACTTGCTATTGTAGATAGCAAAATAATTAATTGGTTGCTATCTACTGAAGATAGTAAATGACCTAGCAGTTGCTATCTACTGAAGATAGCAAATGACATGGGAGTTGCTATCTACTGAAGATAGAAACTGACTTGTCAAATACTATCTACTGAAGATAACAAATAACTTGCCAATTGCTATAATTATATTGTAAATAGCAAATAATCAGTTGTTTGCTATCTACTGATGATAGTAAATGACCTAGCAGTTGCTATCTACTGAAGATAGAAACTGATTTAATTGTCAAATACTATCTAATGCAGATAAACTTGCCAATTGCTATAATTATATTGTATATCTATTGAAGATAGTAAATTACCTAGCAGTTGCTATCTACTGAAGATAGCAAATGACCTGGGAGTTGTTATCTACTGACGATAGAAACTGATTTGTCAAATACTATCTACTGAAGATAACAAATAACTTGCAAATTGCTATAATTATATTGTAGATAGCAAATAATCAGTTGGTTGCTATCTACTGAAGATAGCAAATGACCTAGCAATTGCTATCGACTGAAGATAGCAACTGACATGTCAGTTACTATCTACTGAAGATAGCAAATAACTTGCCAATTGCTATATATTATATTGTAAATAGCAAATAATCAGTTGATTACTATCTACTGAAGATAGCAAATGACCTAGCAGTTGCTGTCTACTAAAGATCTACTGAAGATAGCAAATAACTTGCCAATTGCTATAATTGAAGACCGAATTAAAAAAGACTAGTTTGCGTATAACATCCTGTCAACCAGACCAAAAATGCTGTATTGCACAGGTGAGCAATTAATCACGCCATGCCATGCCCTAATGTCAGAGGCAAACTGGTCTTTTTAATTCGGTCTTCAATTATATATATTGTAGATAGCAAATAATCAGTTGGTTAATAATATCTACTGAAGATAGCAAAGATCTATAATTTGATCAGCTCATAATCGACGGCAAATGTTAGGCTTTTATCACTACACAGAAAAAGAAACCCACATTAAGAGTGATATAGTTAACCTGTCTGATCTAAATTGTGTGTGTTAGATAAAGTAGACAAAGTATGGAATAAATAATTTGTGATACTTCAGACAAGTTGTCACAAGACAATTCTTGAACAAAAATATATTGATATTAACCCGCGATGTTATAAGGCCTGTCGATTACAAGCTGATCAATCTGCAGCAGTTGCCATCTACTGAAGATAAAAATTGACTTTTCAAATAGTATCTACTGAAGATAACAAATAACTTGCCAATTGCTAGTTTGCTATAGAGTGTATCCATCAACAGCTGAATAGTAAGTTGTTTTTAAACTTCATTACATCAAACTGTTAACACTGACCGGTAAAACGTTCCAGAAAGTGTTACCAATTTGTTGCGTAGAAGTTTAAAAATAACTCTTTGTAACTACTAGTATAGTAAATCATGTACAGACTACAGAGACGGCGATATCACCATTCATTCCAAAATTAATTTGACTCAAATCTGTCATCTTGGATTGATTTCTCATTCTAGTCATGCATAAACAGCATCATCCCTCATGACACAATTCAACAGCCCACATTTGTCAGCTATATGTTGAACATTGCACTCATACTAATCAATTATGAGTTTTAGTACCCAATACCAGACAAGGTCATTCCATAAGCGTACATGTATAGTAGGGTCACACAACTTTGTTCCTGTGGGATGAATATGTTGTGTTTCTGTGCTATTGCAAAGGTATTCATGATGCAGTCATGTCTACAGTAGAATTCATCTCGACCTTTGCAGGACTTAAACCCCATTAAAAGCTATTAAACCAAGATAACACTCATTGAAACAGCTCAACTGATTAAATCGGATCTTCTCTGGTTGTGCACATGTGTCTGTTTTCATGTGCGATATCGCAAAAAAGCTGGTATTATAGCTTCAGTTGGGTAACCGATTATAAAGGAAACGAAAGGAAACAATGGTATGTGTACCTTTGTTTACGAAATGAGACAATGGCATGCTTTTTGTAAACCAGCATTCTTGAAAATGAGCAACATAATGATTGTTGACTAAACACGGTTTGGAAATAATTTCTTCATATTTTTGGTGTTATCTGTTGTTTACATATCCTTCCTAAAACACAAAAGTGTGACCCTCTCCAAACACCTAAATTAGCTAAAATTTAGGACATGTTAAAAAACTATATTTTCTAGAACTTTAGAAGAGTACTTTTAATATTGGCCGTTTATTTTTCACACAGCGACGTTAACTAGTCATATCCCCATACTTTTAACGTAGGGCTATTTGTAGAGGTCACACGTCAATGGGAAAGAGCACTGTGTATTGTGTATACATCAATCCGACTACGCCATTACTGCGGTGTCCCCGACGTGAAACTGCGGTGTCCCAAGGCCGGGGGTTCCATCAATTACTTGTTAGTGTGCTATACAGAATTGTACACAACAGTGATTTTCAATACACGATCATGAATTGATTGAACAAATTAAATCTCCCGCACTGCTACATCTGTGGTTCCGTCAATAGAGGGCCAAATGCAGTAAACGCTTCTCGGATTGGTGTATAGGAAAACGGACAGTAACTGCAGTATGCATGACTTTAATCTCCCAGGGTTTGTAGAATTCAAATGGAGTCACCTATTCAGATAACCCATATGAAATTCACACTCCATGGGTGGAAGATTAAGGTCATAACTTCCACAGGGGGTGTAATGATTTCAACAGGAATAGCCCATTTGAGATGATAGTGAACAAAGTGCTTACTTAGAAGTATGAGCTGTCTTACTCCATCCTTATTGTGTACAATTTATTTGTACAATTTAGGGAGAACATAGTGTTCGCCTCTGGGAGGGGGTACTTGCATGTGTGAGGCATACAGGGATATGCTGATTCAGAAGGTAGGGTTTTTTCACTATAATTTTATGCTGAGAAATTCTAGCATATGATTCTGTATTTGTGGGGGAAAAAGCCAAATATTCATCGGGGTAGTGGCTTAAGTTGTCCTATGGCTCAAAATTGCGGAACATAATTAACCAGAAATTGAAATGTATGTCTTTTATTTTGGTCTGGTTTAGACAAACCTTTGACTCCATTTTGTTCTCTTACAAGTCATGCAGTTTGTGTTTTTTTGCAAGTGCCCCATAACTATTCCAATCTAAGAGGACTAGTGATTATGATGATAAAATTTTGCATCTCAAGTAGATAAATAAAAACAATATTGGCAACAAATTAACTGATGTGTCTGTGGTAACAGAAAAGCACTTATATTTATAAGACATTGGACTATAGCCTGGCCTTTGAGGGACATTGTGAGATTTTACAAAAAATGCACCTTTACATTTGGTCAAATTCCAGTTTTTTACTTGTATACAATGTTTGTCCATACTAACCAGCAAATAGTTAAGCTCAATTGAGCATTTTTTTAAATGTAAAAATTCACTATTTGTATTATAGTTCCAGATCCGGAACTTTCTTTCACAACACAGTTCGATAGCAGATAAGCTTAACTTGGCACTAACAATAACATTATGTCATAACATACTACATATTTTTGTATCTAAATTAATGCTCGGTAGGCTCTTTGAGCATTCAATCTATCAAAATAAGGCCCGGGGGGGGGGGGGCACTCATATGTTAAGGTGGTACGGGTATGTGCGGCGGTCAAGGGTCCCTTTTTCAGGCTCTTCAGCAGTTCCTTAAGCCCCACATTTGGATCTGCTCCAGTTCTTTGAGCCTCAAATACTGACAATTGTAGCTCTTTAAGCTCAAATTTGGAAATAATTTAGAATTTTTTAGCTCAACAGCCTATAATTTGGCCCTAATTTCAGTTCTTCAAGCCCCTATTTTGCCTGAAAATCAGTTCTTAGTTCCCAAAGTTTGGCGCTCCGCACCGGACACCCCTACCAAAATTTAAGTTGTGCCCCCCCCCCCCGGAATAAGGCCTGGGAAATAATGCAATGTTTTCTCATTTGCATTTTGTGTGAAATATCTCGGAGCCTCTTTAAGACTTTGTCAAACCCCTGTTGACATTGGTGACCTTGTTGATTGCTAACACTAATATTATGTTTTTCTTTCATTCTTTTCATGTCTTTCTATTATGGGGATTTTGATGTTAACACTATTATACAGGTATGTAGTTTGTTTGTTTATTTATTTATTTATTTATTTATTTATTTTATGGGGATTTTGATGTTAACAATATTATACAGGTATATAGTATGTTTATTTATTTATTTATTTATTTATTTATTTATTTATGTTATGGGGATTTTGATGTTAACAATATTATACAGGTATATAGTATGTTTGTTTATTTATTTATTTATTTATTTATTTATTTATTTATTTATGTTATGGGGATTTTGATGTTAACAATATTATACAGGTATATAGTATGTTTGTTTATTTATTTATTTATTTTTTATTTATTTATTTATTTATTTATTTATTTATTTATTTATTTATTTATTTATTTATTTATTTATTTATTTATTTATTTATTTATTTTTTTATTTATGAATGAAAATTTGTTACTCTTTTTGATGACTAAATTAAATACGCACCATATGGCAGCTGCCCAGCAAACACACGCAAAAAAAAAGGATTCAAAATCATTCACAAAAAAGTTTTTCAGAAAACGTTTATATTTTTGGTTATAAAATGTTTTAATAACATTCAAAAAGTTGCGACAAAAAATTGTAACAGAATGTGGTTTAAGTATTGACAACATATTTTGCAAAGAAATATTTTACAATAACATTTTAACAATGTTGTTAGAGTGTTTTTTTCTATAAAATGTTTAAAAATATTTTCATGATGTTTATATAATCCAATAATGTTGTTGTGTTTTGACCAAACCCTCCAAAAAACTTTAAAACCTTTTTATGTTTCCAGGGTAGACACTGTTATGGTCCCATCTCATTTCTCATTTTCATGACCAAAATATGATTTAAAGTATTTTACATGTAAATCTTTGTCTGATTTCGTTAACAGGAACATATTGCCTTAATTCAAAATAACATGTTGGTATTATCATTTAATATGAACATGCTGAATTTGAAAGCCTTTCCACATGTGATCAGATATTTTTGTAAAAACAATGCTGTAAGAAATTTTACAAAATAGTCACAGCTATATTGTAATTTATTGCCCAGGTGACTTTCCTATGATATTTGATAAACCTTGTTTTTACCCATTGATTCTCTTCACGCGGGTGTTGACTGCAGATGACATGTTTCTTTTTTTTTAATTCAAAAATTTCAGAATTATAAATTTTCATGACCATATTTGGAATCAGCATGAAAAATGCATTAAAATGAGTACAAACAAGCCTAGTATTGGTTCAGTAGTAATGATCTTAAGATAGCTCTTGATATTTTGAGAAAATATTTCTAAACTTGAACTTTATCTGTTGAAGCGCATGGCTAACACGCAGAGTATTAATCAGTGTGTATTGGGTTGAAAATAATTTTTTATCAATTTTTATCAATTTCATAAAAAAGCCTCTTTGCATGCATATGTATCCATAACAGAAGTTGCTGTTTCAAATGTAATGCTGTAAAATTGTACAGATGCGCTAGTAGTGGACTAGATAATTTAGAGACAAAGAGCAAAGTGATGAATGGAGGAAAAGAGAGAAAGATGAAGAAAGTGACATCTTCAGCCACTTTGTAAGAGTCATAATTGGCTATTCCAGTTGAAATCCACACTCCCCCTGTGGAAGATTTTAGAAATATCTTTTACAGAGGGAGTATGAATTTCAAGTGGAATGAACACATTAGCAGCTCCGTTTGAAACTCGCCCTCCCTCTGTGGAAGATTCAAGTTGAATCTTTCTCAGAGGATGTATGAAATTCAAAATGTGTTCATTCCATTTGAAATTCATACTCCCTCTGTGGAAGATATTTACCAAATCTTCCACAGGGGTAGTGTGGATTTTAAATGGAACAGCCCAATTGCTTCAATTATGGGTACCTTGATACGACAGGCCAATTATATCCCTACCTCCCTGAGGCACTGTGTTAAACCATGGTTAAACCACCACTAAGTGACCAGTCCAGATAAATGACCTTCCTTGTAGCTAATTGGTCATGCAAAATGAGCGGAATATAAAAAAAAAAAATCGGTTTTGAGTTATGAACTAAAGAAGTCATCTAATTCTTTCATGTTATTGTTTTTAGCAATGTAAAATTTTTATTTAAATGAGGATGAGTGATTTAGTATTTGATAATGACTTAGTATTCGATAGGGTTTATTGCAATCAGAATTATTACTATAAAGTGATTATTTTTGTGCACTCTCAATTTTGAACTACTTTGCAAAAATTGTTTTAATTTCATGAATTTTTATTTTCTTACATAAAAGAACCTATTTGCATATTTTTATTTTTTAAATTTAGGCCATATTTTAAAATTTTGATGAATGCCATTGCATGTGTGTGACTGGGGTGTGGGATGCAGAGGTGATTTTGATTATCGTCTATATGCTGTCATTGTCCTCAATCATTGAAATTAAAATTAGATGAGAATTTGATGGAGCAGAATCGATCTGTTTTTGGCATGATGAGCAACACTTTATATTAGTTTCTCTAGACATAGTAGATTGCAATAGGGCCATTTTAGCTCAGGACCTTGAACTGTTTTAAAGGAAAATGACGTTTATTAATAGAAATAATTTTTATGAAAAATTATTTTCATCACCTGGCTATTTTGATAACAAAATGATAGCAACTTGTTGAAAACTATTTATTAAGTAGCTTGTCAATCAGTGTCTTCAACAGGTAACATTAATTCGGACACTGGCTATCTGATCAGAACAACAAATTTGTGACATTTTATCTTATGTTTCTACAAAATTAGCAGATGACTTGCTGTAAGCTATCTACTGAAGATATCAAGATAGCAGGTGCTGTAAGCTATCTTCTGAAGATAGCAGGTTTTGTAAGCTATCTACTGAAGATAGCAGATGTCATAAACTATCTACTTCAGATAGCATAATGTCATAAGCTATCTACTGAAGATAGCATAATGTCATAAGCTATCTACTAAAGATAACAAATGTCATAAGCTATCTACTGAAGATAGCATAATGTCATAAGCTATCTACTAAAGATAGCAAATGTCATAAGCTATCTACTAAAGATAACAGGTGTTATAAGCTATCTACTGAAGATAACAGATGTTATAAGCATAAGTCGATATCATATGCTATAACAGCAGATCATGACTTAAAAAGCTATCTACATCAGACAGTTATAAGATAAATGTGTATTTAACTTGACTTGAACTATCTACTAAAGATTGCAAAATACTTGTAACTAGTTATCTACAGAAGATAACAAATATATCAACTATGGTTTTATTAGTACTTAAAGCCATATTGTAACATTTTCTAATGTGTCAACCCTCAATATTTTGTAGATATCTAGATTTTTACGCTAATGTAATATACTGTGATGAACTAAGATACCCTACAAAAGTCTAAAAAGTCTATGCTGTATTTCTGACAAAATCTAAGATTTAATAATAAACTGTTGTTTTGGTGTTTTATTATAATTTTGAAATGTTAGTCGAACGCGTATACATGATACCATACGACATTGTACGTACATGGCATACAGGATGGTCATAACACATCAAAAGAACCTAACTCAGTTACGATAGACAGAGTGACATGCATTGGTGACATCATGCGCTGGTATTAAAAAGCAATTGTCTTTCTTTTGCCTAATCTGGTCAAGTCAAAATTAAAAATGGACATATATATACCTGACAGTGAAAACCAATATTTTGTGAAAAAAATGTGACCCATCACATCAAAACCGACCACTTTGCAGTTGGCTTCATTGGCAGATAACAATGAAAGAAAATGAGAAAATATAAAGAAAATAACAAGAATTTTGAGCTTGTTTTGCCTCATAAAACATTTTTACTGTATCTGATTTCAACAAGTATGGTGTCATTTTAAAGCTAAAAACAGCATTTTGTCTTCATTTTCATTTCTGTCGCAAAGTGGTTTGTTTTGATGTGATGGGTCACAAATACAAATCTATTTTTTATGGAAATGTTACGACACTATTTGATGATTTTTTTTCCTTTGAAAACTTTGAAATCATGTAAACAGGAAGTATCAGACACAAACGGCAAGTATACAATAGAAAAAACATGCATACAAAAATCCTATAATAGTTCAGTAAGCTGAGATATAACCGCACTTATTGTTGGCTAGAATATTATAGCTGTAAGCAGCAAGTTATTACAATGCATGGACGGGTGAAGCCAAGTCAAGTCAGAGAGCTAGCCGTGAAAGTGCATCTTCCCATTAAGTGGTATGACATTTTGCAGGTGTTTTTGCTAAATCGATTGAACCCAGTTGCCCAGACAGGGCTATCTAATATATGTGAGGGTATATGATTAATATATTCGCTTGCTTGCCTATACTGATGGCATCAAGTGCAATCAACAGGACTAATTTGTTATGAAATTTTGAGATATATAAGAATCTTAAGGGATCTAGAATGAGCGTTTATGGCGTTTCGACAGTATTTTTTGTGGGACATGAGAGCACCTCAGACATATCGAATTGCATTCTGAATACGAAGAATGTCTTTCTGATATCAAATAATTTTCATTTTTTGAAATTCACGATATAAAACAAATTTTATGACAAATTATTAAAATTTGATATTTTTCAAATTTTTGATATATAAAAGTCCTCGAATAAATTTTATAAATCTAATGATATATTCTTAAAGTGTATGTAGCTGGGAGGAAAAGCTGACGATCAGTTGAAAATTTTGACCTTTTATATTGAAGATATGGATTTTTTTCCCCAAAAGACCTATTTTTTTTGTGTTTTGGGAAAAAATCCATATCTTCAATACGAAAGGTCAAAATTTTCAATTGATCGTCGGGCTTTTCATCCCACCTACATACACTTTAAGTATAAATCATCAGATTTATAAAGTTTACTTCAAGTACTGTTAAATATCAAAATATCAATTTTAATGATTTGCCATAAAATGTGTATTACATTGCAATTTCAAAAAATCAAAATTATTTGATATCAGAAGGACATTCTTCGATTCAGAATGCAATTCGATATGTCTGATGTGCTCTTATGTCCCACAATAAATACTGTCCAAACGTTCATACCCCTTCCCTTAAGTGCAAAAAGGTGTCTTGTTATCCCTGAACCTGAAAGAGATAAATAAAATCAACAAAAAACATTAATACTGGGAGAAACCCCACTTAGGCTAATCTATTTAAAGTCAGTGCACTCCCCTTGAGGAAGATTTTGGAAATATCTTCCACAAGGGAAGTAACTTCTAATGGAGCTAGCATATCAACCAACCCTATTTGAAACTTACTCTCCCACTGTGCAAGATGGGTTTATGAAATTTGATGGAAGCTCCCTGTGGAAGATATTTTCAAAATATTACACCGTGGGAGTGGGGACTTTAAATGGAACAGCTCAGGCTAAACAAAAAAAATGTTTATAAAGATTTTTTTTAAATATCTTTTCAAACTAAATTTCGAATTAAGATGTCATTTTTGAGTGTTCAAAAGTAGGCTACACAGCATAAAATGGTGGTTGTTTTGCACAATTGAAGTACAAAATATAAATTGTTTTATACCTAAACAATGCAAGCATCCAATCAGGAAACTTTTCTTCCAAATTTGTCTCAGAATTTCATGATTTTACAGCAAAAAAAAAAAAATAATGAATTGTCCGTTTCAGCTGACATGGACGGGCTAAGAAAAACGAACGCAAACGAACGTGCATGGCATCTTTGATACACACCAATTTTTTAAGCCTCATCCTTTCATCTTTCTTAAAGCCATAATGTACGATCTTATAATATGAAATTGGTTAATTTTTTTCAAACCTGATTTTTTTGCATATTTGTAATGTTTACATATGTCCCAACTTGCACCTAAATGGAATCGGCCAAATTTGATGTCTTTGTAGGTCAACAGAGCAAAGTTCGACATATTTCCTCCCATAGACCTGTGTGTTAATTGGCCAAAATAACCAGTGGGGTTTCTTTCACTTTACCTTCTAATTTCAACCTAAAATGGACATCAACCCTTCCCATCAGTTATTACTAATATTATTTCAACATTTTGAATAAAGAACAACAAAATAAAAATTTGACGGAAAACGTACATTAAGGCTTTAATTGTTTCTTTTCCTTTATATAATTTTAAATGTTTGCTTGAAAGGGTGCATTTTACCCTTGGTACAAACTCGGATATAGTTATGTCAATCAATAATGTTTGGGACAGATACCTAACACTTTCACAGTAAACACAAAACGTTTCTGTAAAATTTTAAATTTAGCACACTTGCAAGAAAATATTTTGGATTAATATTTAAAGGTTGCAAAGATTTGTTTACTTGTTCAAAAGTTTTAATATGTATGTTATTCAAATGTTGACAAAAACAATTTGTGAATGTAACAAAAAGCTGAATTAATGCCAAACTAAATGAGGTAAAATGAAAAAAAAAATCACTTACTATATTTGAGGGCGGGTTAGTGCAGTGGTCTTCTCACTCGCTTCTCACCACTGTGGCCCGGTTCAATTCCTCATGTGCCACATGTGAGTTTGGTTGCCGATCCATGCTCGTCCCTCGCAGGTTTTTCTCCGGTGCTCCGGTTTTCCTCCTGCTTCTAAAATCGGACCTCTTCCCATATCCCTGTCCCGTCATATCTGGAGGCATCCCTTTAATTTAGTAGCCTCTGAGCACTATTGGGTTTAGCCTGGCTTTGGCCGAATGTTATAAATAAATAAATTTGCCTCTTAACTGTGGTGCTTTATGTGGAATTGAAAGACTTCATTTAAATCAAACTTTCTCTGTTGTCCTTAAACAACAGTGAATTTGGCTGAATCCAATGTGTAAGTTAGGACATGGTAAACATTACAAATATGCCAAAAAAATTAGGTTTGAAATAAACCGTCCAAACTCATTTTAAAATATAATTCATTATAGCTTTACTTTAACTGAATCCAACATCTCCTATGACTATGACTCTCCGGTGCAGCCTCAGCATTCTAAGGAGTGATGCTGGTCATTGAGATTTGTCTCGGTCATTGTCCCAGTTAAGGGATCTAAAATGAGCGTTTATTGCGTTTCGACAGTATTTTTTGTGGAACATGAGAGCACCTCAGACCTATCGAATTGCATTCTGAATACTGAAGCATGTCTTTCTGATATCAAATAATTTTCATTTTTGAAAATTACAATATAATACAAAAAAAATTTATGACATATTATAAAAATTTGATATTTTTCAAATTTTTGATATATAACAGTCCTCGAAGTAAATTATATAAATTTAATGATATATTCTTAAAGTGTATGTAGCAGGAAGGAAAAAGCGATTTGTCAATTGAAAATTTTGACCTTTCATATTGAAGATATGGATTTTTTCCCAAAAAGACCTAATTTTTTTTGGTGTTTTGGGAAAAAAAATCCATATCTTCAATACAAAGGTCCAAATTTTCAATTGATCGTCAGCTTTTCACCCCACCTACATACATTTTAAGTATAAATCATCAGATTTATAAAGTTTACTTCAAGTACTGTTAAATATCAAAAATATCAATTTTTAATGATTTGCCATAAAATGTGTATTAAATTGCGATTTTCAAAAATCTAAATTATTTGATATCAGAATGACATTCTTCAGTATTCAGAATGTAATTGATATGTCTGATGTGCTCTAATGTCCCAAAATAAATACTGTCCAAACGTTCATACCCCAGCCCTTAAGGTGGCATAAAATTAAATAGAATTTATGTTTTGGTTCTTGTCTGGAGGATATTCACAAATTGACATTTTTTTTGTTATGCAACATTGGCATTGCTAGCTGCTGTATATCCTTTTTTGGTGCAATTTTGGAAAATGATGATGGACCTTTTATTTTCAGGTTCTGTTCGGAGATTGAGGGGTAGAACGTACAAAAACGCCTTTAAAGTGTGGTAATCTATGTTTATTGTTAACTTTTTAACATCATACTAAATTGCTCGTGCTTTATAATGTCGAAAACAAGGCCTTATATATGAAAATCAAAATGAAAACAAAATAGATCAACTCCAGAAACAATGCGGATAGGGACGAGAACCAAAATATTGATTTTATATGGCCTTAGAGGAGAAGAGTAATAACAGAATATTTTCCATCTTAATTTTAGATTTTAAAAATATGAGGGTCCTTAATCATGCCCCTGATGATTGACTCTATATGCCACAGATATGCATTAACTGTTGCTTGAAAATTTTCAGTTTCAACTTTTTACCCAAAATGAGATTTTGAAAGGTACTATTAGATGTTATTGCAGGCAATGGGCTATTCCATTTAAAATCCACACTACCCCTGTGGAAGATTTTGGAAATATCTTCTACAGGGTTAGTATGAATTTCAAATGGAATGAGCACATTAGGCATATCCATTTGAATTTCATACACCCTCTGAGAAAGATTCAACCTGAATCTTCCATTGGGAGAGTGAGTTTCAAATGGAGCTGCTAATGTATTAATTCTATTTGAAATTCATACTCCCCCTGTGGATGATATTTCCAAAATCTTCCACAGGGCTAGTGTGGATTTTAAATGGAATAGCCCAATTTAAGTTATTGATTTTATGAACATCTGGATCTTTTTTGCCAAAAATATACTGCCATTCTAAATTTCTACCATAGCTGAAGGATTTTCCAAACAAATGTACCAGAAATCAAAATTAATCCCTCCAAAAATGAATTTTGCACATTTTTCTGAAATGTTTGACTCTAAATGCAAACCCCTTTTTTTACACCCACACATACCCCCATAGTACAATGGCATGAATATCCATAAGGCATACAATAAGTCCCATCCCGTTTACAATACGGTACGTGCGTGCAGTGTATACACATGTTAGACGTCATCCTGTAGAGCTGTAGAGTGTGCAAGCCAGCAAGTCTTGTTGAGTCTAAGAAATGGCTTTCCTTCTGTAAGAGAGAGTAAGAGAGAGTGGGACAGAGAGAGAGAGAGAGCGAGAAAGCAAGAGCAATGCCCTAGCCAGAAAGCAATGCTTATGATTACACCGTCACCCAGCTCATGACGCAAACCTATGCACAGCGTGGATGCATGAACCATCATAGATAGCTAAGCATGCAGAGTATATACACTCAATGCACCTTGCATATACATTGGAGCTCTCTCAAGGAATAATACTGATCATGGAGGAGGCCTGCAGTTAAAGCTTACTTTCTCGGTACATAAAAATTTATCAAAAATTACGTCGACGACGACAACAACATCACCGTTGCATGATCTTAGACACTTGTGAATAAAACTCAATTTGGATGATTCCTGAAGTCTTACCCGTCGTCGCCGCCGTTGCCTCACAATGGCATCCGAAGGCAAGTGTATGTTTTCATGATATTGTGTATTTACATTAGAGTGTGTTTTTTATTATTCCATATAGACATGGTCTAACCGACCGATACTAGCAGGCCCAGACAGACATTGTATTCTCCCAGGCTCTGTATATGCCATACAGGTGACATCTTTGGTGCATTGGCTTTTACCGCACCATAATATCATCGCTATTTTTTTCCATACAGTTGCACTTTCCAATCAATAATATCAAAACTTTTATACTTATTTGCAGATTTATTGTAATTCATCACCATACAATTGTTATCTTGTTTGAATGCATTATCCATAATATTACTTTTTACGTTGCGCCATGCAATTGTTGCATATTGCGATATTTCTTTACTTCACCTATGATACCCCTAATCATCCCCCTTGGCCTATATAATTACAATTATATCAGTACTAAGCATATACAGGTGTCATGAGGTGTTTGACCTAGTTACGGTTATATTACTCGTTATATTACACGCTATTATTGCCTTCATTTCGCACCTGATTACTGGAGGTGATTTGATTGTAAGTCATAAATGACCGATGCGTACAATATGTTATGTCAGAATATTGCTTCCATTCTTTTTTCTTAAAGCTATAATGTATGATTTCTATCAAATTTTAATTTTGTCATGCTTTACTGAAAATGCTGAACTAATATTTGTAATAATTGTCAGGACCGAAAAGTTTCGGTCCATTTTAAGCCAAAATAACAAGGTTAAGTGAAAGAAACCCAATGAATAATTGGATTTAACATGAAGTGATATAGTTATCGTTTTGGTAAGATGGAGTTCTATAGCGGACATTAAAATGTCTGAATTATGACATGCCAAAATTGCTCTGTTGCCCTGACATAACAAGTTTGGCTGATTCCATTTAGGTGTAAGTTGGGACATGTGAAAACATTACAATTGCCAAAAAATCAGATTTGAAAAAACCCACCAATTTTCATACATTAAACAAAGTTTGTTAACTTGTCACTGAATGTTCAATAAGTGTTATAATACAGATCTAGTTCTCAAAGCAGATTTAATGGTTTAATATCCACTCGTAGATTTAATGGTACTCTCCGAAATTTTCTGATTGAATATTCAATCAAAATGTTTGATTTTTCAATCTTTTACCAATCGCAGTCTTTGAAATGTCACCTCAACATTTTTGCCCCCATTTTTTGAAAATTGAAAATCCTGCAAATGTCCCCACTTTAATAGATTCATGGGAAATGTGGCTTTTTCTCTATCTCTGTCTCTCTATCTCTGTCTATCCTTGTCTCTGTCTGTCTGTCTGCCTGTCTGTCTGTCTGTCTGTTCTCACAAGGCTATGCTTGTGTGCCTTTTTTTGAGTACACAACTAGCTTGTGTGTTGATTTTTTTCTTGTGTGTCTAGGCACAGAAGTAAGATCTTGCAGGGGGGTATAGAGGGGGTGTAGAGGTCATTTTTAAGTGTATTGAAAAAGGCAAGCAACAACCAGTGACAAGAACAAAAAAGACACACAAGATGGAAAAACAAGACACACAAGAGGTATGTCAGGTGTCCGGCACGTGTTCGTCGGGTCAAAAAGACACACAAGAAAAGTCACACAAGTCTTACAGACACGCAAGTATACCGGGTGAGTAGGGGTGTGTGTCTGTCTCTCTGTCTGTCTCTCTCATTCTTCTCTCCATCTCCCCATCTCTCTATTAATTTACATCCATCCATCCATCCATTCAATCATTTACAAAGGATTAAATCCCTGTATTACATTACCCTTGCACAATTTACTTTTTTAACTTCCCATAATGGAATTAGAACAGCTACTGGGGGATTACCCACCCTCAGATAAAGCCTGGGGGAAATATGAAAGGTCAAATGATGAGATATAGATCAAAGCATCGCAACGGCAATGATAAATTTACTGTATTGCAGTGGGTTATTCCAAAATTATTGACAACCTTACAGAAGACAATTTGAGGTTCATGATAAGGTGGGACTTCCAAGACTATATTTTATCTAAATTTCCTAATTTTGATCTTATATTTCTAATTTTATCTAAAATTTCTTATTTTTGTCAAAAATGTCCAATTTTCGTCTAAAGTTTCTTATTTTTATCTAAAATTTCTAATTTGTATCTAAAATTTCTCATTTTTATCTAAAATTTCTAATTTTTATCTAAAATTTCTCATTTTAAATCTAACATTTCTAATTTTTATCTAACATTTCTCATTTTTATCTAAAATTTCTCATTTTTTGAAATTACTAGTTATTCTATTTGTTAGGTGTGTGCGCGTAGGGGGGCTATTGGCCCAAAATGTTTGAAAGTTGAAAATATCCAATAATTTCTACATTTTTGGGGAGATATAATCTATTAATACCTAATTTTCTACAGCTTTTTGGGATGGAGAAAGAAACCGAACTGGTAAAGAGCAGCTGCGATCAGCAAAATCTGTCTAGTTTGCAATTTTTACTATTAGTGGTATATGCTTTAACTGGTACAAAAACAACTTTTTGAAGTTGATGGTTATTACTGCTTGCAGTCATATTTTGTGATCCTAGCATCCTCTCTTTGTGACATTTTCAGTAGATGTAGCATGTTTATGTGTATTACACTGCTCTATAGGCCACTGTGTTGTAATTTTAACTTTGACAATAATTTTGCTAAACGAATTAATCTGCAGGAACTTTTTTTTTACATATCAAAAGTACTATTTGCAAGCTATCTACTGAAGATAGCAAATGTACTATATGCAAGCTATCTACTGAAGATAGCAAATGAACTGTAGCCAAAGGTTTCCAGCAGTATAAAAATATCAACATTTTTTGAGAAAAGTGGGGGATAAGGCTGTGGATCATGAAATGCCTCTTTATTTGCGTGTCCCTTACTGAGAAAATGTCAGCCCTACACCTATATCTATTTTATATTGAAGTGACCCCCCTTCCTAGCACTACTTTTGGACTCTGTTGCTTTTATATACTATCCAGACAGGCTTGGTTGAATGCATCATGCTATGTGCTCGATAAGTCCATGAGGGCAACAAACTGTGGCTACCCCCTTCCCAGTTCCTTGCAGGCAGTATCAAGAAGCTTATCTTTATTAAACATTGAATTGAATTGTAAATTGATTTCATGATTATTTTGTTTCCACTGCATTGCAAACTTCATGAAAACATCTTATACCATTTAATTTATGTTTATTCGCAACATTTGAATTTATTAATTATTCATATGCACATCAAGAATATCAAGGAATGTCAGTTTATCGATAATTGTAGAATTGTTAAAATTCTTGGTTTCAGGCTAGTTTAATACTCTATTATGTGTGTAGGGGTGTGTTTGTGTGTGTATCAGTGCATTTGCTCAGTGCATGTGTTAACGTGTATAGGTGAAAAAGTGAGCTGTTTAAGTTGAAATCCATATACCCCCTATGGAAGATATGACCTTATAGGGAGTGTGAATTTCAAACGGAGTCACCCATTCAGGTAACCCCATTTGAAATCACACTCCCTGTGTTTAAGATTAAGGTTGTGTCTTCCATAGGGTGTATGGATTTTAAATGGAACAGCTGATTGTATGAGATAACAAGCGTTGCATGGAAGCACCCATTCAGGTAACTCCATTTGAAATTTACACTCCCTGTGTGGAAGATTATAGGTTGTGTCTTCCATAGGGTGTATGTATTTTATATGGAAAAGCTGATTGTATGAGCTAACAAGCGTTGCATGGAGTCACCCATTCAGGTAACTCCATTTGAAATTCACACTCCCTGTGTTTAAGAATAAGATTGTATCGTCCATAGGTTGTATGTATTTTGAATGGAACAGCTGATTGTAGTAGATGCCAAGCGTTGCATGGATGTTGAACCAGGTGGCATCGTGCTTGATGTCAAATTAACTTGACGTGTAGGTGTGATTTCATGTTACGAATGTGTTCATGACATTATCAGATATACTAGACAAATACAACTGCCAAGTAGTAGTAGTATCTGATTTATAATTATGGCTTACACATTTGAACCGTATGTGGAAATGTGTATCGGCTTTGTTAAGGCAAGTGCTTTGACAAGAGTGATAGTTGATTTGATTTAATTTGATTTGTTCCGGTTTTGGCAAGCCTGGATAACCCAAGAAAGCCTCTATTAAAGCTTATTTTCATTGGGGTCCATTTGAACACCAGGACGGGCTGGGAACAGTCAGGGGTTAACACTCTACTCTTTTCGACACTGGCTGTGAGATACATGTACAGGTGTGGCTCTCTATCAACTTTTAGCTGCTTGTAACTAAACAAACTGCAGTGTAATTGTTCATAAGAATACATTGATCTTATATGAAATGAGTCAAATGAGTGTTTACATTATTTACATTTTACTGCCTTGGACACATTATTTGGGTGTAAAGGATAATGCATTACCCTGCTATCCGCCATGTTTACTCCTAGTGTACATCTGTACCGTACCATGCCGAATTCAACAGCTTCACACCACTGAATATGATGATTATGATGATAAATTATGTTGAATGCTGACTATTAGCATAAAATAACCATAAAGAATGTCCCATTCAATGTGTTTTTTTAATTTAATTTTTAAGGGAACACCGGTATGGTATTATCCAAGATTGCTATCTACTGAAGATAGCAGATGTGCTGAAGGGCTTATAAATATAGCAAATAATATTTCAAATAATATTTCAATAGGTTGAGTGCTTTATCTTTACCTAGGGATAAATATCTTACTGGGGTGCATATGGGTGTGTGGGGGACGGGGTATATGAAAATGGGGGCATGCATGTATTGTGTGTATGTGTGTTTGTAAACAGTATCAATAATGTAGACACACACATGCAAATTCAATCATCCAAGGAACCACAAACATCCACACTTCCTGGATGGTGGTGCTATATCAAAAAAGGCATTCAAACTTTGTCACCCAAAGACCCCATATTTAGCTTAGTTATGAGCACATGCTCTGTCACCCAAAGACCCCATATTTTGTTATGAGTACATGCTCTGTCACTCAAAGACCCCTTTTTTTTCATGTGAACAGGAGTGAGTCATCTATCAATATTTTGGAGGCTTCTTTTAGCTCTTACCCAAAGACCCAATTTAAAAAAAGATCATATTCTCACCCAACGCCCCCCGTATTTAGATCCAAATGGTCCGCCAAAAATCTTGCTCTAGCTCGGTCCTCTCACCCAATAACCCCATATTTTTTATATTTTGCTCTCACCGCATCCCCTTATTGTGAAACTGCCAGCCCTAATACCTATATCTATTTCATATTGAAGTGTCCCCCAAGTTTGGGGCCCTGCATACATACATATATGTGCATACATACACAGGGGTGCATTTGTACATGTATGTGTATTCATTTATATGAATTGTTTGTTTTCAACAGGTCTGTAAAAAGTCAACAGATATTTTTTCTGTTTAAGTGATGCAATTGTAAATACCGTATATGCATGTATTGCAATATAACATTCCTGCAACAGTTGCAAAATCAATTTTTCATCATTTAGCGAAAAATAGACACAAGTAGTACCAAAGCGTGACAGGACCTAGGGTGGCCCCAGGGCCTCCATAGACTGTCTGATACTTTTAGAAAGAAAAAAATGACTCAACTGTTTTGTCGTATATTTACTCTGCTAGGCTCTACTGTAAAGCGGGATATTTCAGCAGTGTTAATTTTTTGTGATTTGAACTGTTCATAGCAACTTTGCATTTCTTTATTCCTGATTATTCCCGGTTCTAAAATTAACCACAAGTAACGCAAAATAAAATCCTTGTGAAATTTTCCCACTATATAGTACATGTTTTTTTTTCACTTTTTTAACCCACAAAAAGTAGTACATTTTGTGTGAGTAAATATTTATGATTTGATTATTTAAACATGGTTATTTATTTTTACTGATTTCATATATAATTATGTATAAACTCTCTAGAGCATTTTCACCTGTTCTCAGTTCTGCAGTGGCGTAGATTTCTTTTCGACATTGGGAGTAATGGGGTTAAAAATATTTCTTGAAGTATAGTGAATCCAGTATCTTTTGGCCAGTGGCGGCACCATGAATTATTTTCGGGGGGGGGGGCATTGAGGGGGAAAAGTGAATTTCAGGGGGGCAAAATCAACTCATTTTGCGTACAATTGCCACAAAAAGTGTAATTTTGGGTTTTTACTGGGGGGGCAACAGGAGGGCAAGAGTTCTGACTGGGGGCATTTGCTCCCTCATGCCCCCGTGGTGCTGCCACTGCTTTTGGCGACGGAATATGTTTATGGTACAAATGTGTGCGAAACATTTCTATAGCTAAAATGGTAAAATATGATGCAAAAGTGGAACAAATTTGTGTGAAGAGTGCAAAAAGTTGTACATTGTAGACTAAAATGGCCAAATATGAGGTTAATTTGGTCAGAAACCTACATACAAGCATCAACGTTGGGGTGTGTGATTGTATGAACCATCCTTCCTTGTCACAATATTGGATTTACATCTATGCTGTTCTGAGAAGAATAATGAAAATATTTAATGAAAATATTTAAGGGTGAAATAGCACAATTCTATGGTAGTTTACTTGGAATGTTAGTGAGATGCATAGCAACTACTATATTTTCCTCTTCCTTGTACTATAATTTTGGCATAGCCTATCATTAATTCAGCTGTGTTTGTGTGCACCAATATTTCCCCTTCGTGTGCAATAGATGATGATATTTATGATAAGGTTAGCTCCTTGCATCCTTATGTGGCGATATACATCACACCTTAATGGAATGTGAAGAAATTGGCTGTTCCAGTTAAAATCCATACACCCTCTATGGAATACATGACCTTAATTTCCTACACAGGGAGTGTGAATTTCAAATGGAGTTACCTGATTCAATTTGAAAACTACACCCCCTGTGTGGGAGATTAAGACCATGTCTTCCACAGGGGGTGTATGGATTTTAACTGGAATAGCCCAATGTCAAGGAAAAATCTATCATTGGAATATGCTATGGACATTATAGTCATACATTCTGGACTCATGTACCATATTTAAGGCCCCCGCTTCACTTTTTAATTAATTTGTTGTTGATGCAACTTGGACAAATTGCTGTGATTCCTAAATTACCCATCCGCAACAACATGAACATAAAAAATGGACAGAAATTGTATGGTTTGAGTCTTTTTACAAATTTTTGCTTCCTGATTTTGATGCAAGTTGTGTGTAAGCCTCGTAATCGTACTCATATAATCTAGCTCTTACCGGGTGCTGATACCTATAGTATTTGCACACTTAAATTTCTAATTTTTGTCAATATTTTAAAATGCTACCTCAAGAACTGCTGCACCAGTATTTGTACTCATTTGAGTACATTGTTTTGTATATTACATATTGGTCACAAAAGTGTGAAATGTTTGAACAATTTGTAACCAAATATAATTCCGACGTACCTGTTGACTGCAGTCGAAGATGGTTGTACATGTACTACGCATGCATGCATTGTTTGTTTTTGCTATTCCCAGTATTAATTAACAGTGTCATGTAAGGGGGCCAAGTTAGGAGGTATCGGAGGTGAAAATTTAAACTGATTTATAATTTAAAGCTAGGTTATATAAGACTGGGATTATAACATGTGGAATGAGGCCAATGATGATTTTAATTCTGTGTTAGATATGAGGAGCATATCTGTTGTGATAGTATAGAGAAAAATCAACATCCTAAGAAATAGTATTTTTACTCTCGGCGAATTAGTGACGTCAGTGCACATTTCAGTGCCGTCAGTGCACATTCGCTGCAGCTTCAAATCGTAAACTTGAATGGGGGCACAGATATTTTTTGGCAATTTTGAATGGGATTTTTCAAAATGTTCACCTCAATTGGAGGAGGAGCATGCCCCTGTACCCCTATGATGCTACAGCACTGCTTACATAATCATACTGAACAAACAAACAAGCAAGTATAAGCAGGGCCGTAGCAAGCCGTAGCGGCCGGGGATGCCATGGCCGCCCCACTTCTTGAGAAATTTGTTATGTTTTTCTTTGTATCTTTATTTCAATTTGGGCATATATTTGTAATTTGGCCGCCCCACATTTGTGATGGCCGCCCCACATTATTCAACCTTGCTACGGCCCTGAGTATAAGCAAACAAACAAATAAACAAACACATCACAAAAGCTACCATCACTCAAACTGGGTATCTTATTTTCAAATCTGCATGTTTTGTGAATTCTGAATGATCTTATTTCACAAGGCGTGCTAGGCATAATTTATACTTCAACATAAAAAGTCCAATTTTTGAAATATTTTGTCAAAATATCAAGAGCTATCTCTTGAGCTGCTGAACCAATACTAGGCTTGTTTGTACTCATTTTTCATGCTGATTCCAAATATGGTCATGAAAATGTACAATTCTGAATTTTTTTATTTTTTTATTTCAACTTGTCATCTGCAGTCGACACTCATGTGGAAAGAGTTAAAATATCAAACTGCTTTACATACATGCACTCTCTGCTTTGCATGCCAACTTCTTACTTTCCTATATAATCACTCCTGCGGCTATACCTTCCCCCCTTTTCTTCCCCCTTTTCTATGCTTTTGCACAAGGTCACATCTCAATTTTACATTTCATATGTGAATAAAATCAAACTTATCTTGATTTAAATGTATAATTTCCAATAACAAACAAAGAGTTTCAACTCCACCATGTTTGTGTGTCACTCATGGAGGCAACTTAAAGCCATCATGTAACATTTCCATAAAAAATAGATTTGTATTTCTTTTCCACAACTTATTTTCACTGTCAGATATGTCCCCATTTGGTTTTGACCCAAACAGATTAAACAAAACAAATAAAATTGCTATTTAATACCAGTGCATATGTCAGCAATGAATGTCACAACAGTGTTGTGGGCATCTTGTACACGTTTGACACATATTTCGATTGTAATAATTAATCGATGTACTCTGTCGTTTTTATTAAAAATCTCAGATGTTATTGCAACAGCACCTAAACCTTTGAGATTTTCAGGGTAGGCTACACTGTTTAACTAAAGTTAGTCAAAAAAAGGTCTAATTGGACTAATTTTTGACTAAATAAAATTAGTCATACAAGATATAATTTTTCATTCAAGGAAAATAATGCTGAAATTATGTATTTATAATACTAAAAGAACAGTAATATCATATTCAATTAGTAGGCCCTAAAGAATAAGAAATTGCATGACTAATGACAAATTTATGACTTCACGATTTATCATGATTTAATTAGCCATTTACGTGCATTACTAATTGAATGACTAATTAAATGACTAATTATTTATCGAAAATCTGATTTTTGAAACGCTTAAGCGTAAAGACACAAAATATTCGATTTCTGGCTCTTGCCAACAAATGCCAGAAGTATGTTATCAGCCCTCCATGAGCGACAAACCAAGATGGTGGATTGGGCTATTCCATTTAAAATCCACACTACCCCTGTGGAAGATTTTGGAAATACTTTCCACAGGGGGAGTAAGTTTTTCAAATATAATTGGTCAGAGTTAATCATTTTGAAACTCATACTCCCCCTGTATTATGTCTTTACCTATATCTTCCACAACTGGAGTGAGTATTTCAAATAGAAGTTACCTGATTGTCTATTCTATTTAAAACTATACTCCCTCTGTATCATGGCTTTACTTATATCTTTCCACAACTGGAGTGAGTATTTCTAATAGAAGTTACCAAATTGTCTATTCTATTTGGAACTCATACTCCCTTTGCGGAAGACTTTATCTAAATATTCCACAGGGGTAGTGTGGATTTTAAATGGAATAGCCCATTTAGCATAGCATTACATATAGTGCAATTTTGAGTCGGTAATCTCTGCGTATAATATCGTTGATAAGTTCATAATCTTACATGTTCAAAATGTAACATTGTAAAGCTGTCAACATTTTGCAGCTGCATTTTATCTGATAACAAGAAATATTTGATCAAAGGTATAATATTATTTGAATCTGGCTGAATGTGCTTCCCCTTTTTCTTGCACTTATTTGCTTTTGCATAATGTCACATCTGCAGTTTGTATTCAATGAATAATATTAAAATATCTCATATTAAAGGGATCAGGTATTTTCTGTACAAAATATATTGTCTATAACTGCACCACAAGACAATAGTAATGACATAAAGTGAAAGGGGGCATTTTTGTGGAACATTAATTTTTGCACTTTTTGAAACTTTTGAAACAATCAAATATGTTTATATTATGCATAGGTCTATATATGGAAACTCCAAATTAGGAATTTAAAGACAAATAAAATTAGTTCAAATAATGAATAAGGAGGACCTATATGCTTCACCCTAGCAGGCGTAAGACAATCTGAAACACAAATTAATATATGCGAGGATCGGAAATAAACGATGCAAGCCCGAGAAATTATAATTTAAATGGCGTGATTGTACAGTGGTAAAGGTTGTACAGTGGTAAAGCTCTGGACCGGTAATCCAGCGACCGGGGTTCAATCCCCGCTGAGTCCTGATTTTTTCTCTCTCAATATTTTCATATGCCAGTTTGCTCGAGCCCCAATCACGCCATTTAAATTATAATTTCTCGGCTTGCATCGCTTATTTCCGATCCTCGCATATATTAATTTGTGTTTCAGCATTGTCTTACGCCCTGCTAGGGTGAAGCATATAGGCCGCCTCCTTATTCATTATTTAATATATAATTGGCCGCTGAGACACAATGAGAGAGTTATCATGGGGACTTAAGTTGAGATTGCCCGAGTACTGACTGTGAACTCAGGTTGTACAGTGGTAAAGCTCTGGACCGGTAATCCAGCGACCGGGTTCAATCCCGCTGAGTCCTGATTTTTCTCTCTCAATATTTTCATATGCCAGTTTGCTCGAGCCCCAATCACGCCATTTAAATTATAATTTCTCGGCTTGCATCGCTTATTTCCGATCCTCGCATATATTAATTTGTGTTTCAGATTGTCTTACGCCCTGCTAGGGTGAAGCATATAGGCCGCCTCCTTATTCATTATTTAATATATAATTGGCCGCTGAGACACAATGAGAGAGTTATCATGGGGACTTAAGTTGAGATTGCCCGAGTACTGCCCGGTGTTGTCACTGCCTATGCAAAGGCGTAACGCATGATCGTTCCCAAAGTCAAAAATACCCCCCTATTTTGCGCTGTTTCAAGAACATTTTCAGCATTTGTTACCCCTATTTTACACAAAAACGCGTACAAATTAGCCTTGAAAATTACCCCTATTTTAGCATTTCAAGTACACTTTTACAAAAGCACCCTTTTTTAACATTTCAAGAACACACACCAAAGAACACAGTTGCCAAACTAGGAAGTCCCTAGTAATGTAATCGTGTAAACAAACCCCAGAAACAATCGAGTGAGTTGCTGAATATTAGGAAGGCACAAAAGTTTCACAAAACTTGAAATCCGGGACTAAACTGAGCAAGAAATGTTAAACATTTCTTAGGATTTCAACATTCTCAGATTCACAAAAATATACCCTATTTTTTAATTTCGAGTACACCGTCATCAAAAACAACCCTATTTTTTCAATATCGCGTACATTTTATGTTCGCGAACATAGTTTAAAAATAACCCCTTTTTTCTCGAAATTGGGAACGATCATGCGTACACATTGTCAATATTAAGTGATGACACCGGGGAGTACTGACTGTGAACTCAGGTTGTACAGTGGTAAAGCTCTGGTCCGGTAATCCAGCGACCGGGTTCAATCCCCGCTGAGTCCTGATTTTTTCTCTCTCAATATTTTCATATGCCAGTTTGCTCAAGCCCCAATCACGCCATTAAAATTAGTTCAAAATTGACAAAGTGTCAAAAAGCACACACATAAAAATGACCACTAAAATTGCTCACACACAGTGTCATCTGCTAGTGTGCTAACTAATTATGGTTTCCAAATTCAACAGCCTTGAAATTATTCTTTCATCATTTGGATCTTGGATTTTGTCTTTATCAGATTGCTCTCATGTGGGATGGTGACCGTCCCGATATTTAAGATTTTTAGGCCTTTTTTGTGTACTTTTTAGCCCATTTTTGACCTTTTTTGTCAATGTTTGCCCCCTTAAAATATGTCTTGCCCCCCTTTGACAACCCTCTGAAAAAGTGCTGGCTACACCACTGATTAGGCCATGTATATAATTGTTCCAATATGCAAAACAATCTGAATTTTGATAAATTGTAGGTTGTTTGAATTCTATAATTCACTGACATTTCTCTTTAATTGTATGATTTCATAATCTTGGATGTTTGAAATGTAATATTCTAAAGCTTATATAACATTTCCCAGCTGCATTTTGTATGATTAAAAAGATATACAATCAAGTGCAAATTTCCCTGGGACACTTGTTCATATTTCGCGCCCTCTGTTCAATAAAACCGGTCATATGAAGTTCACCATGTGATATTCTATTTGTATAGTTTCCAACCTATTTCGAATCCCCTCCCTCCCCCACCAACCAATGTTGGAGCAAAAATATAGGCCATTTACAAAATGAGGCGTTTGGTATACAACATTGAATAAGGGGTGCGGGGAGGGTCATTGAACTATGAAAGTGTCCCAGCAAATTTGCACTTGATTGTATAGGGGATGAGAAAAATAATCTATTAATATCAATAAAATCGCCATAACTCTCGAACGCGTTGCTCGATTTTCATAATTTTTTCAGTGATGTCAAGATAATTTCATTATGCATTACATGATTAGCCAATTTTAAAAAATTTATTAAAATAAACATTTTTTGAATATCTAACCCTGCAATGCATGCATTTTTCAAGGAATATTTGACACATTGATTGCTTATATTAGAGTGGACATATAAATTCTCCTTTGGTAGAATTTACAAACATAATAAAAGCAAACCAAATAAGAAATTAAGAAAATATAGAAATAAATAGAACAGAATCATGATGTTTGTCTCATCATTGATCTTTCAAACTCATTACCCTATTTCAAATGCTATTATCGGAATGCACGTTAAACTCTTTAATATAGGCCTTCAACTACCCATCACAGACACGCTAATTCAACGTAATAATGCCATGCCAAAAGTGTATATATACAATTATATACAATTACACATTTTAAATGTGCTTATTATTGGTATACAAAAAAAAAAAAAGAGATAAAGAGCAGGATTTAAAAGTAAACATATCGGCGACAATGAGCTTCGAACCGTAGCCCTCATGATCAGAAGGCAGTAAGCAAACCACTACACTATAGTTGAGCTGTTGTTATTCATGCGAATTTATTTATAACAAGGATAACAAGAATTAATGACGCAATAACGGTCTACCAGAATAATATAACTTAAAAAGTAATATATATTTATTTAACGTTATGGTAGACCGTGCTCATTTGGCTTAAATGGAGGAATAATTACCAATAAACATATCAAAGTTAGGAAGGTATGTATAATGTGACCGTGTATATTCAAAATATACGTTAGATAAATGCTGAATACGACCAAAACATGAGTTTTAATGAATGATTTCATTGGATCGAAGCTCGATAACACAATATAGTAGCATTGCAATGATAGGATTAAATACGCTGAAATCGAGTGCAATTGTCATCAGTCTCCGGTGGCATATAGTTACTGGCTTTTGCTTCTACGCCCCGAGATCTCGAGTTCGAATCCATGTAATGCTATTTTTCTTTCTTTCTTTTTATTCTTTTTGTCTTTCTTTCTTTCTTTCTTTCTTTTTTCCTTTATGTTGCCAATTTACATTTACATTTATCAATGAACTAAAGGGAAACAATTGTTTTGTTTTATGATTTTTTTTTTGTTATTTCAGTAGGTATTTTTAACTGATTGTACTCTATATTTCCAATATGATTTAATTTTGATTAGTTTTAAATTGTTTTAAAAGTGAATTTTGAGATAATTCGCTTATAATAGCAATCATGTGTCAAATATGCCTTAAATAATGCATATATTACAGCGTTTTGATACCTAAAAATATTTAGTTTGACAAAAAATGACAATTAAAGTAACCAAAATATGCTAATGTTATTTGTTTTAAATTAGTGAAAAATCATGTTAATCGAAAACGCGCTTATGAGTTATGGTAATTTTACTGAAAGTAATAGATTATTTTTGTCTTCTTCAATACAATCAAGTGCAAATTTCCCTGGGACACTTGTTCATATTTCGCGCCCTCTGTTCAATAAAACCGGTCATATGAAGTTCACCATGTGATATTCTATTTGTATAGTTTCCAACCTATTTCGACTCCCCTCCCTCCCCCACCAACCAATGTTGGAGCAAAGATATAGGCCATTTACAAAATGAGGCGTTTGGTATACAACATTGAATAAGGGGTGCGGGGAGGGTCATTGAACTATGAAAGTGTCCCAGCAAATTTGCACTTGATTGTAGGTAGAATTATTTGCATTTAATGTAAAGATGACATGAACTGTCACTTAATAAGTTGACATTGTCCCAGTGCGCTATCTACTATATACCATTTTTCATCATGATGTGGCAGTGACGTCAGTGCTCATTGCTTAATTGCTCGTTTTCGCTCAGAGCACTGGCGTACACACATACGCGAGCAAGATGATAAAAAGTAGGGCGCCCAAAGTTAAGCGACACTGCAAAAAAGTTCAAAACAGTGCAAAAAAGTGCAAAAATTACACACAAAGTGCAACAAAGTGGCACACTCTTAAAGACACCGCATAAAAATAATATTGTAATGATTTACTCAGGGTGTGGTATATGGATGATGCGTGATTTCCTGATAAATAACTCAGAGAACGTAAAACATGGAGCAAAACGACAATGGAAGTACAATCACAAAATAACACAATTTATTAATAAAACACGAATCCTAACCATACAGAGACTGCCGCTTATATTGAAAGTCATGTCTCTAAACAAATGGTCAAGCCGTCTTTGCACAGAAACAAATGTACGTGTTAACTCAAGAAGCTCCAAATCATAAGTGAAGGTGCATCGGATGACTGGCCCACGCGCACGCTCATGGCACGCTCCTCTCACATGCCAGTCGACCCAGCAACAGCACCAACCAATCAGGAACGGCGATGTAAACGCGCGACGCAAAAGTGCCGACATAGTCGCCGCATCTCTCCGTCGCCATTGCAGAAATGCGTCTACCTTCCGCTGCATAATGCATACCGCTCATTCTACAAAATCCGGTGCCAATCAACTTTTAAAACTGAAAAAATAAAAGTTCTTCAAAAAGCCTTATTTTTTGTGTTTTTTAAGAGTAAATATATTACTACTTTCGGATGTAAAAGATTGCCAACACCACTTTCATATTTTTCTTTCAGGAAGTCATCCAATTTTGATGTTTTAACACTAAAAATCCTTTAATGTGAGCTACGTTATCGGCTATACTTTGCACAATATGCGCTGGTTCTACTAAAATCCATGCACGCCAAAGTCCACGCAAGGTCATAAAAACAAACGAAAGATCACTTGAGTGAAATGAAAACCGATTTCACCATTTCATAGAAGTTTTTTTAAATTCTCAACCATCTTTCTTCACATCCTGTTTTATCGTCTGTTCTTCAGTTTAAAAAGAAATATTTGAGCCTTTTCCCAAAATGTATATCTTCAGGGTGCAACGACAAATATGGTTTGTTTTATTTTGTTTGTAGTAATCAAACGATTTTTTATCATATATGACCTAGCTCGCATGATCTCATGTTAATATATTCACGCTTATGATCCATTGACATCAAGTGGGGCGTGTAACGAGCTCACAGTTTCTAACTTCAATCGACTCTATATACAATAAGTGACGAACTTTATAAAAGCTACTAAATGTAACATTCAACAAACTCTCAATATTTATTCATAATTCAATAACAAACCAACAACGGTGTTTAGCAACATCAAATCTTCTTTTAAGCTCAGTATTTCTTGCACTTTTTGTACACTTATGGCTATTTTTTTAATCTATATTCAAAAAGAGTGATCAATTAAAGGGGTTTCTTTATGTTGCATGACTTACTTACATCATTCTCGGATGTAAATGTATTTTGAAATGAATAAAGAATCAAAACATGAATACAATTTTGTCAGTGGGAAACAATTATTCCTCAGAATTTCTTTCTAAATTCAGAGGTAACGTAGCTCACAGGTAACGTAGCTCACACTCTTTCAAATTCAAGCATTCCCAGACAAATGAAGATACTTAATATTGTCTATGTCAGCAACTTGTAATTATTTCAGATCCCAATACAATAATTATTTAAGTTTTCATTCTCTTTAATACAACCATAACGTGATTGCAATGGGTTCAAAATGTCATCGAACTCTTTTAAGTGTTCAATATCCTTGTCAAACTAAATTTTTTGAAAGATAAAGGCTTCATTATTTTCTATACACCAATAACAACACTTTTCCAACACCTACAATATAGCTTCAGCAATTCTTGGACAAAGATGGCCATATTGTGACAATGAACAACGTAATTGGTCATTTCATACGGAGGTAACGTAGCTCACGTGTTTATATAGGTTAGAAACTTACAGCTTGCCAACCTATATGAAGCAGCTTGGTATTTTCAAATTTCAAACAGTTTCTCAAAAAGTGTATATATATATCTGAAGTCAATCAGATCAGTGAGGTCGCCGCTTGCAATTTTAGGGCCATATTTTGATGTTTCTGACAGAGGCACACCTTCCTTTCTATGAAACGCACTGGCAACATGTATTTTGGATCTTAAGTTTACAGAAGGCGGGCAAACTCATCGTTGTGCTCGATCAGGTCATCTCATTCAAACGGCAAAAGAATTTTACAGGTGGAGTGTATGAGGTCGCCGCATTTCCATATTACTGCACGAAAAACTTGTATAGGCCTACTTGGTTACTTTAAATGCCTCCAGATCGTTGGGAGATAATTTGTAAAGTCTTTTTGACTTCCCAGTCGGCATGGGCTCTTCGATTCCAGCTACGACGTCGTGCTTGCTTACCCAAAGTTCATCAGGTGGTTTCGGCCATCTGAATGTATTTTCTACTTTCCCCGCATCATGCATAAAATCGATGTTGTATTCATCGTCAACATCATCATAAGACAAAACTTTGCCTACATAAGGCTCCCCGTCGTAGAGTGCAATGACAAAGCCGGTATGCCTACTGGAAGCGGTGTCATCTGGGTTGTCTAGCTCTGCTTCCTGGTCAGATCCGGCACTTTGTTTAGGAATGCTAGGTTCTCTAACATGACCAACAGCGGTTTCACTGGACCTCGTGCATCTCCTCAGCCAACCCTCACAATTTGGGTTGAACCTCCCATTTTCCCAGCAACAACTTTTAAAGCAGGAAGTTTCCCGCACATATACCTCAGAACTTCCAACTGGCGATGGCATCACACTGTGTATCTGCATAGTGCCTTTAATGGTTTTCATTGGCAATCCTCACCTCTTCTTTTGTAACCATCAGGTACTCTACAGTAGAATCCTCATTAGCAACACCCCACCTGTAAAAATCGCTGGCCGTTTGAATAAGATGGCCCTTTCTAACGGCCAGGTCGGCGGCTCGCTTTACAGCACCACCTACCCCGTCACACGGCCCCTTTCCGTGCCCGCTTTCGAAATACTGCCAGGAAGCAGGGACACCAAAGAGCTCTTCGTGACGGTTGGTGATGTTGAACATATTGGCATTACGATATTGGCTCGTTGGTGAATCGGATAGATAATGAATCATTCGTACATTAGGAACGACTTCTTTGATTTTAGGCACTAACTCTTTCATGAACGCGTATACTGTTCCGGAAGTATGAGCGGTTTCGTCGGATAGTATTACGAAGCTTTTGTGCGACTGTGGGGATTCTTCAGTTGCGTTGCCAAAATGCATCACGGCCGGGTGGAGTGTAACTTGCTGCTTCGAATAGTAGGCGCTCTGTACCTCTTCAGCATAGCTACAAACATAATTTTCCGCAAAATCCACCTGTACCGTGACATGTGAGTCGGGCAAGTTTTGCCTTAGTAGCCTTGTTTGCTCATATTGGGTTTTTACTCTTTTAACGTGAGCTTTGAATTCTTCCATTTCCTTTACAAATTTGTCTATAAAGCTACCTTTGGCCTCAGTAACTTCCTTTAACGCAGTTTTTTTGACCATTTTGTCCTTGTAAGGCACTTCGGTTTTGCGCCACTCTCTGTATGTTATATTTTCATGGTTCAGATTTTCAATTTTTTCTTTAGCTGTTTCTATTTCCAACTCGCTAAGGGCATCTGGGCGGATGGGCAAGCCATCCAACTTATGGTTTTTCAGCGCTTGCAATTTTAGGGCCATATTTTGATGTTTCTGACAGAGGCACACCTTCCTTTCTATGAAACGCACTGGCAACATGTATTTGGGTCTAAGTTTACAGAAGGCGGCCAAACCCATCGTTGTGCTCGGATTTTCAAGTAAGAACTTGCAATGTAAATTTCTAAGTGTATCTGTTAAGATATACTTCTGTTCTGTTTTTTTGCCGCATTTCAGTTTGTCATTTTTCCCAGGTAAACATGTCGAATTATCTGGTCTTTTCAAGAACACCACCACGTTCCTGCGCAACATCTCAGATTTTATTGCTGCCTTCGTTTTTACCCTTTGTTGCATTTTCCTGATACCAATTCCTCCCAACCTTAAGGGTTCGTGCAAAAACCCTATTACACCTTTGGGACCTCATTTGTTGGTTAGCAGAGCGCAGGATATATTTGCGACCTAACTTTGATTTTTGTAGGCCTTTCAGCATGATATTGTGTACAATCAGAGCTTGTTTGACTTGCGGGGCCTTACTAGGTGTCAAACCAGACTCCCTGATAATTTTTTCTGCATTTTTCACTGGTGTTGTTTTACTGGAATCGTCAAACTCTGAACTTTGACTGGGAGAAGTAATTTTGTTGCATTTCTGAACCTTCTTTTGCAAACGCCAAACATTTTTTTGAAGTTTGTCGTTTTCTGACAAAACATTCTCATACTTTCGCTTCATACACATTACAGTTTTGTTGATTCTCTTCCTGGAATGGTCTTTTTGGACATTTTTGGTAAATGGAAATTTTATCTGCAGCGGAACGTGTACTTCATTTTCTGGTTGCATTTCTGGCTGCGTCTCAGGTCTGCTTCTCAGCCTGGTACTTCTTCTAGTAGACTGGTCCTGCATTATATAAATCAATAAATAAAGAGATAAATAAATTAAAAAACCTCAATAAAATAATAAGATAGATACATAAAATTTCAATCACATATTAAAAATAAACAAATTCAAGCATAAATGATTTGTTCTATTAAATTAGCATTAATATACAAATTTATTATTTATACAGATTTATTTTGTTTTGTTTTTCATCTACACGACACCAGTATATTTAGTGCTTACAATACTTGCATCCACGGGGGTGCTACAACTCTGTCCTGCAGTATCAGGAGTCGTATTAGCTTGACTGGTGATGGCAGCAGCATTTCTGTTTTTCTCTCTCGATTTTCTCATTGCCAACCGCACATTTTCTCGCCTTGCTTGCTTTTTACTTTCAGTCCTCTTTTCCATGGGAACGTAATATTTTTTCACTCGCTTTGCCTCACGTTCATGCCAGTTTGGATCCCTTTGCTTTTTCCTTTCTCTGTAAAGTCGTTGTTTTTCGGCATTGCTTAGTGCCATTTTCAACCTGAGAAGAAAGAAAATTAGGTCTAGCCTATATTAAAAAGCTAAACTAACTAAATAAAACAGTAGGCCTAGGACTATGATTAACTTACAAGTGACCAAAAACTATAATTCTAAAGGTCTAATTACTAAATAAATAAACATACAAGGACAATGACAATAATAAAAATAATAAAAGAAAGTTAAATTATTATAATTAGGTCTAGATTGCGATCTGGAAACGCAATAATGCTGCTTGAAACCTCCCATCTCATTCATCTCATTGGCATGATTGACACGTATACATGTCAATCATGCCAATGATTTGACATGTATACGTGTCAATCATGCCAATTAATTAGCAGGTACTTGAGTCGGCACGCGACCAACACTCCCCTTACGAAAATGCAATCACCAAAAAAAGCTTGCGCAACCTTGCAGCAAGCATGTACACGCTTGCTGCAAGCTTGCGCAAGTAACAGCGAAGCATGCACAACCTTGCGCAAGCACTATGCAAACTGCAAACACTGCAAGCATTGAGCTTGCGGATGCATGCAAGAGCTTGCGAAGGTTGCGCAAGCACTATGGAAACTGCATGCACTGCAAGCATTTAGCTTGCGGATGCATGCAAGTGCTTGCGAAAGGTTGCGCAAGCACTTGCAAACTGCAAGCAAACCAGCTGCATGCATCCTGCAAGCATCAATGTGCTTGCAAATTGTAATCGCAAAACAAGCTTGCAATGCAAGCACCTGTCTGCTTGCATGCAGCAAGCACCTGCCGCGATATGCAAGCACATAGCTGTCAGACCAACTGTTTAATTGCAGAACTTTGCACTGAACAAAATTTGGAAGCACAATCCGGGCGGCACAATCTAATAAATTGTAATGCCTCGGGCACGTCGCAATTCAGAGAATCAAATTAATGCTCCACCTAAAAAAATAAATGAAACTAATGAATAAAATAAAATGCAAAGATTTTGTTCTTTAGATTATTTTTTTTACTGCAAATTTTGTTTCTTCAGATTTGTTTCCACCTGCCAAAATTGCTCCCCCTTTCCATTTTGTTTGCCCTAACCAATATTGAATTATCCCCTCATGAGTACAGGGGCATAATTAGCCCCTAAGAATCTTTTTCTCTGAATACCACTCCAAATTCTTTCCAACTGATGTCCATTTTTCTAGCTACTAATAATAAATAAGTTGGTATTTTTTAGGAAGTACCGTACAAGAATACAAAATGGGCATCTAAGACAACTAAGGGGCTGTACGGTACAATAATTATGAGCAGGGGGGTAAAATGTCCGAAAGGCCCGCCAAAAATCGCTCCCCCACCTCTTGGCCTGCCAAAATCGATTGCCCCCCCCCCCACCTCAGTCCCCGCCAAAAATCTTTGCCCCTTAAATGGTCTAGATATATGTTAAGAGCACAGCAAGCTGGAAATTTTGCATATCAAAGCGTTTCCATACTGTTTTCCCAAGCCTTTTGGTAGCGTTCCCAGTAATTAAAAAGGCGCCCCATAAATGTCGCCAAAATTGCTTGCCCCCCCAGCTTGCCAAAATTGCTTGCTCCCCCTTTTGGCTTGCCAAAATTTCTTAGCCCCCCCTCACCGAAATATTACCTCCCTCTCCCTGGGCTCATTATTACTCAGTTCCCCGGGCTCAGTCCCTAACCATCCCTTTTTAAAAGGAATTTTTGTTCATGTTTTTAAACATGAACAAAATCACAAAATCTGCATGGTGCTCCTAGAAAAAAAAAGGGATCTGCAACAGGAAATACCATGGCAGCTTACACATTCAAACAGTCATGGCAGATCTCGGTGCTGCAGTTTCATGTAAAAATTTTGGGCCAAATTTTGCGTTACAGAAAAGGAATTTTATTGGGTTCACTAACAATTGAGGCCGAATATCGCCATCAAGACAAATATGATAGTGACACAACGTAGTAAAGCTTAAACAACAGATTCTGAGATTGTGATGATGCACGGACAACCCATGAACCGTTAACCAAAATGATCAATGCAAATGCATAATACTAGACAACTTGGACATATGCATGACGATATCGGCTAATGAGTGGCAGCTCGAGGTGTGTGTGTACCTTGGGTGTGTAAACTGTAAGTATTATACAGTCGACATTTTGATTTAATTTTTAAAATCAAATTGATAAGCTTAATTAGCTTACCTATTCATGTGACATGTACCATGTAGTATTGTAGTTAATTAATACTGAAATAAAATTTTGGCATGATATGTACAGTACGGTACATGATGACGCGTGACGATGATGTACCATACTCACAACTTCACAAGATGCATACTGCACAGTTCATGAGAGTATGCACAGTGTTACTTGACTTGAGCATGTTGAGAACTACTAGCATGCTAGTTTTGACTACAATTTAAGAGACTAGCACTAGCAGTAGCATATGAAACAGTCGCATGATCGGGTTTTTTTCAGTACATGTAGGTATCGGTACGGACTCGATGAGAACTCTAGCTTCGAATTTGTACACGATACTCATTCGATGCTGAGTTTATAATATGCATATTAAAATGTTGCTATCGTTTTTGGTCGAACAGCGTTGACATTTTGAGCAACGGATGATATTTATTCTGTTAATTTTAAACTTGATCCAAAGTACTGTCGACCGTCATAATTAAAATTGGCCTATTTTGAAAAGTCTAAATTTTTGATGCGATCGCCCACAGATCAGCTGTGTTTACTGAAGTGTACTTCCATTGCTTTTAAATACACAGACAGTGTCATGCTTTAGCGAATCTGTCTCTCTAGTCTCTAGCAACGAATGCAGGGTTGTAGCCAACCGGCACTAAAATAAAAATAAAATTTTTTTTTTTTTTTTTAATTTAAAAAAAAAAAAAAATTTTGGGGTATACCCCTTTCCTATTCCCCGATCCCTCATGTTCGCTAAAAAGTTTGTGCCCCGAGCCAGCACTCTAATTTGATAGTAAAATTAGCCGGCACTCAACTTGGTCTAGCTACAACCCTGAAACGAATGTGAAGCTATCGGTGAGCAAGGTACATGTACGGTAGATCACCGATTTTGGTCACCGGTCTAATTTTTCTGTCATGCACTGATTTGGGTACCAATGGTCATATTTGGAAATCTATACACCCTATGATAGTAAAAGTATACATTTTTGGAAAGCTATTGGTCCAAGGAATCTAAAAATGGTATCAGAACTAATGTAGGGTGTATGTGGAAAGAAATAATGTAAAAAATGCAAGCATTTTTTTTTCCATTTTAGATGAAGCTTACTTTGGTTACTGGTACTGATTTTCATTCATGTGTACCCCTTAATTCTTAATGCAGTTTTGAAAAGTTGAGACCATTAGCTTTCTAATGATATAGAGCTGAACGATAGAAAAACAATGTGTATTTAAGAAAATGTCTGGTGGATTTTTATACCATTTCAACCCGTTGGTGTAAATGTGTTGAAAAATATTTTTTAGGGTATCACGCCTGTAGACATTAAACTAATTTTAAGGGGTTTTTGGAATCCTTGGGCCAAGAGCTTTCCAAAAATGTATACTTTTGCTATCCTAGGGTGTTACTTTTCAAAATACAGCGATGGTAATCTCAATATTGCGCTTGAAAATTTTCATGTGACTTACATGTAGTCATGTACCTGTCAATACCATTCGCAAGATCCTGTGAACTACCAAATCACAACAGTTTAAAAAAGTTTCACAACCAAAAAACCAAATGCTCTGTGCATGGTCTGCAATTAATAATCGGGTTTTTTTAATGACTGCATCTCCGCCACCCAAAACTTACGCTCAGACGTACAGCTTGTCAAATACCATTTTTAATTTCATGCATTTTTTTTCACAGGCAACCGTGATGCTTGAAAAGTACAAGACTCAATGGATATATCATACACACCACACTGTCTACAGTCTGGAGGAATTCACTCAAATACCAAAGGTACGGTTTCGATATAAATTTAACAAAAATGGTTACAACAGTTCCCCATAGGATAGTACATGATGTACTTCCGTTCCGGTGTAATCCCTATTCCCTACATTTTTGTTCGTACCATCAAACAAAACTTTAATATCTCGAGCAATAAATTGTAGTACGGTACAGTGGAAACTCATTAACACAAAGTTGTGCAGAATTCAAATTTTACTTCTTGTTATCAGGTGTTCGTGTTATCCAGTTCTAATAACATGTGAAATGTATGCTTGGGAATGTAAAACATACTTCTTGTTATCAGGAACTTCGTGTTAAGAGGGTTTGTGTTAACGAGTTGCCACTGTATTATTTCACTTGGTTATGAGAAATGAGCTTTCTTCTGATACTGACACCAACATGTCACTTTTGATGAAGAAAAATGGGGCTATGCTTAATTCCCGTACTCATTAAAATGTAAATTTGTATCCTTCACTGCCCTGGTGGAAAAAGCCCTGGTGGGGGAAAAAGTGATGTGGAAATATCTGACCCGCCATACATTTTTTGTAGACCCTGACTAAAATTTTAGAAGTGTAAGATTTTCCTTATTAAAGTTTCCTGACCTTTGTCATAAGTTGTCAAAATTCCATTTTGAATGTTCACCAAAACAATTTGTGTTGGTTTAACTTTAATTGATGAGGCTATATTAAACTAAATAAAGTGAAAAACTTTAATGATCCTAATTTCTCACCGACACAAAATATTTTTTCTGAACGGTGTTGTTTCAGATGTGTAAGCGGAATATTCATTTTGCTAATTGAAGTGTAACTAACAGTAACTTATCTACAATTTGCTTTCAGTTGCTGCTGAAATGTGACCCTACTGCAGCAGGAATAGACTTCCAACAATGGCAACGCACCAAGAAGAAAATGCTCTACATAAATCAGCCATGCAAAATGACGAGTTAAGATGTTACACAAAAAGTCATGTGGAAAAAAGAACTTTGCACTAATTTTGCTTGTCAAAGATGGATTTATCGGAGTCATGCGCATGAAACTTAACCATTTTTTTTATTCATTTTGAGGCAGTGTAAAATGGATCGATCAAAACTTTTGATTGTGGTATAAAATTGGTCAAATTTCTGACCTGTTTGTAATTCATAACAAGCAACTCTTTAATATTATGGTAAAAATATAAAGAATAGTTATGTCCGACGGACCTTGACTTTGGAGCTCTAAGGGCAATGCATTTTTTAGGCCTCATGAATATGCACAGCTAATAATCTAAAAATATACAGTGGAACCTCATTAACACAAAATTGTCAGGGCCTCAGATTGAAAGGGTTGTGTGTAATCAGGTCTTTTGTTAATTGTTTAAATTATGCTTGGGACTTTTTGTGTTTCAGAATCTTGTGTAAACAGTTTTTGTGGTAACCAGTTTCCACTGTATCTACAGTGTATTATGTAACATCATTTAAGCCACATTAACCAGCCTTTTATTGTTTGATTTTAAATTGACAATTTAAAAAAAAGGAACATTTGAGTGTATTTGCTGGATGACTATACCATTTTTTGTTTTTTTTTTTCAGTGTTGTTATCGCTTTGAGAAAGCTGTTTCGCTCGTGTATCTATTTAGCGTTTTTAAGCGTGTACACCTGCGCTTTGAGCTAATGATAGCGATTTGAAGCTGATGCGCTCAATAAAATACGCACTGATTTCGCTGCCACATGGGGGTGAAAATGGTAAACCTATTGCCAATGATGCTTATTTATTATGTAAATTACATCTGGATAGACTTAAAATATCTATACTGCGAAATGAAATCAGCAATCAGCATGATCATGTTTTGAATCTGTCAAACCACCGATCGAAACCAAGCAGTTTTTAGCAAGAAGACAGTTTTTAGCATGGTTTTGATGGTTTAAATCTATTTTAGTTCTTTATTTACCAACCAAACCTGCTGAACCTGTTGCAATATACGAGGGGGTATCCAAAAGTTTTTGACATCACCCAGAAGTGAAAGAGCTATACTGATTATTTTGTCATTGTAATCACTGGTCCTTATGTACATTATGGTCCAAAAATGGTCTCATAAGTATGTTTACTTTCTTCACAGGTGGCGCTTAGATGGGAAGTAGGCGCATAACCTTTTCATGATAAGGTCCTCCACTTTCTTGAGTTTTTTTTTTTCACTGTGGCGCATCATCCGTAAGTGATGGACGCCCACTTCTTGGCTCATCTGTGAGGGACATATGGCCAGTTTGGAAATTCCTTTTTCAAAAAGCAATAGTGCCATATGATGGGCAATCATCACCGTAGATTGCTTTCATTTCATCATAGATTTTTTGAGCATTGTAGGTCTAACCCTTCAAATGCAGGAACTTAATCACGCTGCGTGCCTCAATTTTCACCATCTTGCAGGTTATGCGCCTACTGCCCATCTAGCGCCACCTGTTAAGAAAGTAAACATACTTATGAGACCATTTTTGGACCATTATGTACATAAGGACCAGTGATTACACTGACACAATTTCATCGGTATAATAGCTCTTTCACTTTTGGGCGATGTCAAAAACTTTACGATGTACCCCCTCGTATATGATCAGTATTTTTTTGGAAAATGTGTTGCTCCTACGTATCGTAGCTATGAATTATGTAAAATGATATGAAATGTTTCCAACAATTATTGATACTATTAATCCAGTATGTCTTTCATTCTTGATTAGTTAACAGCTTAGCTTGAAGGTGTAAATGGGGAACCAAAACATGTAGCAGTGAACTAAAACAACTACATGTAGAATGCAAAATCAATGTTTAAGGTACAGCCGGGTGAAATAACTACACATGTAGAAAGTCATATTATTTTGCAAGATTGTACTGTAGTTACTTGAAAGAAGAATTTAATTGCCAAGCACAACAACCTGATGTGAAGTGTATCATTTTTGTCTGAAAATATATCCAACTATAACATGTTACTGAACATTGTAATTTTGTAAACAAGTCTAGAAAAATTATTTTGTATTATCTGTATTATTTCCTTGGAAGAGCCAAGTTTTAGAACTGTGTCATGAAATTTGTTCATAAGCTCTCAGCTTGCTGCCGTCTCAATAGACAAAAATATGAAATGTAATCAGAATTACATCACAATGCATCCACTTTTTCATGGATGTAAAATCAGTTAAACCGCTCTAAAGTATGTGTACTTTAGTAAAATATGAAGCGAAAAGATGGCAAAAACTGATGTATCTACATGTATGAATAAACTGCTGCAGATTGAAGAAACATGAATGTTGTGTAAAAATACGAATTAGTAGGTTACAGTTACAGGCGAAATACGTATATTTGTAATTAAATTGGACCTGATGTCTATATCGCACCGTGCGCACACTTAGCATGCGCATTGCAGGCTTGCACATGCGTATTGCAAGCTTGCGCATGCTTGAGAAAGATGGGCTTGTTTGCGCAAGCATTGGCCAAGACACTGCGGTGCTTGCAGGTAAAGCTTGCGCGCATGCCCATATTGTTCCAAATAAAAGCTTGCGCAAGCTCTTGTATGCCTGCGCAAGCAACTGCAAGCATGCAGAGGCAAGCACGCGGTGATGGAGGTCATGCAGGGCGCAAGCACGCTCAATGCAAGCATGCAACAAGCAAACTGCTTGCAGTGCATGCATGCGAATTGCAAGCATGCTTGCGAATTGCAAGCATGCAACGGACCTATTTCCCAGCTTGCGCATGCTCGTATTGTTCCAAAAATAAGCTTGCATAAGCTTGCAGAATTGTTTGCACAACCTTGTATAATGCAAGCATGCGCAACCACTTTGCAAGCTTGCAAAAATGCTTGCCATTTTCATAAGGGTCTCCAGTACACACCCCATGTTGTGTATCATCATGATCATGCCTCTCGCCACGTGTCACTCAGCTCACAATCTATTGCTATTGCTTATAGTTATACTAGCAATGCTCTTTCTCAGTACTGGGCAATTCATGAATTGTATCTGTTGAGGGAGAGAAGGGCGGAGAAAGGATAGAGAAAGAGTGCATGAAGTGATGTGGACTGTCAGTGGCGTAGCCAAGGGGGGCAGCTGCCCCTGTGAGAAGTCTTGCCCCCCCCTTGTGGGATGCTGGCCGTCCTGATATTTTAAGATTTTATGTTTTTTTTGTACTTTTAGCCCAGATTTTACCATTTTCTTCTCAAAGTTTTTCACCTTTAATGTTTGACCCCCCCCCCTTTTGCCCACCCACTACACCACTGGGGACAGATGAGAAAGAGGGGGAGGAAAGGAGTGAGTCTCAAAGAAGAATACTTTTGCATGCACTGAATGTAAGCCTACAAGCGGAAAGTACAGCTCCGCTGAGGACCCGTGGTTGGGTATGGGCAGTGTGTTGTGTTACCAATGTTTATGTGAAGCCAGTGTAGGTATTTTAAAAGGCTTAGGATATGCCATTATGCATTCAATGTACGGGTAAACCCTTTTGTACAATGCCCTTAACACTGTTTATCTTAGGCCTACTAACTAACAAGAGGAAAAATACTAGGAATATATACCAAGCACAATGGCGACTGATCTTTTTAATTTAATTAAAATTGGTTTATCATATAGTTTGACGCGTTATTTATACACTCTTATATTATGCTTACCCTTTGGTATACCCATTGTACATCACAGTAATATATTAAAGTAGAAAAGAACGTTTTATGCAGTATAATTGCATGATTAGATGTGAGCTACGTTACTAATGTGAGCTACGTTACCTATGCGTGCACAGCATGACTCGCTCAGACTACGTACATTATGCCTACAGTGCATAGCTAACGGTGTGGCTCAGCTTTAGTGCCGTAGCATAGGCTGGAAAATCCACTATTATAAGATACGGTACAAGCTTACAACACGATATATAACAGCTAGAATACTTCGTATATCATTTACTTTTATGTATTTAACAAAAAATATGAAGATTGAAGGTGATACATACCGATTTTTCCCTGCAATATGTAAGGACAGTCTCCTCAAATATTTTGCATCGTATTAAAAGGTCATGACCCGACAATTCATGACACACAGAGGGCGTTCTGTAGAGTACGTAACGTAGCTCACAGTAACGTAGTTCACGTTTTTGGATGTTTTGATGGGATTTGCAAACGTTAAAACGTTATGTATGTTAATTCCAATATAATTGGGTTTCGATTACTGATACCTATCACATATTATTAGGAAGCACATGTTATACAAGTGCATACTGTTGAATCCTGGTAACGTAGCTCACCAGTCTTAACATGGTCGGTCCAAATTTCAATGTTCAAAACATTTTCTTTGCCAAAAATGCTACAACATCAAGATTTAATTGTAAGTTTTAAAAATCTATGAGTGTTTCCTTTTAAAACCGCAAACTACATTGATACTTCTGTTTTACTTCTTTTAAATAACGTGTGTTAAAAAGGGGTAACGTAGCTCACAGCGTTTTGGTGGAAAGTGCATTTTATTTTAGAATTACACAAAGACGTTTTAATCACTAAAAAATGATGTTGAGAAACAATATGATGGTGCGTTATCTAATTAAAAGACAGCAAATCTTTAAAGAAATTGCATTTTTTCAAAGAAAATATTAAGTGTCCGATTTGAAACTTGAGCAGTGGAAACGTGTTTTTAGCGATTTTGAGCCTTTGCAAGGGTTAATCAGGCTGAAGAAAGCATTCAAAGTATGGAAAACTATATATGTCCGTGTAGATCTCGTTGAGTTCTACCAGAAAAACAACATATTCGATGCCCTAAATGCTCGATAAAGTTTTTGTGGACCAAAGAATGGGAAAAGGCCTATTGGCACCGGATTTTGTAGAATGAGCGATACCACAAATGCAGACGCATCCACAATAACGAGGAAGAGAAGTGATGGGACAATTAATATGCAATTAGCGTCAATTAATTAACAAAAGGAATAATTTGGGTTTCATTTATGAAAGTCCGAAAATACGCAAATAATCAGGAATGTGCGCCTTGTGCAAATAAGCAAGTAAACAAGTCAACAAACTCTCCTGGGTCAATGTCCGTTCGTCAGGTCGAAGGCGACGCAAAATTGCATCGCCGAAGTCATATACATTTGATGAAAGTTTCATACACAAGAAAAAGGTAAAGCCTGAAAAGATAGGGAGACACCCGTGAGGCTCAGGGCATTTCACTCTCCCCACATATAAAAAAAAGAGATTTGTACTCAAATCTTGTACAATAACTCGGATTTAAAATTGATGCATATAGACAGTAAAGTAAAGATGCATTGAAAATTTTGTTCTACAAAAACAAGTATTTACATTATAAGCAATAATTTTGGTAGCTCACACAGTGGCCAAATGTAATTCAACATTTCATTTCAATCAAAAACACAGCGGCGGCAAAAGCCCCGCAAATTTGCGTCTACTGATACTAAATTTGCTTAAAGTTCAAACAAAGTGCATATAAAAACAACATAATACCGAAAACATTGCAAGGAAAACGGACCTAAATTTTGGGTGCCTACAAATTTGGAATTTTCAATTAAAATCTTATTAACTACGCCCTAAACTCAACCTAAAGGCCTAACGTTGAGTTGTGTCATGTCAGCGGTGCCTAAAGATTTGGATAGGTGTAACTCGCTAGCTGTTGTTCACGGGTAAACAGATGAGACTTCTTCAATTTCACGAACATGCATGACAAAATTTTATGTGGACGCATAAATGCGTCTACTCGGGGAATGAAAACAACAACAGCCGGGCCTAAGGGGGAAAATACAACAATAATTAATTCAAAAAGGGGAGCGAGTTACACTTACCCTACATACAACTTACACTACACGTCATAAATTAATTTCAATCTCGTAAAATCCAGTCCGAAGAGTTCAAAAACATATAATAATCGGTGATCGTTGTCGTTGAACGTGGCATGGCGATGCTAGCGTAGGGCTTCGACAGTCATGACAGTCAGTGTTCGTTGCATGCATCGTGCATGCATGCAAATTCACAACTTCAAGTTCATCGGTAGAAATACAAATCATTGTCCAAAGACGGTGAAAGATAGTTCAGCTTCAGGAGATTATATAAAATTCCACGGCACTTCGTCGATATATCCAGAGAGAAACAGCAAGCTACAAACAAGCTCACGCCAGTACGCTTGTATTTAAAAGTTCCCAGTCATTCAAGTTCAATGGCAATTTTGCGTCTTCATTCATGTCCATGTAAATGAATAGCAAATGTTCAAAATCCAATTGAAGCCACAGAAACCATCATCACAGTAGCGTCAGCATTTACCATAGTCATTCAGGGTCTTGTAGCCTCGGTGCCCGCACTTTTGCGTCGACATTTGCGTCAAATTCTTCATCACAAGTTGTTGTTTTCACGGCGACATGCAGCTGTTGTCATCAATGTTGCAAACTCGCTCTGTGTCGCCAAATTTGGCGGTCCACGAGCTGTTCGCTTCCGGGTTGACATTACTGAAAATGCGTAAATTCCGCATGTAGACAGCTTTTGGTGCCCTTTTCTATAAATTTCATAGAAAACTTCAAAACTTCTTGTGCGTTTTGTTTATACATGTAGGTTATTAAAACATCTTGATTTGGCTTCAACTTTTTAATTTCAAATTCACATCTCCTCGCTTGAATATACAACCAAACTTGCATTATCAATCAATTAAGTTCTCTTATAAAACTCGACCAGCAAGTTCAGAACTTTTTTTTAATCAATTAATTATACTGCATGATGCATGATGAGCATAACTGCATGACATAAAGAACATTTTTGGCCATTCGTCCTAGATGTCAATTTCAGCAAGTACCTGCGCAGGCTTTCTAAGTTCATCATAACAATCATATAGGCCACAACCCATATCACTACAAGTTTGTTGTCATCCTCGTTTTTATTCAATCAAGCAATTTTTTGCGTTAAAGCCAACATCAATTTTCATACATAGGTCTATACAGGCCTACAAAATATATATTCCGACTTGTTTTCACGGAATAATCAAACATCCACGCACATGAAGGGTCTTCAAAGACTTCAATTCAACCCCACAAAATGGGTAGGCCCTAATGGAGAAATTTTTATCTCCATTCTTCATGTTCTTACTCATGCTGCTGTCTTTCTTTTATTCTCACGGGAGGCCTATTTTTAGGCCTTTTATGTTAAACCCGGTTTCTTGTAATTTTCATGAGATCGACTTTTTTTTTGGCGATTAATTTATTGTTTGTGCCATTACAATCTATTTGTATATCATTGTATATAGGCCTACTTTTGTAACTTGCAGGCTACTGTGTAACGACACTATTTTTGCTAATTCAAATGCGACAGCTTCCTCTTCCTGTTCTGGAAGGGAGTGGTCCAGGATGGATCCATTTTGGATACAGTGTCGCAATTAGGCAAAAATGGCATAATGGCATCAATTATAAATTGACGTTCAAGCGGTAGTTCATCATTGTGATATCTACTTTTTGTGGGTTTTCTAGCATATAACTCGCACTTTTTACTATTGCGTTTCACATCTGTAAGCCATTTCACCCACCAATACCGCTTGCCAATAATTTTCATTATTTTCTGGGTACCTTCAGAGTGTTCTTGGTGTTTATTTGTATCTTCAAACACCTTCATACGCAAATGCTGTGGAACTACAAGTTTCATTGAAACTTTGTCTCCACAGTCTGAGTCGCAGCGTTTGTACAGAACACCATTGGCAATTTCCAACTGGTCCCAAAATGACCAATATGTTTTCAGAGTCAGGTTTTCTTGTGAAATGTCTTCCCATTTCGGGCGATCACAACCTGATTCTTTCCAAGACATAATTTGGTTCAGGACTTGGTCTTCCATCTGTTCCTTCCGCAGGTCTTTATCAGACCATTGATAGAACTTTTTACTGGTATCTTTGTCCTGGTCTTGGCAATTTTGACTGTTGCACATGAATTCATCATGTTTCACATGATTTACATAAATGGATTTTTCAGTGTCATCCATTTCTTTTGGTTCCTCTGATGCACTTGTCAGTTCATCAAGGCCATTGCAACTGAACTGCCAAAATCTATAAGATTTTCAGGATCATTTTCACTCAGTTCTACTGGTTGCTTAGTCCCGTGAACATCGTGCATCAAGTTGTCATCATGACTGTATTGTAGGCCTACAGTCTTCATTTCTTCCACGTCCGTGTTTTCCTTGACCACGTTATCATGGTTATTAGGCATCACCATTTTCACGCTTTGACACTCGCTTTTGAGTTGTCATCATGATCATGTTCATCGGACGTGTTTGACAAAGTTGGAGATGTCGTCGAGTTTATAGGCCTACTCACTTTGCAGTGTCTTTGGAAGTGACCAACTTCTCCACATTTAAAACAGATCAGATCTTTTCTGTGTCTTTTGTTGTCATAGTTACCATGGTTACGGCGTTGGTTTTCGTAACTTTGGTCTTTATTTTGCACAGACTCGATCTTCTGGAGAATTACCCTGAGAATTTCCACCAGGGACTGTAAGACTATTTGGTCCTTCGACATGAGCGAGTCAACTTGTTCAGATGACTCCAATTTGTCCGACTGTAGGTCTAGGCCTACTTCAAGATTGCTCACAGATCTGACGTATTGACATGACCTCTGATTTTCGGCCAATTTGAAGGCCTCGCACTTTTCGATAGCAACATCAAGTGCTTCATCCAGGGTCTTAGGCCTGGTTTGAAATATGCTCCATCTCATATCAGGGTCCAATGCGTCCTAAGAACTGATCTTTAGCCAGAATGTCTTGCATACTCCTAGGTGCATTTGGGTATGCATATTTGGTTAATCTACGCAAATTTTGTGCCAGCTCTGGAAGTGACTCGCCCTTTTCACGGGTTCTGTTCTTTAATAGCGCCTTATTCAACTCTGCTTTATTTTCAGAGTTGAAACGCTTTCCAGTGCGTTTATCAACGCTGGATAGTGATACCGGAATGTTCTTCCAAATCACTCAGAACCGCAAGAGCAGCCCCTCTAAGGCTGGTAGCCAAAAATGCTGCTTTGACATCATCAGGCCAAGCATTTAATTCACACACAATTTCAAAGTGTGCCAAATAATCCTGTAGCGGTGTTGAGCCGTCATATTCTGATGGCTTCATCAATGGTTTTGTCATTGATGTGCACCTCGTCTCATCAGGACTTACAGGCAACATCGTACATGTTTTGTAATGGTACGGCCTCCTTGTTTTACACAAGGGACTTTGTTGTGTGCTCCCTTCTAAATCGGAGAGCCTCGGCAGTTTCGCCGGTTCACTTTCAGACTCAAAGTCAAAATCAAAATAAGCTGTCCCTGTAGGTCTAGTAGGCCTACTACCACAAGCGTAGTCGTCAGATATCTGAGACACTGTTACGGCTTTTTATTTCTTGCAGCCGGACTTTGGTCTGTTCCAGAAAATCACGCATATTTAATTCATCCTTACCAGTGGGTTCACTAACGATTTCAGAAGTCATATCGAAATCGCACCGCTGCTCACCAATGTAATGATTTACTCAGGGTGTGGTATATGGATGATGCGTGATTTCCTGATAAATAACTCAGAGAACGTAAAACATGGAGCAAAACGACAATGGAAGTACAATCACAAAATAACACGATTTATTAATAAAACACGAATCCTAACCATACAGAGACTGCCGCTTATATTGAAAGTCATGTCTCTAAACAAATGGTCAAGCCGTCTTTGCACAGAAACAAATGTACGTGTTAACTCAAGAAGCTCCAAATCATAAGTGAAGGTGCATCGGATGACTGGCCCACGCCAAGACGCTCATGGCACGCTCCTCTCACATGCCAGTCGACCCAGCAACAGCACCAACCAATCAGGGAACGGCGATGTAAACGTGCGACGCAAAAGTGCGTCGACATAGTCGCCGCATCTCTCCGTCGCCATTGCAGAAATGCGTCTACCTTCCGCTGCATAATGCATACCACAAATGCAGACGCATCCACAATAACGAGGAAGAGAAGTGATGGGACAATTAATATGCAATTAGCGTCAATTAATTAACAAAAGGAATAATTTGGGTTTCATTTATGAAAGTCCGAAAATACGCAAATAATCAGGAATGTGCGCCTTGTGCAAATAAGCAAGTAAACAAGTCAACAAACTCTCCTGGGTCAATGTCCGTTCGTTAGGTCGAAGGCGACGCAAAATTGCATCGCCAAGTCATTACATTTGATGAAAGTTTCATACACAAGAAAAAGGTAAAGCCTGAAAAAGATAGGGAGACACCCGTAGGCTCAGGGCATTTCAATATGATAAAATTGTTCTAGTTATCTACTGAGAATTAGATCTCCTGATATATCATCTGAAGATGAAATTATTCTAATGTGATACTGAAGCTGAAGATGTTCTTATTGCAATGATCTTTCTAATAGAGTAAACATCATTCTAGTGAAGCAGAAATCACAATGTGATCCTCTACTGAAGATATCAGTATTTTGTACTGAAGATGACCATACAATTAAGGAAGCAACCCAGAGTACAATGAAGTAGGTCTAGGCTTCTAAGGGTGCTATCTACTGAGGATACACTTTTGTCAGCTTACGATACAATTGTTCAGTTAGCTATCTACTGAAGATAATATTATCTAAATGAACTATGATAAAAAATACATCATCATGTTAGTCTGCTATCTACTGCAGATAGCATTATTCTGATCCTTACCTGATTATAACAACGTCAATTAGCTATCTTCTGAAGATAGCATTATCCAAATGAACTATTGACTGAATTACATATCATCATGTTACTATTGTTAGTGTGCTATCTACTGAAGATAACAGTATTCTGATTATCAACTGAACATAGCTTTGTCCAATTAGCTATCTTCTAATTAGCTATCTAATTGAACTTAATATCTATGGAAGGAGCAGTTTTTAATATTTAATGTATACTATAACTATATTATAAATTATTTATCTACTAGTTTTTGAAGAGGTTCATTATGTTTGAAAACATTTTTGTCTCATAGTTTTCATGCTACTGTTATATTTTTATGCTTTACTGTTTATCTTAAGACCAAATTGGGGAGGACAGGTTGGTGTAATAGTCAAAGGACCCTCACCACTGTAGCCCAAGTTTGATTCCTCACAGTGCATTACAGCAATTGAGCTTATAATTGCTGATCCATGACTGTAGGTCCCTTCTGCTTTTTAGAATCTGGCTTCTTCCCATATTCCTGTCCCATCCTATCCAGTGTACCTTATTGTGTTATAACTGCATTAAATTAAATTAATGTGTTTGTTGTCTCAATATTTGAGTGCAAACACCACTTGGTCATGCCACCCTCTGCAGTCCTGCAGTATTTGATAATAACCCTCTTATTATTGATATGTGCTATGCCAGTTAAAATCCATACGCCCCTTGTAGAAGACATGACCTTAATCTCCAACACAGGGAATGTGAATTGCAAATAAGATTACCTGAATGGGCGACTCCATTTAAAATCTACACTCCTTGTGTGGGATGTTAAGATCATATCTTCCATAGGGGGTGTATGTATTTCAACTGGAATAGCCTGATGTGCTATGCTGAACCCACAAGGCCTCAGCACACTTTACCACCACATATTTATATAAATTAATTCAATATAAACAGAAAGTAGGAAAATAATATTGCTTTATGTTGTTAAATTTCCCTTTAACGACAAGGGTATAATTGAAAATGAAAATAACAGAATGTCAGTTGAAGAGGTTGAAGCATGATATGTGGGGTACCATCATTTGGCTCTTCCGGTTGAAATCCACACTACCCCTGTGGAAGATTTGGGAAATATCTTCCACAGAGGGGAGTATGTTTTTCAAATGTAATTGGTTAGGGTTAATCATTTTGAAACCCATACTCCCTCTTGTATTATGTCTTTACGTATATCTTTCACATCTGGAGTGAGTATTTTAAAGACAGTTACCCAATTGTCTATTCTATTTAAAACTTATACTCCCTCTATGGAAGATTTTAGCTAAATCTTCTACAGGGGTATTTTTTTTAATAGTGTGGATTTTAAATGGAACAGTCCATTATTGGGAAAACAGATGTGTGCAAATCATAGATGATAGAATTAATAAAGTATTATGTTATTGTTTGGTTCATTTCACATCTAGCTGGCTTAGTTAATACACACAACATGTCTATGGATATTAACATATAGGGCTATATTGGTCAATTTTCAAAAATTAATTTTTTATTTCAAATTTTCAAAGCCTATTTAATATGAACATACTTATTGTGGCCGCTAATGCTCTGCATGCTGGCCATAAGCTCCAACATAAAAAGTCCACATTTTGAGATATTTTCTCAAAATATCAAGGGCTATCTTAAAGGTCCGTAACCCGATCGACAGCATCATCCCCGATTTTTTTCATTGTTGATGAGGTTTTGGTATCACATAATAGATACTATTTTTCTCATTACTATCCTGAAATTTGACGCTCCAAGTCGATGTATTTCGGAGAAATCATGAAACACAGTGGTTTTACAGGCTACCAGTTGTTAGCATTTTACACGACACAGGAGTTTTGGGTAGTCATAGAATGAAATCGAATAGATTCGGAAGACTTCACCCCAGTACCAATACGCCCGAAAAAAGGCCAGCAAAAAAGCACCCTAATGTCAAACTATAGATGGCGCTATAATGATATAAAACAAAAAACAAAAATAAAGAAATACATAAGAGGCGAAATAAATAAGGAAACATGACCTATATTGTCAAGCGTGATACGAGGAATATGAAAAAAATTATGAGAGCACCTCCCCCCCATTAAAAAATTAGTTAAAAAATAAAACAAAGAAAAATCATAAATATGTGAAAATGTGCATCATATAGCTAAAAATAAAGAAATAATTAAGCGAAGTAAATACAGCATGGGCTATCTTGTCAAGAATGATAATGAGCGCAGTGATATGTAATGTTTTTTAAGATTAATCAGTATGAATAGAGGGTATAAAAGTGTACAGAGGCGAGCCGGTTTTCAGTGCCAAGGCGAACACTTCCTGTTTCCACCGGGACATGCGCTCGGCCGTTGTTTCGGATGCCTGACCAGAATGCAATTCACGCGTACCAGTGTATTGGCTTGCTAATATGCTAATTATTCACATTTATGCTGAAATTGTTCCGTTTTCTCACATAGATTGATAAAGGGACAATATTTGACATTGTATGTAAGTTTGAAGAGAATCCATATCCTAAACCGATAGGGTTACCCCCCTTTAAGAACCACTGAACCAATACTAGGCATGTTTGTACTCATATTGATGTATTTTCCATGCTGATTCTAAATATGGTCATGAAAATTTACAATTCTGACATTTTTTAATTAAAAAAAAGAAACTTATCGTCTACAGTCAACACCCGCATGGAGAGGCTTAATACATACAGCACCTCTATTGACATCAACATACAAATATAAGTTGGGGCACTCAGAATTGGTAGACTCCTCTGCATTCACAGACCCAACTGTGAAATCACATACTCTCACTGCATTTGAGCTAGTTTTGATTGAAAGACTTGAGCTTATACTTAGCTGCTTAGATTGTTTGGTAAACATTTACCACCTGCTGTAACATTACATTAAAATGTCTTGAGAAAACAATGAGTAAAATTCATGCTGATAATTTTTATAGGATTTCGCTGTATTGCAGCATTCTGCTGCGCTGAAACAATTGCCCAGATATTATTTCAATTTGCACATATGAATTAAAAGTATTTTTTCAACTCGCATGAGTGTAAAAATGCTTTATTTGCTGCCAAAATATGAAAAAGTATGTGAAATTGCAGGGTATGTGAGCTCATAGATGGGTCTGTTAATTTACAGGAGTTTGTGAATTCACAGTGCCTCTGGACTGATATTGTGCAATTATCTAAGTGTGATATCTACTGAAGATGGCAGTATTTTGATCCTCAACTGAAGATATTAATGTCATTTACTTGTTACAACCTAAAGATAGTATTATCCAAGTGTGTTATCTACTGAAGATAGCATTATCTTGATACTCGGCTGAATATAAAAATGTCACCTACTTGTTACTTACTGACAATAATATTATCTAAGTGTGTTATCTACTGAAGATGGCATTATCTTGATACTCGGCTGAAGATATTAATGTCACTTACTTGATACTTACTGACAATGATATTATCTAAGTGTGTTATCTACTGAAGATGGCATTATCTTGATACTCAGCTGAATATAAAAATGTCACCTACTTGTTACTTACTGACAATAATATTATCTAGGTGTGCTATCTACTGAAGATAGCTATATCTAGATCCTCTACTGAAGATATCAATGCCATTTACTTGTTATTTACTGAATATAGTATTTTAGTGTGTCTGTGTCATCTGTATACTGTAGATAGCATCACCAACATGCACTGGAGATGACAACAGCCTTCCCTGTGCTGTCTACTGAAGATAGCACTATATATAATTTATATACTGAAGACAGCATTTTGCAAATCTACTATCTACTGAAGATAGCTTTGTTATTGTCCAAGTTATTCCTATTTTAATGTTGTAAATTATACGATAAGTATTGGTCAGTGAAAGAATGTTTCATGATTCTCAAATTTTAACTACTACTTTTAAGTAGTAAAATAGCACTTGACCCTTGCTTTCATACATTACCACGTGCACATTTGTTCTTGTCTGATATTTGGGTAAATGCAATAATTGACTGTTTTCCCCTCTTAAAAGAGAGCATTATTTTCAGAGTTGTTTTTAGTTTTTATCTTGACAGTTTTATGGTACACAGCAGGTGTATGTAAAGTCAACAGTCACATGATGTATTAAGGTGGCTGTGTACTCTCAGACATGCATGTAGTAAAAGTGCAATAACTTTGTAATTATTTACGCATAAGATACATAAAAGTATACATTTTTATAAAGGCAAGACATCAATAAATCTTAATATAAATACAGATTTGGGGTAAAAACAACAATTATGAAAAAATCACAAAAAGTGAGTTTTTGGCAATATTTGTTAGGTACATCATAACAAAAAACACTCTTTCCAAAATATTTTATTTTGTTTTTAGCTCAATCTTGAGGCTCCATTCCAAAAACGGTTTTTTATTTTTTTGATATTGGCCTTAGTTTTTGAGATATTGACCATATAAGGCATCAAATTGAACTTTTTAAAATTCACAAACACCTATTTGCACAAAATGATGCCTAAAATCGGAAATAGACCAAAATATAAAAAAATGAGAAAACCGTTTCTTGAGTCGATCATGCTTTTTACGATGATCATATTTGCTTACCTATAGATGCTGTATTTATTGAGTTATCGTGTACCTAAATCGTCATTTTACTGAGAAAATGAACATTGAAATAATGGCCGTTAAAGTTTAAAGTGGTCACATTTTGCCCTTTCATCGAATCTCACAGGAGAATGCGGCAGTTTTCGTTTTTCTACCTTATATTATGTGAACATCGGGTTAATCCACAGCCCGTTGAGAAGTTTGAGCGAAATCCATTCATAACTTGATATTCAAATCGAGGAAAAGAACTTGAAAAAACCCACATTTTATCAGCTAAAAGCGGAGCCATTTGACCACTTGAAATTAGTGTTTCCAAAGGATGCGCCACGCATGCAGATAAGCGTCAGCGTATGCGTGGCGTATCTGTGCGTTAACAAATTGCGCGATCGTGCGCAGCGATGCGTTGTTGCTTGTAGCGTGTCACCCCGCTGATACAACAAAGATTTTCTCTCTTTTAAAATTGCAAACACGAATGAAATAGTGAAATAAAATCCATAAAATAGCGCAGTTGGAGTTTATAAATCTGGATTTTCTTTCCTTGTATTTATAAAAAACATAACAAAGTAACAAATATCAAAAAAGCTCAATTTTGCGAAAGAAACAACGTCTTGAGTACACAGCCGCGTTAAAGCATATACCCTATTATGGTTAAAGGGACAAGACATTGCGTTGTATTACTGTTCCAAGAATTGACAAATAAATTAATATAAATGATGTGGGGCACTGTCGCGCAGCAGTATGGGCTCCAGGGGCTCTACCTTGTAATCGGAGGGTTGCGAGTTCGAGCCCCGACGATGCCATTGTGTTGTGCAACATGTGGTTTACGTCACTTGCCTCTCACATAATAGACCTTTACATAAAAGAGCAAATTTACCAAATATGAGGTTAATTTGGTCAGAAATCCACATACAGGCATCAACATATGGGGATGATTGATTGTATGGACCATTCATTGTCCCCTTTGCTCAAGCGTGTGCACTGTGTGTTGCAAGCAGCTCAAGGAAGGGGAATTGTGCATGCCTACACTGTTTTTACAAGACTATTTCCCCTGTGTGACACCAGCCCGACCAAAAGAATCCCCCTTATCAAAATATTGGTGGATTTATCCCCCTGTCCCCTACTCCCCCTAGGATTTAGGCCTAAGAATTAAGTAATGAAATGCAAATTGTTTAACCCCCTGAGCACTGCCTGCCGATCTAACATGGCCTCTGATTGGTCAATTACATAATATCTTCCTTTTATTCACCAATCAGGATGGAGCTTTGCAAATAATTCACCCCAATTTTTTTGCTTGGTGAATTTATTCTAACAATGTTACTGATTGGTCCAATTGATAATGAAAACTTCTTTTTGACCAATCGGCAGGTAGTTCTCATGGGGTTAAAATACTCTTCTTTCCATGTTTTCAAGTATGTAGCAAACTCTATACTAAGGCATGTATTAACATAATTTACCTAGAAACTCAACCAAATTAATAAGTCTATGAGATAAAACTTGTCATCGCAAATTTCAGGTTACTTTATATCATGTTAAATGCTTACGTTGGATATATGTAAGGGAAAAAAAGCGCCAGTAAATTTGATGCGTTACATGGGTCGCGTGTACCCAATACACCTTTGTATGTTATCAGGTGCATAGCCTCAAGTTGATTGCATAAAGCCAGGGTGTATTTCCTACTTGGCAGCGTTCAACTCTGCCGTGTAATACAGTACCAAAAATCGACTATAAATGTAATGAAATAAGCGCTAGATCCCACCGGGCATTTATATTATTAGGAAATATGAAATTAGTTAGAAATATTGTGTTTTGCAGCTCATATACGTGAGAACTGTGTTGTTATTTTGTTCATAAGAAATAATTACAATACATGTAAAGTGCGCACAATAAATAAGGTACCTGGTTTTGAACATGATTCCACAGCTGAAGTAAGGGTAGATTATAAAATAAAAGTGACCAAAATGCACGTAAGGATGTTCTCTTCTATTTGAAATATCATGTCAGTGATGGCAAAAAGTTATGAAGCACAAAGTTATGAAAGGAAAACCGACCAAAGATACAGATTAAAACATTGCGCCTTTTGCTTCTGTTAAGGTTAGCAACTATTTTAAACTGTTGCGATTCTGATTTGGTAGTTCACAGCATCTTGCGAATGGTGGTGAGCTTTGGCAAACTTTGCATTGATCATTTCATGATGAGTGTGTAGAAGAATTCAAATATCACATATATACTTCTGTAGGCCCGGTGGTTCTTGAATTATGTTGTAAAGAGGGCTGAAACAGCAACACTTTTGTAAAACGTACATAGCTCATTAAACAACAATAAATCAAGCAAGTTTTCAAAGTACCGTAAACGTTCGCCTAATGGCGCTACGGAGTTCATGGAAATGAGAGAGCGCCATCCCTGTAAAAGCCGACTATTATCACTGATCATTAAGGGTGCGTGTAGTTAAAGGGTGAAACCTATCGACACATACAATTATGAACAAGATCGAACAAACTTGTTCATGATAATGCGGTAATCATTCACCTGATACGTTGTGGCCCAGTGAGCAGAGCATTAAACTATATTATGTAGTGCGAGGATAAAGAGAACTTGTGGAGAAGATTGATGGTTCGAATCTCATGCAGTAATTTCTGACAGATTATGATGTCTGTCAATGTTTTTTTTCTGATTTGAGGAAATTTTATTCTCTATTTTCTTGATTTTATCTTTAAAATTGTTTATATAATTTTATAATTTTATCTTGTATGTGTCTTTTTTTCATGATTCTTTCTTTTTATCGTTTCATTTTAGAGTAACTCAATCCATTCAATCATGGAAGAAAGAGATAAGAAGGAACCACAACGAACGCATTCACTTTGTACACTCCCTTTACCGACATCTAATTCACATTGTTATTCATGAGGATTTACTTTGATCAATACCCCACGTTAAATAGGTGATTGGTATTGTATTCCATGTATTTGCATGTCTTCTGGAGCGTGTTTGAAGGATGATTTGAACTAATGACCTTCCGTTCAAGCACATATAGGATTTTCTCTGGTGACGTGATCATCGGTCATTGATGGCCTACATCTTTTTCTTCCATTTTGCCCAATTTTCCCGAACTTTGATGACTTTTTTTCTCAGAGTTGGCAGTCTTTGGCACTGAAACGAGTTAGCTAGTTACGATTATACACATATAAACTATTAAATTAAACAGGTTTCATGTACGGACTCAACCGAACATTGTGCATTATTTAAGAACATTTTACATCTATATTTCATCGAAAAAGTCACCAAAATGTTACCTTATTTGCTAAAGATGAAACTCAGCAAAAAAACGGCCGATTTTGATGACCTTTTCGATGTTTTATAGGACATTTTCTACACAACACGATCAAGAAAACAGTTTGACTGTAGATCCCAAAACAAAGCTGCTATACATGTTCAGTGCATCAGTGAAATTCCATAATCTTACTTCTGGGTAGCGTTTGTTTGTTCGTGGATGAGTTTGTTATAAATTTTTTCCAGTAATGATTTCGCCAAGCATCGATCGCGGTAAATGGATCATACATGAAAGGAAGTACCATTGATAGCTTTTCTTTTCATGCGTCAATAGATGAGCGGATTAAAACTTGGCCGATCGAAGTCGTTGTGGTTCCTTCTCATCTCTTTCTTCCATGATTCAATCAAATGTTGTAATGAACCTATTTGATTGTATAGGCATTTGTTATGTGTCAGTGAGACCATGGAAGAAAGAGATGATATCTCTTTCTTCCATGGTGAGACGAACTGTCGCGTGCGACAAGTCTTTCAATTCGCGCGAGTGTCCTTGCCTAGTGGTCATAAGAGGTATATCATTTTATTCAAGGGGGGGCCAAGTATACGGGGGTCATAAAGTCTTGGAAAGAATAATAGGAGGGGGTCATAAAATGTTTTATGACCAAAATGTAGGGAGTCACACGATGATCACAGAAAGTGTGTTATTTTATTCAAAAAGACTGATTTCAATACAATTTTGGGGTTTGGGATCATAAAATTTTTGTTGCCGAAATAGGGGGTGCGTAATTTTATTGACGCAGACTTTTTGTAAATTTGGGACCCCCTTCCGAAAAAAAAAAAAAAAATGATAGCCCTCTAAGAGGATTCAAAAGATAACCTCTGCCCCAATAATCCCTAGCTATATTTGTTTGAAACTGTTCCACGGAGGATGTATCATAATAGGCGCATTCTTCAAATGATATAAATAAACTTTGAATGAGCAAAATCATACAACGACCAACTGAATAGAGGCTGTGCATATGACGTATCATCCCGTAAATATGACGGACTACTCAAATGCATTCAACAAAAGCATGATTGAATCTACCGCGAAAGTTCGTCTCACACACATAACAAAATGCACTACGATCAAATAGGTTGATGACAACATTTGATTGAATGGACTGCAGGTCACTGCACTGCGCCATGATTACGGGGAAGAAACCGCTATCATTGAATACTGGCTAGGATTCCACAACACAATGAGAACATGTTATACCAATGGCTTTCCATATTATGTGCACTCAACAACTATTCAGTATCGAAGCCCGGTATCGAAGTTACGTAATGTTACTATGTCAACGGGATCACGCGCTTAAGTAATGAACCACGATCGAAACAATCAGTACACAAAAAAGGCATACCAAAATAGCGTGATCGTAATGATCGCCATACAAACAGTGCTTGGTTCCGAAACCATCACGGAGTTACGTAACTACTTCGTGGTCTGATAGTTATATGATCAATGGTCTGATCTAGGGTTTCGATCCTTTTAAGAAAAGAAAAAATAGCTGATCATTTATAATGCATAAATGAATAAAGTAATGTAGTTACACAATTTGAAATATTGAGGCCGTTCTATTTTTCAAAGGTCATTTAACTGTTAAATGTAGTGGAATATGTCACGCATTGATAGGTAGCAGGTGGAGCAAATTTTGTCAGCGGTTTTTGTTGCCGTTTGTTCGCAGTTCCTATTTATCTTAAAAAAAAATTAAAATTCAAAATTAAATTAAAAAAAATTCACAATATTCGTTTCTAGTAAAATGGGGACAAAATCCAAAAACATTTCTTGACCCTTCTTCACATAAAAGTGGGGGCAGAAATCAAGATTCGAACAAGTACCATTCACCATTCAAGGCGCACCCTCTACCGACTGAGCTAACGGGTCAGACAATAGAAGGATGTAATTTTGAACTGAAGAATATTTTAAAAAAATATGAAGAAATTACAATGTTATAAAAAGATTTACCAAAATGAGTTAGGTATAACGTATGAATCGATTTACAAATTAAGTCCAATGGCACTTTCAGAAAGAATACCTAAAGAAACCCAAAAACATTTGCTGCTCTAGCAACTAACCTAGTGACCTAAAGTATTGGGTCATGTCACGATATTTTTTTCTAAGGCATTATGTCCAGGTTGCTCAATTTAACATACACGTATCCTTAATGCGGTTGAGATTTTACAAGGATGGCGCTCTCACATTTCTAAGAATCCAAAAGCGCCATTAGGCGAACGTTTACGGTATATGATTTGTAGAATGAACTTCTAAGTGTTATCAAAGTGTTATTTTTCAATATATTGATTTTGATAATGAAAATCATTTTTTTGGCTGCTTCGACCAACTTTACATCGTGTACCCTTAAAGTTTACTGTAGCAGGCCCCATTGATTTGTACTTGTCATGAGTACACACAGTGGGCCTACAATGACAATACATAACATTACCTTACTCAATCAATTGTATGCATTTCGAGTGGGGACAAATGGGGCCTGTTGTGCATACGGTACACAGTGTCAACACCCTGTATTATAAATATTTTTCATACTCCGTTGGTGAGCGACGGGCGATTGGTATTTCACCGAACGCAAGAAAAGGAGTCCTATCTGATTGGCTAGAAATCGATCGCTAGATTGCTCAGTGGTAAAGTACAAACTCAAAATGTATTCAATTCTATTGAAATCAATATTTTATTATTGACACAGATAAAGAAAGTTTACATATGCATTGTGTTATAGACTTGTGATTTAATATTCTATACAAGCACCTGGATCTTAGCTGAATGGACTTAACATGTTCCTTTATATAATTGTAATTCTCAAACAGTTAGATATATCACAATTTTGATGAACGATTTAAAAATTATTACGGATAAAATGCAGTAAAATATATCCACAGCAAACAGCAATCGCCGCTAATTAGTGTATTGCATTTCAAGTTAGTGTATTGGAAGCAAAACCTGGGTTTTACCTGACAACAAATCAAATTTTCTTGTAATAGCAACATCATATGGAGTACTGAGCATGCGCAAATCGTAATAATGTGTAGAATAGAAACTCTGTGGTATCTCATATGATAGTCATATTGTGTAAATGGTATGCTTAGCCTGAGTCGCTTGGCCTACCTCGAACAAAATCGCCATGCGTAGCGGTTGAAAAACGAGAGGATTCGCTGTACTATCACGTCAATTTTTGACACAAAGATATAGGGATGATGACCCTGTGCGGTATACTTTGCTAAAAATCGGAAAGGGTAATTTTTGAATCTATACCTTCCATTTGTGTTTGTTTCTTAACTTATTGACATCTTCATCATTTGCCATTACTGATATCTTAAATCAAAGATAACAATGCATGCACTTTAAGGTCACCTTGATTTTCAAAATCTTTTCTTACTTTGGCTGTGGGGTCATGCTCAAAACCAGGTACCTTATTTATTGTGTGCACTGTATTGAAAACCATGCTGAGTATGTTATTGGGTGCAGACATTTTAGAAAGGGCATTGTTGAATTTATGGATTTTTGTATTTTTTATACTTTTAGTGGCTTGCATTTTTTTTTTGAGGATAAGTGAAATAACCAATTTTGATCAAACCCTTTAGCATGAAATATTATTGGTGTCGGAAATATTATGGCTTATCTTGTTTTAAGTGAAGAATTATTTAAATTGTGTTTTGAAAGGTTAAAGGGAGAACCCAGGCGTGTAGCCAGCATTGTCAGTCCGGAGGGCAAACATCAGTATCGTCCCTACTTTTTCACCCTTTCCCTTTTCTTTTTCCCTCCCCTTCCACCCCTTTCACTCATCTTTCCCTCTCCTTCTCTTTTCCCTTCTCTTTGTCCCTTTTCTCCCCCTTTCTCTCCTCTCCTCACCTTTCTCTTCTCTTTCTCCCTTTCCTACCCCTTCTTTCCCTCTTTTCTCCCCTTCTTCTCATCCCCATTTGTTCGCTTCTCCATCCCCATTTTAGGTGTGGGGGGCAGTGGAATGAGCAGAATTCAAACTGGCTTTTTTTCACAATTTCTTTGTTAATACATCGACTTAGAGCTTCAAATTATAAAAATAATATGATCTATTGTATGATACCAAAAACTCATCAACAATGAAAAAAAATGGGGGGGGGGTGATTACTGTTGATTGGGTTATGGGCCTTTAATTTGAACATTGTGATTTGACAAAATAAATAATAACAATATTTGCATCTTTTTCTCTCTTTTCATATCCTGCTATGATGATTATGATGTTGACAACATAATACAGGTATGTGTTCTTTTATTTATATTCTCAAGGTAACCCTGGCTGATTGATTGGTTGATTTTATTAATTTGATTTGTTAATAAGCCAAATCGGCATTGGAAGTTTGCAATGCATTGTGGAACAGTTTTTGCAGTTTTGGGACACTTTGCCCTCTGACCTACTGAGAAAATGCAGAAAAATTGGTTTTTGTGCATATACAAATATGATCTAAAATGTTTTAAAAAAATAAAAACAAACTCAAAAAACATAATTTCATAAATTGATTATTCAAATATTTTTAAGTATAACATTATGACAATAATAAATGAGTAAATAAATAAAGAAATAATAATAACAGCAATTTTCTCGATATGTCAGAGGTCAAAGTGTCCCAAAACTGCTCTCAAAAACCGGAAGTTACAATGCCGATTGGGCTTATTATCAATATATTAAGTAAATACAGAAAAACATATAAAATATTTAGTTTACATAAAAGGCATGTCCAGATGGTTATAGAATTCTGAAGGATCAGCCCGGGGGATCAACATTGAGAATTGTGATTCCTAAGTCAATCCCCGACTGCGTGTCCACACAACTCCATTCAAGACTGGAATCCTCAAGTTTTGTGATGCCTGATGATGTCATCTTTGGAATCAGCTGTGATCTATCTTGTGGCACAACAAATTGAATCATATTAAAATAATTAAACCAATGTAGGTTAAACTTAGCACTTGAGAATTGCAAATGGCTTGTTCACTCTAGGACCACTTGAGGATCACTTTGGGAAAGTGCAAATCCCCTTGTTTTCTTGGGGATAAAATACACAAACACAAAAATGTTCCTAACGTTTAAATGGCGGGTAATGTAAATGTCATCACTACGTTTTTAAAATGTTAATATTGTAAAATATTTTGGGCAAAGGTTTTTGGAAAATCTTTGTCAACAGTTAAATAACATTATATTAGAATGTTTTGCATTACGTTTTTAAAAATGTTTTCTGAATGTTAAAATGTGTTTATAGCCTTTATATAACCTAACATTTAAACATTTTCTGTAAAACATTTTGTGTTTGTTGGGATGTGCCTATAATAGTGTTAATAAACCTGTTGAGCTAATAAGAGCCACCAAAATCTCAGGCTTATTCCAATGAGGCCGGGCAATGAGGTCCTTGCTGAAGCATCAAGAAAAATGGAGGCAGCCAAAAAAATGGGAGACAAACAAATAAGCCACAGGAGTCATGAGCAATTAAACTGGCCAAATAATAATAAAATTCCTTTAAAAAAGGAATGGGGGGCTGTAAAGCATTTATTTATTGCAGTGAGATATATAGGTATAAAATCGTACTGCATGTAATGTAAGAGGATTGGTTTCAAATAAAAAGGAATAAAGATCAGGTTACCATTTCGGTTACTATTGTTAGAAAATGGTACATCATGTTGGGGGGAAGTTGTTGGAGCAGAATCAAAGAAAGGGAGGGATTGCACAGATGAGGATCTCATTGGAAGCTACTATTTTTGAGATATTCGTTGATTTTATACTGATCCTTTCAGAAGCAAATTCTACTCTTTAATCCCACTAAAGTAAAAAGTTGTATCAGCAATACTTTTGATTTTTTGATCAACAAAATTGATCAACAAGTATTGCCTTGTGTGTTGTGCCAAATAAAATCAGATGTTCGGCCGAGTCTTCAGGTTTGTCAAATTATCAAGGTTTTGTTTCAAAATTTGACTAATCACAGTATCTGTGGACTAATGAATTGCTACAAACTGCAAGGGCGTTGTGCATGGGGATGCTAGCTGCAGATATTTGATATTTTTAGAAAGTTTGCACACATTGTTGTACTATTTTTCTTTATTCTTTCCTCCCGCCTCCCCCCCCACAGAGAGATACATTCTGTCGCAACTTATTCATATAAGTTGCTTCTGATCTAAATCGGAGGATGTAAGGAAAGAATTTATGTGTGTAGGTGTCAAAAAGGTTATGCAAACAATCCACCCACCTACACCAGACTACTGGGCTATTCCAGTTGAAATCCATACACCCCCTGTAGAAGACATGACCTTAATGGGTGACTCCATTTGAAATCTACACCCCCTGTGTGGGAGATTAAGGGCATGTTTTCCATAGGGGTGTATGGATTTCAACTGAATAGCCTTGAATAAAGATAAATCCTATTTGTATGCAAGTCTGGCTTATTTTCCTTTATTCAAAACTTCAATTTTAGAAAATGCTTACATTTTAACCCTCTCCACGAGTCCACATGGGTGTCGGCGGCAGACGACAAGTTTCAATTTTTTTTTAATTTATCAATTTCAGAGTTGTACATTATCATGACCATATTTGAAATCAGCATGAAAAATGCATCAAAATGAGTACAAACAAGCCTAGTATTAGTTCAGTGGATCTTGAGATAGCTCTTGATATTTTGAGACAATATCTCAAAACTGACTTTTTATGTTGAAGCCTATGGCTAGCACACAAAGCATTAAAGAGACATGTTAAGATATTTATTGCAACATAGTTTGCTTGGAAAAAATGTTGTCACACTTTGTCTTTTGGTGAATATCTGCCCTCACTCATGCACTCCCCCAATAGGACAAAGCCATGTTGGTATCAGGTCCATGAGACCCACCAACAGTGAAAAATGTGGAGTGGGGAAAGGCGGGAAACCAGTTGCATCCACTGCGCTTGTCGTAATAGCTAATTCCCCACTGATTGGGTGCTTTTATCCCTACTGACTGACAAAAGTGGGGGGAGGGGGGACCACTGGCCCTAGGCCCCCTTTTGCTCATCCCACAGCAGGAAACAGTATCCACTTCAAATTATGACAAACCTGTATTACTCACCTTCATATTATTGGCATGACATGCATTTGAATTGTTTTGAGCAAGTGTATGAACTATTTTTGCGCTGATTGCAGAATTGATTTGCATTCAAAGAAATCATAACATGGTCACAATTGATAACATCTCATGTTATAACTTTGTGTAAGGGGCGCACCATTAGATTTCCAGGGGGGCATGGGAGTTTTTTGAGACAAAAAAAAAATTTGCCTCACTGATGAAAAAAAAAAAAAAAATTTCCACCACCCAACTTTGTATAAAGGTATACAATAAACTTGAAAAATAAATACTTCGCCGGTGGCGAAAAAAAAAATTCTGCCTTCGGAGGCGGAAAAAAAAAAAATTCTGCCCGACCCAAACTCCCATGCCCCCTGAGAATCTAATGGTGCATCCCTAAGTTGTCATTGGCTGATCTAATTGCATCCTTTGTATCATTGATGCGTATAGGGCCTAGATCTACATAATGAGAAAACTGTTGAACAATGTATTCATCTTCATTATCTGCAATTGGAAACAAAGATCATAAATAAAATAAAAGTTAAAATAAATTTGTTGTATGACAGTGAAAACACTTTAATGTTCAAACAAGCTAATGCATAATGCCAGAGTTCATTTCTATGGTAGGCAACATTCAATTATGCAAACTTTTTAGCAGAGGATGATGAAATGGTTCAGAAGCAGGTGTATCAGAAAAGATACCTTATACTTCCCACAATGCATTTCTTCCATTTCAATTTTTTTCTGTACTCTTTTACTATCTAGTACAACATGGGCCAATAGTGACGAAAAGTACATCAATAAACAGAGCACATCCAGATCTTGCAAAATATTTTTATTTCTTGACTATTGACCCAGTTTAGCCAGTCTGTTTTCAACATGAAAACAAAGGGAACCTATACAAAGTAATAGGAGTGTCATTTGGTGTAATTAGGTGATGCATCATGTTGCAAAGGATTCTGGGAAGGGTAAGATATCTTCTCTTCAGGTGTATAAACCTACTTTATAGTCCGGCCATAGCAGGATATCCTCAGTGTCTAAATAGCTCTCTAATTTGATTTGTCCACTCAATCACCATGGAGCAATAATTTGTACTGGGACTCGCCCAAGGGGTTGAAAAGGAAAGATTCCTTGCATTGCCATGGAAACAAATCACTAAGGTACCAATTAAAAGTGTGTCTTAGAGGATCCCCAGGCGATGTTAAGTCAGATAGCAGGAGCCATATTGAATCAGTTTTGTTTAACCATTAAAAGGGCATTTCGTGATCCACAGCATCATCCCCCCACTTTTCTCAAAAAAAGTTGAGATTTTTATATCATTGGAAACCTCTGGCTACATGTTTATGTACAAAATATTTCTTGCAGATTAATTCGTTTACAACGCATTGTCTATGGAGCAGTGTAATTCACATAATCATGCATAACTCGCGAACGCAAAATCGGAATCAACTGAAATTTTGGGAATAGGTTTTTGTCGTGGATATCTAATGAAAAATGACATAAATAGAGGATGCTGGGATCACGAAATACTCCTTTAATCTAGCCAAAATTTTCCCAAAATTTTGGGAAAAATTGTAAAAACTAAGACAATTTGGGTTAAATTCGGCCGAAAATTTTGACTTTGACTCAAGACACTGAGCGCTACACTGCTAGACACTGCTAGCTCAAGCTCCCTTCCAACCTGCCTTCAACTTAAAAGGATGGGCCAATTTTAAAAGGGGTGTGGGGTACCAACTGCGATAACTCATTATGAGAGGGCCATCCGAGATCCATCACTGCCAGTGGCATTAAACTATGGCATGAGAGCAAGTGAGTGGGGCACATCCGGGCGACGTCTTAAGGGGTGCATAATCTTCCTCAGCAAATGTTACAATATGGCTTTAATTTCTGTAAAAAGATGAATAAAATAATGTCTATTAAATTTGTGTTTGCTTCAAAAAGGCAAAATCAGCTAACAACATTGCAGAATTTGACAATCAAGCCGTAGTCGTAGACATATCAAAGAAAAACATGATCTGAAAGGTCACACGTTGAAATTTGACTTGAGATATTGAACAGCGAATAGGGTTGCTAAAAGCTGTCTTGATCGCACAATTGGGCGACTTACTCAGAAGAAATTGCTGTGTTTTGCTAAAAGTCTGGCTACTTTTGATTGGAATGTCTAACGGAGCCCAAATTTCAGAGCCAAAAATCTGGGCCTCAGATTCATAATGAAATGGGTCCAGTTTTCTTAGAAAATATTTTTAGAAAAAACCTTTAGATTCTTGGAGGCACTTTCCTAATAAAGCCAAATTTGAGTACCCAAATGCTACTGAGGAAGTGCTCTCAATCAAGTAAATTCCCACCCAATTGGGTGATTCTTTTACATGGTTCGGTAAAACATCTTTAAAATTAGGATGTTGGGAGGCTTTTTCTAGGAGTTTGGGCTAGTAAAGTACCTCCAAAATTATGATGTTGGGTGCCTTTTCCTTGGAGCTTGGGTTAGTAAAATATCCCCAAAATTAAGGTGCTGGGTGCCCTTTCCTTGGAGTTTGGGCTAGTAGTGCCTTTTCCTTGGAGTTTGGGCTGCTTGAGCCCCATGTCCATCTTGATGTGGCACTCACTTGTATGAAAGATTACGGCAAAACTGTCAGTGGAAGATAGCACTATAAAATGAAGATATTGCACTCTAAAGTTGCTCAATAATTGTATTTTGCTTGGCTTGAATGATATCCCCAGGGTATATCAATATGATATTCATTACTTTGCATTTGAACAGTCAAATATTTCACAGATTTTTCTGAAGTAACACACCTAAGCACATCACAAAAAGTAATTACCCCCTCCTTTATTATGAGACAAAATCTATATGCACCCAATTTCAAAACTGAAAAAGCAATAAGAAACCCATTTCAGTTATGAAAATTTTGATACCTCATTAGTATAGATAATTAAAAATTTGTAGCCATGGTGACACCTTGAATGAAAAAAAGATGCAAGTTTTTCGATTCAGAGAGATTAAAAAGTTGCACTATAAGCTACTCAAGTCATTGTAGCTAGGGCCTACCATTACATTCTCTATGACCCACGGTAACCAGTGGCTACCACAGGTACTCTAGCAACAAAACTTTTCCATTTCAGTTTCCAAATTTGATGCATACTCATTTAAATGCATTGACACATGCCTATCTCAAGAACCACAACTGAATTTGAAATCAGGTGGGCCCAGTGGAAACTATAGCCCATGAAAATCACTGCGGGCCCACCCTTCCCCAACAAGCAGAATTCACATACCCTGTGGGCCCGCTGGGACAGTGGCATAGTGTGAGAAGTCTTTCCCCCTCTTTCCGTCCCCCCTATGGGATGCTGCCCACCCTGATATTTAAGATATCTATTTTTTTTTGTACTCTTTTAGCCCATTTGTAAAATTTTCCCCCTTAAAAGTCCTAGCTATGCCACTGCACAGGGACCATGAACTATTGTTACCAAAGTCAGCAAGGTGGACTTAATCAGGAATAATAGACAAAGGGATAGGCATCCCAAGTTACTTAACCAAACCGGAATATGTATCCTAGGTCTAGACAATAGGCGGATTAGCGGCCATTTTGTCTTCTACATGATTTTATTCACGTGTCCTTATACTTTAGTACACAAATATATAAGTTAACAGGTTTACAATTTCAAAATTATTATTTTGAGTAAAAAATATATTCTGTAGTAAATCGATGATATAATGACGGTGATTGTTCAGGTATTATATGCTTGATAGAATTAAACTGTCTGACCAGCTAGTATTCTCCTCCGCCGTCAGTGTGATTCCAGTCACTCCAAGTACCGTGCTGCGAAGGTGGAGGAGACTAAAGCTGTATTGACGAACACGCATGCGTTAAAAATGATGTAGCCTAGGTCGAACAATAGTGTGACATAGTTCCCGGCATTGTTCATGATGCAGTCATGTCTACAGTAGAATTCATTTCGACCTTTGCAGGACTTAACCCCATTAAAAGCTATTAAACGAAGATAACACTCATTGAAACAGCTCAACTGATTAAATCGGATCTTCTCTGGTTGTGCACAAGTGACTGTTTTCATGTGCGATATCGCAATAAAGCTCATATTCATAGCTTCAGTTGGGTAACCGATTATAAAGGAAACGAAAGGAAACAATGTTATGTGTGGCTTTGTTCACGAAATCAGACAATGTCGTGCTTTTTGTAAACCAGCATTCTTGAAAATGAGCAACATAATGATTTTTGACTTAACACGGTTTAGAAATAATTTCTTCATATTTTTGGTGTTATCTGTCGTTTACATATCCTTCCTAAAACACCAAAGTACGAGTATTTCCAAACATCTAAATTTGCTAAAATTTAGGACATGTTACAAAACTATATTGTCTAGAATTTTAGAAGAGTACTTTTAATATTGGCGGTTATTTTTCACACAGCGAATGCGTTAACTAGGCAATGTACTATTACCTATAACATTAACTAAAACACCAAAGTACGAATATTTCCAAACATCTAAATTAGCTAAAATTTAGGACATGTTAAAAACTATATTTTCTAGAACTTTAGAAGAGTACTTTTAATATTGGCGGTTATTTTTCACACAGCGACGTTAACTAGTCATATCCCTATACTGTTAACGTAGGGCTATTTGTAAAGGTCACGCGTCAATGGGAAAGAGCACTGTGTATTGTGTATAGGAAAACGGACAGTAACTGCAGTATGTCCTATGCACTTTCACCCTCCTGACTTAATGCTGACTCACACTGGTTCATTATCCATGGCACCACCTGTTGTTGATTTGTGCATCTGAAGTCTTGCATGTGTCACAACAATGTGGACCATTCTAACATGAAAATTTTACAATTCGAGTTCAGGCCCATGAAACCTAATGAGGGCCCTCAGATACTAAACCCAATTGCCGGAATGGCCCTTGGAGAGTTTGGCTTATTTTGAACACTGATGTTGATACTTGGGCAATGATCTTAAATTTTTGTCTCCGAGCATGCCAACATTGAAATCTTTTTTTTAAGTAATGACCCTAGCATTTCCAATAATTGCAAAGAATGAAACAGATGATTGGCAGCAGTCAAATACAACTAATTTATCCTTCACTTTCCCAGCAAACACAAAAACATTTTAAAAATGTTTTAAACATTGGTTTTGGTATAGGTAAAAACGTTTTAATAGCATTTAATGTTGGGTTATATAAAGGTCATGAAAACATTTTAAAACATTTTGTATGAAAACACACTTGTAAATTATTTTTTGCAAACACTTTTTTGCCAAATATTTTGTCAACACTTAAATAACATTATGTTAAAATATTCGCAGTAGGTTATCAAAAAATATTTTTTAATGTCATGAAAATGTTTTATACCCTTTATATACCCTATTATATATTACCCGACATTTAAATGTTTTCTGACAACCTTTTATAACCTTTTGCGAATGATGCTGAAAATATTTTAGTGTTTGCTGGGTTAGGCTATGGTTTGATCAAAACATAATCCCAGACCATAAACCGTAAAGACACTGAAATCAAACAAAAGTGAAAAATTATGAGAGACTCTGGCTTATACTGCATACATTTTCATACACTTCTTAAAAATCCTTCAAAAAGCTCAAATATACCATGCATGCTTTATTCAACGTTGTTTATTTTTGCATGCATATTTTTCTTTTTATCCTCCCCTCCCCATTAAAATTGTTGAAAACAAACATTTTTCTGTCAAACACAAAATACCTTTTACCCACTGTCCTTTTTACCTTGAATGTTTGCTCTCTTTGAGAGTGCACATAAATAGGGCACATCTTCAATCGATTGGAGAGGAAGGTTGCATGGCGGTGATATTCTAGACTATAGCCAAGGCACTTGTGATTTCCTGTGTTCTTTTATATCAGAGGCCCCTACTATTTATATGGATCATTGTTGCGATAACCTTTCAGCCCAAATGGCGGGGTAAATTACTGAAAAGTAGCCCAATTTTTTTCTTAACTATTGCTTTCTATAGTATATGGTCGAATCCAACCAAAAGTGTCCACGGGCCAAAAATAAAAGTCCGAAATAAAAATGTCTCCACAATTTTTTCCTTTTGCCCGTTGATTGATGACATATTGGCCTTATAGGAACCAAAAGTGCCATCACTAATCTTGAAAAATAAATCCAGGACGTGTGATAGAAAATGTGACATCAAAACCCAATGTTACCTACGAATACCACTAGGATGCTTTCACTATCGCAATACTAATCAACCTAAAACAAATGGAATATTCCAATTAACACTTTTTTCGTGTAATGTAGACCACAGGGTGTCAGGAAAATGCTAGCTCAACCAGAAAATATTTGTTTTTATTTTTATAACGCGATCAATATGATCTTAGTCAATTTATGCTAGTTTATTTTTGAAAATGAAGTTTAGGTCAGTTTCTGTATTTTATTTATCAAATGAGTATGAATCAATTTACACATTGTATAAGAACGAGTAGGATATATGATTTCAAGAATATTAGGAATTATACGCATACACCTAACGCTTTATACAATGAAAAGGTGAAGAAACCCGGTATTCGTAGGTAACATGAGCGATTTAACAATATCTATATTGAGTTTATAGGTTTAAATTGTGCTATTATGGTAATGAATTAATAAAATGGTAGTTTTAGATCTCTTTCAGATGGTACGTCCAAATGAATAAATGCTATTACCTTAGATCAAAAATTTTTTGATGCTTTTAGCAAGATTTTGACCACTTCATTTTGATATACAAGTAGTTAATCAGCAATTTTACATAATAAATAAATGTTGAATGAATCCATATATGGGTAATAATAGTGTCCTGGGGGTACCGCTTAAAGTTTTTGACAATTAATTTCCATTGGTAGGGACACTTCATTACACATGTCTTATGCTGTATTCGTAAGTAACATTTCAGTATTTGTAGGTAAGAATTAGACTTTTGGTGGATATCGCAATCAAAACTTCATTTTATTAAGCACTTTGAATGTATTATTTTCTTTATGTGCGTTTATTGACACTTTAGACCCTATTATGTATTAATATTGTCGGTTCACAGCGGTTGAAAGAGGATTGAAGTAAGAAACAAAGGCATTAAAGTGACTTTAATTTGCTTAATTGCACACAAATCGCTTAAAACCGTTATTGCAGACTTGTGAAGTCCATCTTGGAGTCAGTTACGTCTTGTGGCCTTTCGTTTGAGAGCAACTACAATTAGCTTTATACCAGGGTCCATCAATGTGTTGTCTAGATCATGAGACAATGAGAACAGTCGTTTTTCCATGATATTAAAGTAGGTAACCTTAGCGAAAACGCGTCAAAAGTTACCTTGAATAAATCAATTTGGACACAAATTACTCAGAAACCAGAAGGTCGGTAAACATTTAAAATGAAGCACACATGACAGTTGACAAATCCAAGTATTTAGCCCCTTCTAATCTTCTTTGAATCTGATTTTTCTTCCAAATGAGTAGACCGTTGTCTATTTCAGTACATATTTTTCAACAATTAAGCCGTATTCAGTTTTGCATGGTGGGCATGTATGTGAATTCAAACTTTCATTGACATATGATTTGATAGCAAACATACAGGCCTTCGTTATGTACCAATATGGGCATTGGCATGAATGGCGGTGTTTCACAATACTGTCATGATGTCAAATTGTATTCGTAGGTAACATTCGGTTACCGAAATTTACCTCTGAATACTTGCTTTTATTGTTGACATCTCAGAAATATTTAAACGCAGGCTATTGAAACTTGGTAGAAATAAAGAGTGTATTACCTTGCACCGATAGCTTAACTATTGTTTACTATTCTCTCACTTTGTGGAAATGGCACAGCTTTTAACATGTATTCGGAGGTAATGCATATTTTTTACCAAATCTACCTTTGTGCCATTTAGAATTTCTGGCAGCTAAACACAATAATAAAGATGTCCGAATGCAATGCATTTCAGTATTGGACATATCAAAGCTTGTATCAATTACGCATTTATTAATGATTTCAATTTATTAAAGATATATCAAGTGATATGAAAAATTATATTCATAAAAAATGTAAAAAAATACCACTCAAAAAATTATCACAAAAAATTCATAATTATGTACAAATATGTGAAAAATTGAACAGGCAATGTTTGAATACACACCTTTCAGGAAATCAATTTAGATTCAATCCAATGACTTCTTTCCATAACTGATTTAGATGTTTTTAAAAATACTTTAAGAAATATTTTGAAAAAATTGGTAAAAATAGCATGTTTTGGGGTCTCTGTGTCTAAGTTTTTCACAGAAGGGGGTCTTATTATATATGGCGCGAAGCGTATGATCAAGGCGAATAAACACAATACAAAAACGAATGCCAATCGATTAATACTTTTAAGTTATGGCCCTGAACATGCCGTGTACACTTTTCGTTGGATTCGACCATATGAAAGTATGGAAAGTGGCAGCAGCCAATGTCGAAAAGTCACCCAATTTTTTCTTAACCATTATTAACTTGCATAGGACAGGAAATGGTCAAAAGTACATGTAGCAGGGAAAATCTTAAAAAGTCACCCAATTGGGCTACTGATTTGCAGGTTTGGTAACCCTGTTTCAGATGCGCTATTGTCACGGCCACTTCCTTTAAGGGATCTGGAATGAGCGTTTTGAGGGTTTCGACAGTATTTTTTGGGACATGAGAGCACATCAGACATATCGAATTGCATTCTGAATCTGAAGAATGTCTTTCTGATATCAAATAATTTTCATTTTTGAAATTCACGATATAATAAATATTTTATGACAAATTATTAAAATTTGATATTTTTCACATTTTTGATATATAACAGTCCTCGAAGTAAATTGTATAAATCTAATGATATATACTTAAAGTGTATGTAGCTGGGAGGAAAAGCCGACGGTCAATTGAAAATTTGGACCTTTCATATTGAAGATATGGATATTTTTTCCAAAAAGACCTAATTTTTTTTGGTGTTTTGGGAAAAAAAATCTATATCTTCAATACGAAATGTCAAAATTTTCAATAGATCGTCGGCTTTTCATCCCACCTACATACACTTTGAGTATAAATCATCAAATTTATAAAGTTTACTTGAGTAATGTTAAATATCAAAATATCAATTTTTAATCATTTGCCATAAAATGTGTATTACATTGCAAATTTCAAAAATCTAAATTATTTGATATCAGAAGGACATTCTTCGTATTCAGAATGCAATTCGATATGTCTGATGTGCTCTAATGTCCCACAATAAATATTGTCCAAACGTTCATACCCCATCCCTTAAGGCATGCTTTAATTTGTAACCAGTAAAGAGAAGTACTGCCCCCACAGATCAATTCCATTGACTTGACAAGCTAAAAGACTTGAGTATGTTTTAATTATTGCTAATGATGATGATGATGATGACAATGATGCTGATGATGATGATGATGATCATAATGATAATGATGCTGATGATGACAATTATAATGATGAAGGTTTCATATCTTTTTTTCAGTTTATGCTTAGCTATGCATAGCTTTGGGTCCTTTTCATATCTTGAAATCCCAAGAAGATATGACCCCCTAGTGGTATCAAATGGAGGGGAAAAAAGTAAATAATATAATAAACAATTCCCCACTAGGGGTGACACACCTCATAAGGCCTGGGTCAATATTCATATTGTGGGTCCTTTTTAAATGGCAAGAAGGTATGACCCCCAGAGTGGTGTCAAATGAAAGAGAAAAAAATATAGAATATAATAAAAAATGATTTCCCCACCAGGGGTGACAATCCTCATAAGACTCTGATCAAAATTGCTATTTTGGGTCTATATCTTGAAATCCCAGGAAGGTATAACCCCTGGGTGATAGTGGTATACCACAATATACTATTTTTTTTGTATACCATAATATACTGCCAAAACCCTATTGTTTAGCTATGGAGCAGTTACAGCTCTAGTTTTCATTGTTTACTATACATTTATCTTCCTGTAAAACTGGAACCAGTCAAAGAAAGCCATATTTCCGACTATAAAGAATACGATTTTTATTTTCAAAGAGTGAAACTTACACATTTCTGACGCCAAGCATGGTTTTCTTTCTTGAAAATGTAAATTATATAGGATTAAGCATATGAAACTTACCAAATCAAGATTATATATTTGCTGGTTTTATGCTTGTTGTAGTTTTAAGAAGTTTTTGTAGTTTAATGTCCATTTTTACCATTTCCATAATTATGTAAGTAAATGTGCAACATTTTGTGCTGATACGTAATAACATACAATGATTATACCATAAAAATATAGTAAGGCCAAATAAACAAAACTTTTATTGCAGAAACATTTTGCCAAAAAAGCTATGTGTTTCATTTTTTAATTTTAAGCAAGACAAGCTCTGTGCTATACGAGCGTACAATACTAGGCTTTTTCTTAAAAGTTATTTTTAGCCTGTTTTTTTTTCTTTGTCACTTTGCCATAGTTTTTTTCATTTCTTCCCTGAACACTAAAAAAGTTTTTTTTTTTTTTTTTTTTGCTTATACGATCAGATGATTGAAATAAGAGTTATATATTTTACAGAGAAAGAAGTCATCACATGAGAAGGTAAATAATTTTTGGTCGCACGAATATGCCCCATTTGTCCCATGATTGCTCACATGGTCACAGTGATTTGGACTCAGTCAATAGTTACCATAGCAACACCATAAAGGAAGTGATAACAATTTGCCCATTGTGATCATATGATTTTGATATGTTTTGTAACTTCAATCCAGACAACCTATTTTAATCTCGCTATGCATTATTGCACAATATCAAAACTCTGGAGGACAAACTTTTGTAATAGGTGAACACTGAAAGTACATATCTTGAAATTAGTGGTTAATCTGCGAAACAGAGGAAGTTTTATAGCTTTATATTTGTGGTATCTATTATACTGCAGGTAGTTTTGAAACTGTATGTGGTATTCAGTACCATACCAAGGGGTGAAACAGGCTCTTGGGTGAAACATATGACTGAACTTTAAGCTTACCTGTGGAGCTGAATGATAGGTGTATAAAGTTTTAGCTATGATAAGAGCATATATGAAATTGCTGAGACAAATGGACTCACCATTGTAGATGTGACTAGCTTTAATGTGAAGGAAGAATCTCTACATTTTTTTCAATGTGGATGAACTGATCTTCTGGCCTACCTTTTGAGGAAGAGGTGCTCCTACATAAAAGGAAGCATTTCTAAAGAAAACAAACATGGCTTCTTCATTAACCCCATTAGCGAAGAGCAGAAATCATGTGGACTATACACGGCTTGATATGGAGCAGCCTAGACCAATTATCTTTGGAGGTAGGCCAACACAAAATGTTTTTAAAACATTCTTAAATGGTTGCCAGAAATCACAATAACTTCTTGGTTATATGAAATTTATTAAAATATTTTAATAATGGTAAATTTCGAAATTTTGACCCATCTGCCGAATTTTACCCAAATTATTTTAGTTTTTACAAATTTCCAAAAAAAATTTGGCAAAATTTCAAAACTTACGCTAGATTGAGGCGGCAAGTGGCACGATGGTTGGAGAGAGCTGGCAAAACCGCTCGGGCGTATGGCATTTTACATATACTCGGTTAGTTTTGTGGGGTTCATTATCGAACCCCAATGGGTTTAGCTTGTATTTATATTATTTATTAACATAGGCCTATTTGTTTGTGATATTTCAAGCATTTTAAAATTTCAAAATTATCCCATTCAATTACACGGTTAACGATGGAAATTTACTGAATTTAGAGAATGCACGGCGCATACCACCTGATTGAGGCAAAATTGGGCTATTTTCCAAAAATTGAGAACATTTTGAAAGAAGGACCTATCCAAATACAAAAATTGGCCTAGAAAAAGGGGTAATTGATATAACAAAAGACCGAAAATGTTTCCCATGTCTGCGGCACATCCCTGTATTTGTACTGAGTACCACCGGGTGTATTTTGAACATGAGCCTTATATTATAACGATTCTTCATTCATTATGACCACCTTTACAGTAATCCCTTAAAGCCATATTGTAACATTACCCCCAGACAGAAATAATTCGACCACAAACACCAATTGCGTATCTGTCAGGCATTCAGACAGACATTCATATATTTATTTGCATCAAATATCATATGTTACAATAAATTAGCATGCACATTAAGAAAACAGCTTCCACAATACTTTGAAAATATAGTTAGTATTATTACCAGGACCTAGATGAACCTACCTAAGATACCTCCCCAGTGAACTATCTACCTGGGAGCTGATTAAGTCATAACAAAACTATATTATTGGATATACCGCCCCAGTGAACAATCTACCTGGAAGCTAGTACCTCCCCAGTGAACAATCTACCTGGGAGCTGAATTGATCATGAATCAGGACCTAGATGAACCTACCTAAGTTACCTCAACCCAGTGAACAACCTACCTGGGAACTGATCATGTCATAATGAATATATTATTGGATATACCGTCCCAGTGAACAATCTACCTGGAATCTAGTACCTCCCCAGTGAACAATCTACCTGGGAGCTGAATTGATCATGAATCAGGAGCTGATCATGTCATAACTAAACAAATGAATAATTAGATTAGTGAATAGTGGGCTGAATCTTTACGATAACTGTGCATGAATACTGTTCTTCCAAGAGATTGCTTCCTGGAATCCTAGGAGAGAAATTCCTGAAAGGTTAATTTGGATATAAAATAGTATATTAATCCAATATGAAAATATATAAAGTATACATGTACATAATTAAATACATGTTAGAAAACATTGCCTTACTTGACTGTTTTAACATTGAGTAATCCTTGATATTATAGTGAAAGTTAAATCACACCCATAGAACAGTTCATTCAACATGTTACACTAGCTCAGAGAAGAGTTACCGCCAAACTACTTTTTCTACAAGATGAAGTACCTGCAAAATTTATTCTTTAATATAGCCAAGCACAGGGTGGTCTTATGACATTTTTATCGCAACAAACTTTGCTGATACCGCCATCATAAATATAAAAGAGCCCAGAGCATATGAATATATGTCAAATTGCACACCCTAACTCTTGTAAGTAATTACATATTTCATTTCATTTTATTCGCCAGAAAAACGTTATAAAATACATATATTGCCCATCTATAAGCACTACATCAAAAACAATTAGATATTTAAAATGATTAAATAAGCCCCTTGAAAAAGATCATCAGGACTGTTAGATAACATACCAATGGTAAACTGCTCCACCTAGTCCAACAATTCGATATTAATACATCTTTGCTATAATTGCTACTGGTACCACACTTATGTAGATAATATCCTGGTGTAGGTTATTCACCCAGTAGTTTAAATGAACAAACAAAGCAAAGTGAGTTGCACATTTTTTTTTTACAGTATTAAATTTAATTTACAATATAATCTTCTTCAGATAATGTCACATATTTTATTAAATTTTCTTTGATTATCCAAGATTATTCTTTCTTATACATCAACATTTTTAATTAGCCATAAACTTTCGGCTTTTATTATACTATTTTCAAACCTTTAATGGCTTTAAATGCACACCTTGCAATAGGGAGTGGTGGGTGGGAGAAAAAATCACCACATGACTTGTCTGCATGAATGTTGACAGAATAATGGTGGTACATACACACACACAAGAATCAAGCCTTGTTAAAGGTGATCGCTGATTGGCCCAATGAACACTGATGGTGCCCATGATAAACAAATTGACAATACACATGTATCACCTCATATTGATCTTATATCACTTCATATTGATCTTTTAGCAATAAACTAACAGGACCAAACCATTATTTCTGCAGGGGTCAAACTGGTTTTTAACCTGGTGGTTCAAAACGTTATTACCCCCAGACAGAAATAATTCGACCACAAACACCAATTGCGTATCTGTCAGGCATTCAGACAGACATTCATATATTTATTTGCATCAAATATCATATGTTACAATAAATTAGCATGCACATTAAGAAAACAGCTTCCACAATACTTTGAAAATATAGTTAGTATTATTACCAGGACCTAGATGAACCTACCTAAGATACCTCCCCAGAGAACTATCTACCCGGGAGCAGAGTAAGTCATAACAAAACTATATTATTGGATATACCGCCCCAGTGAACAATCTACCTGGAATCTAGTACCTCCCAGTGAACAATCTACCTGGGAGCTGAATTGATCATGAATCAGGACCTAGATGAACCTACCTAAGTTACCTCAACCCAGTGAACAACCTACCTGGGAACTGATCATGTCATAATGAATATATTATTGGATATACCGTCCCAGTGAACAATCTACCTGGAATCTAGTACCTCCCAGTGAACAATCTACCTGGGAGCTGAATTGATCATGAATCAGGAGCTGATCATGTCATAACTAAACAAATGAATAATTAGATTAGTGAATAGTGGGCTGAATCTTTACGATAACTGTGCATGAATACTGTTCTTCCAAGAGATTGCTTCCTGGAATCCTAGGAGAGAAATTCCTGAAAGGTTAATTTGGATATAAAATAGTATATTAATCCAATATGAAAATATATAAAGTATACATGTACATAATTAAATACATTTTAGAAAACATTGCCAAAGGAGGCACTAGTCATACATTAAAATGTATGCAAGTGACTCCCTTAGCCCCCTTTTTTTTTTTTTTTTTTTTTTTTTTTTTTTTTTTTTTTTTTTTTTTTTTTTTTTTTTTTTTTTCTTTTTTTTTTTTTTTTTTTTTTTTTTTTTTTTTTTTGCATTATTTGGTATTGCCAAGAAATAGATGAGTGCATTTGAGTAACAAGTGTTAATAATCCAAGCAGTATCACCTGCATAATACGATTAACTTTAATGCATTCATCGTCAATACAATGTAACTGTGGCTGAATAGTTATAGATGGAAAATTCGGCTAAACGTTATATTGTGAATACCTTTTGGTCAAACAATTTGTGAGTTTTTGTGACCCATTTGTAATCCATACCTCATAAAGTTTTGTAGCCAACATATTGTAGCCCACATATTGCGAGGGCCTTTTATAGATCTGTTATCGCCCGTTATGCATGATTATCAGATTATCAGCAACTTAATCTTTATATAGCGCATTATATCAAAGACCACAAGGCGCTTTACAATTAAACATGAGTACGTAAAAACAAAATGCCCATAGAACTATAAATATACATCATTAAAAAATAACAATTAAATTTTAAATGAGGAACACGATGAACATTGCACAAAAGGGATTGCACGGAAAAAATACATGCAAAATGAGCAAAGAAACAACTATGTGAAGTGACGGCAAAAGCAATAAAGCAAAATAAGCTTAACCAAAGTAATTTTTTATAAACAACGGCAATATACTGCAAACAGATATCAAACAGAAGATGAAATTAGAATCATAAAACACAATTTTTTTTTTTTTTTTTAAATTTTTTAAAGCCAAGCTGTACACTACATAGATAACATGTGAGTTGAAAACTAAAAAATGAAAATGAAGTATACCGCAAAGCAATTAAACACATGATCAATTCAATGCAATATCAAAATGGCAATTTAACACAGTATCAAATTGAATATGAAAAATTCCAAACAAATGGATACTTAACACAAACAATACCAAAGTGGCGAAACAAACATATTTACACCAGGTATAACACTCAATGAAAAGAGCAATCACGAGAACAACCAAGAAAATAACTTGAGTGAGTAGGCAAAATATTATGCGAAACATATTGCACACTTTTTAAATATAATTAATAACCAAAATTGCACAATTATTAATAATACAATAATATCAAAATATGAACTAACAATACCAAAGTGGCGAAGCAAACATATCTACACCAGGTATAATGCTCAAATGAAAAGAGCAAGACACATCACAAGAGCGACCAAATACTATATATGAAAACAATCTTGAAATTTGCGGGCACCGTAATTCTGTTTCTTAAGTTTCTGGAGAAAATGTGAAAATGTAGTTTGGTCACTGACTAACTTATCAACCTGACAATTGAATTCTTAATAATTATTGTTCTTGTACAATGTAAGTTATCCACTGCACAGTGTCAGCAAATGTAAACTTATAACTTGAGCACTCCAATTGCTAAATATACTTTCTCCATACTTCCATTAAGCAGACATTTGGAGTATACCGATACACAACAACTGAAAGTAATATTTGATAATGCTGTATAATACATGCTGGTGAGCCAGTCAAATGTTCCGATAAATTGAATCACACGCAATTCCAGTACTTTGGTCCCATCTCAATAAGAAGTGAGTACATGGTTTTTTTTTTTTAATACATGATTGCATGCCGTTTTATTTTATGCTTATTAACCCAAGCAATCGAAACAGTCCTTGTGTAGCTTATAACTGCAACATGCAATACTATACAATTTCTTCTTCACCTAGGCAGAAGTGCATCTATACCTAGTGTTTAATTATACCATTATCATGTTAATCGAGTATATTTATTAATCTGTGCTGAATATATTGTACGCTGTTCTTGTATCATCCTTTGACTGCTTAATAAAGGACCATGCAGTAACTTCTTCAGTGGTATTTGCATCCATCCTTAGCCTCCTTCGTAACATTCCATGTTATGTGCAAAACTATACCAATATAAGTCATTGTTATATGTGGCTAAAGTAAGCCCCTGTAGGTATTGTAGGTTAATGATGGGATCAATGTCAAGTAGTTGTGGTAATTGCGACTCTTAAAACAGGCAAAGCATCTTCCCTTCTGCTACCCGACTAGAAGTATTTAATCTGCAATGAAGAAGAGAGAAACAAGGAGGAGCAAATTGTGCAAGCATATAGTCCTTCACCTACATATACACACAAGCCTAATGAAAATACCTTACTCAAAAAAAAAAACAAAATATTTACTCATTTTTTGAAAATCCGGTACATAAAGATGTCACCGAGTGGAGTAAACAATTGAAGTAAACTATGCCGAGTTGGAACTCATTGCTGATCAATAAGCATTCGCAAATTAGCTGGAAGAATTTGGGCAATCCAACCATAGACCATAGACTATGATCCAACAACTTGTTTATCACTTTGGCTTTCCTGATGATAAATTTTCCATAAGCTCCTTTAAAAATCACACTTTTTGCATATATGACAAAATAGAATATGTCATAGACTATTTTCGATAATAAATGTTAACCATTATGAATGCGTTCAATTTACAATTACTGTATTCAACATTAAGTGGTCAAATGATTAGTGTTAATTTAATGTAATACTAACAGCCAGAGTATGCAAATAAGTGGAGTACGAGGCAGTCTACTGTCTGAGAAACCCTTAAACGACCTTCCAAAATGCTAAAATTATTATAGTGCTGTTCATTTCTGTTGACATTTTCCGCAAGTTTCATACACAAGCATCTCTATTGACATGACGCTCACCGATTGCCTTGAATATTAAACCTGCTGACCATTTTACAATTTTTCATGACGATTGCTATCAGCAAAAACTGTGCACCATTCAAAATTAAAATCATTCAAAATTAAAACTGCACACGAGTGCACCATTCAGAATTAAAGCTGCTCATTAAATTTCCCGATGGTCATTGACATTACTACAAGATGCCCCACCCACAAAAAAAAAAAACAGCAGCGCGGCATATGAATGGAGAGAGCATAAACAGTAGTACGATGTATGTCGCCGGCATGGCCCACCTCTTATTTTAATTTACCTCCAAAAAGGGGAAAACTCCCGATATCTTTTAATCCACTACAACAATCAAAATCCGTGAATTTATTGGACCTTGGACCAAGGCTTGGTACTCCCCAAAAAGTTTTGAGTTCTCTTGACCCAACGCTTATTATTTCTGATCCATGCTTTTTATCAAAGCACCCTTTAAATCAATCATTGCCCCAACTTGTCATTCATTCTGGGCATTCATTGCCCCGCCCTGTTTTGAAATAATATCGATCATATTTTCTTTTTATAACAATGAAACACGCCAATTCGATATAATCAAGTGCGTTGAATTCTGCAGCCTGTCATGCCTATCTTTGTCCTGCAGAAGTCCGATATTTTTCTCTCAATTAAGTTAATGCATTACGTGAACAACGTAAATTAAATGTAAAAGCCCAATATGATACTAATTTATAACATTTTAACCCATTAACTGCACAAGTTTATTGATACATAAAAGCTCATAAAATTTGTTTTGGTTTCGACTCAACGTCGTACGTATTCAACGATGTATTAAATACTAGTGTAAATTTGGGTATAACGTCATCTCATTAATATTAATATACGACCGTCGCAATCATTGTAATGCATGTAATGGGTTGCTGACACGTCATAGAAAATCGGCTATTTGCATAATCACCACCGATTGATTGACGGGCTTTGTGTTTTGTGTTCTGTTTTCGTGAATCAATGTTTGACGTACTTTTAGCTCAGTCATTTTTGTGAAGTAAATTTAATAAAGCAATATTTAAATACTTTGTCTCACTATTGAATATATCTCCCTACGTTTATACTGAAACTGATATGACGAACTTTTTAAAAGCAAGTTTCTCACCAAATCAACTCATTATGACTGTCATTATGACCTCAACACCACTGCTGCCTCCTCTTCATGGATACTCGGGATAGATGACTGCAGACATCTTACTTTAAAATTACGGTTCAGTACTGTTATTTTACGTAGAATTGTTACATTCAGCGGCTTCCGCTCCTCAATCGGGTTAGTTTTAACCAGGTATTTGATGCAAATAAAATTCCGATCAATGTCGCAAATTATTTACCCTTCGATCCTTCCATGCTTGCCGCAAGGCCGCTGTAACATCATCTCGATGGTTTCACTCGCCCTGCAGCTGGTTGTTTCGCATGCGTAAACACTTCAAATTAAAACGTCTATTTTCTGCCCACTTCGGATGCGAAAAGGAAACCAAACTATTACTACCATTTGTAGTTGCGATGTTTTAGACATTTGTGATGCCACTAGAATCTGGACGTCGATACCAATTGAATTGGTCCTGTCCATGTATTTCTTTTTAGATGTAGATTTAAACGGTCTATGAATGCACTTAAATAACTGATGAAATATCAAGCCATGCACCCGGCGAATTGCCCGGTACTTGTGCAATTATAATAGACCTAAAGTTTTTATTCCAGCTAGTAGCATCATTTATCCACAGCGGTCCCCTCAATTTATTTCCTTCATACACGATCATGACAAATTTGTTTTAATTCTCCAACGAAATTTGTGAGAAAAAATTCACCACATGACTTGTCTGCATGAATGTTGACAGAATAATGGTGGTACATACACACACACAAGAATCAAGCCTTGTTAAAGGTGATCGCTGATTGGCCCAATGAACACTGATGGTGCCCATGATAAACAAATAGACAATACACATGTATCACCTCATATTGATCTTATATCACTTCATATTGATCTTTTAGCAATAAACTAACAGGACCAAACCATTATTTCTGCAGGGGTCAAACTGGTTTTTAACCTGGTGGTTCAAAACGTTATTTCTATTAAAAAACTAGATAGTATTTCCATAAAATGTTAGCTTTTACTGTCAGATATGTACCTTTTTAATTTTGAGACCAACAACTGAGGTAAATAAAATAAAATTGGAATTTACTACCAGCGCCAATGCATGTTACTCGGTCGGTTGTGCTATGGTATGGTCCTTTAATGCATGTGTATGACCAACCCATGCACCATGTAGGTACTGTGTTATGAGCATCGCATATGCATTCGACTAATATTTCCATCGTAATAATAAACCATTTTGTTTAGACAGTTTATTCGATTTTGACAAAACTACAGCACCTAAGTCTTGATTTTTGCAGGGTATCTTAGTTTACTAAAGTACATTACAATCGTGTAAAATAGAAATCAAAAAATATTGAGGGCGTTCTCCTCAGCAAATATTACAATATGGCTTTAAATGCCTATAATCAGTGACAGCCCTCGAATTAACCCACGGCACCCATGGCATTTTGCTGTGGGTGCCCATCCCCACTGCCGTAATGCCCTCAAAATATGTCCTTTACCCAAGGCAGTCACTTGCCGTGCCCTCTAATGAAGTTGCCGTCGGTGCCCCAGCCCTGCCCCTTCATTTATAAAATCATCTATCTATGTTTGTGTGCGTTTTCTTCACTTTTGAGAAATTGCCTTGGTGCCCTTCTCAAATTTTCAACAGTTGGCATGATGCCCTCTTGAAATATTACAAACTTGCCTTTTCAGTGAAAATCCAAGGCAATTTCCAACTTGCCCTAAAAACGTTGCCGTGCCCCTTCAGATCCTTAATTCGAGGGCTGATCAGTGATCCACAAGAAAGCGGTTCATCAAAAAGTGCAAGTTATTGTGATTTTGTGAATAACATGTGTCCCTTTAAATCATGGTAGCAGTGAATACTGCACACTGCGCCAAATGTTTGTTTTGAATTAAAAATGACATTTTAGCTGCAGAATGAAGTTGGCCTACATTTTCTCCATGCATAGAAAGTTGGATGTTTGCTCTTAGAAAATGAATTTCTTTATTTTCTATGATATTCAGTGAATTCATGCATAGTAACTGCGTCATCAATCAATCACACATGATAATCAAGCAGACATTCTGTTGATTCTCTCTAATAGGCAATTCCAATTGAAATCCATACACCCCCTGTAGAAGACATGACTTCAAACTCCCAGACAGGAGGTGTAGATTTCAAATGTAGTCGCCTATTCAGGTAACCCCATTTGACATTCACTCCCCCTATATGGGAGATTAAGGTTATGTCTTCGATAGGGGGTGTATGTCTGGGGGTGTATGGATGTTAACTGGAATAGCCCATTAATTATGGAATGCTTGAATGCAACCCATCATATCTACCTTCCCAAGTATAAAGGCAGCATCTACTTTGTTTATTACCAGCATATACTAACTTTTGCTTTGTAGCAGACTTATTTGATATCTGCCTCTTAAGTACTCTCAAGGGCTCTGATAGCGATGTTTTCAAATATTTTTTGTGGGACCTGAGAGCTCATCAGACATATCGAATTGCATTTTGAATACAAGGACTGTCCTTCGGATATCAAATAATTTTGAAATTCGGGATATTTTTACATTTTATGGCAAATGATCAAAAATGTATATTTTTAAATTTAACAGTCCTCGGAAGTAATTTGTATAAATCTATAATGATATGTAATTAAATTGCATGTAGCTGGGATGAAAAGATTTTTTCCCCAAAACACCAAAAAAATGTTGGTCTTTTGGGGAAGAAATGTATATCTTCAATATGCATCTTCAGACTTTAAAAAACAGAAAAAATATTTGCCTATGAAGCAGACTTGTTAATTCAGATTTAAAGTCTGATGCAGACTCAATTTAGCACAATCTGCTGCAATGATTTTTTACACCGCAGCATCGCGCGATGATATATAAATGTACTGCAACGATATCTACATTGTGGAATCTACATTGGGCTTCAAAGTCATTCTGCCTACCTTAATTTTGCAGCAGCCAATCACAAGCATGCACAGCCACGATATTGCAAGAGATAGCGAAAAAGTTTTTTTTTTAATTCAGCTCTCATCGCCGATGAAAATTCCACCGTGCGATGAGAATTTTCACCGCCGAGCTCATAAAAACCTAGCGCAGATTTCTTTGCGGCCGCGATGTGGAGTCTGCATCAGGCTTCAGTCAGACTGCAGTATCTGCCATGAAATTTATACACAGGTACTATTTTTGATTGGGGGTGGATATGGGCACATGTATTTCATTCATTAGAATGAGGAAGAGTATTTTTGCCTTTCTGATTATTTAGTGCATGCGAATTTTATTATGTGTCACACAAAACTGGGAAATGGCAAGCTTTTGAATTTTGATAATAAAGACAAATATCTAATATTCAAAATGATGGTTGGATAAAGGTACGTACATACTTTTGTTATTGCACAAGTGAGTCTGTAACCACCTGACCACAGTGATATAAGTATTCTAGAATTCTCCTCAACCCAGGGGTCGCATTTAAGGAGTTTGCGCGTCCAGGGACTCCTTATTTTTTGATTTTGGCCATTTTGGACTCCTTAAATAACAAGTTGAAAGTGACCAAAGGGTCCTATAAAAACTGTATGGACTCCTTAATTTTACGATGCACGGAGGCCGGATAGTATTCAATTATTACATCATACCATACATCATACCATATCAGTAAATAAATAGAATTTCGGACAGATGGACTCCGTAAATTCTCATTGGACCCTTAAATGTTGGTTTTGCAGGTACCAAAGGGTCCAGAAAAATTAAATTGGACCCCTTGATTTTTTGTGCTCGCGCTACCCCTGCCTCAACCCTTAAAAAAGTTGCTTTGCCCTGATCTTTGCCCAACCCCTGAAAAAATTCTAGCTATGCCACTGACTGTACATCAAGTAAAATATTAAAGATTTTATATAGGTCACCCTGTATCGATGTAACTTGAAACCTATACATTTTTAATATAGTATGATGTAAATAATTGAATACTATCCGGTCTCTAACACCATCAAGGTGTCCGAAGTTGACAAAATAACAAAACATTAAATATGGCAAGACCCCTTTCTGTCCATCAGTGCCGTCAAATAGCATAGTAGACACGCAGGCACAGATCGAGAGTGCATACTGTCATAGCAGATTAAACGACCAAGCACTGCATTGACTCTAGTATCAAACTCGTTCGTATGTATGCTCATGAATGATGCATGAACTGGCAACCTTTGACCACACCGCAAGCATGTCTTGCTTATACACTGGTTAATGGATGGAACTTGTGTGTATATTGAGTCGTGTGGAAATGTATATAATGGGGCGTGCCTTGAGTGCAATCGTATGAAGCGTGAGATCATTGCATCTATAGCTTGTATATACTATAACAGTCTTATTTGACGGAAAATGCAAAAGCACCTCTGCTTCCAAATACACTTGACTTTCAGGAGCTACTAAGTACCGACGACGAGCTCCGGGGGCTTTACTGAGTAGGTTTATGGGGATTCGATAGCATTTGATGTGCACGTTTTTGTGCGATAGCGAATGAACTTAAAGAATGTCTTCTGGTGTGGAGTTAGTCGAGACCAAAAAGAAGCGCGGAAGTAGCACTATGACTGCAACCACCAATGATAGCAGGGCTCCTATTATTGGAGGTTAGTACTAATACTGGGCTATTCCAGTTGAAATCCATACACCCCTTATGGAAGACATGACTTTAATCTTTCACACAGGGAGTATGAATTTTAAATGGGGTTACCTGAATGAGCGAGTTCATTTGAAATTCACACTCCCTGAGTGGGAGATAACATGTATTCCATAGGGGGGGTATGGATTTCAACTGGAATAGCCCAATGCAGGAGCACATTGATTTCATTAGTGGTACCTCAAGACTTGATACTAGGCATGTTTGTACCTGCTTGATTTCATTTTGAAAGAATACTATGAAAAGGCAATAGAAGTGTTTGTGTAGATTTTTTGTGTAATTTTTTTTTTTTGAAATTCTGTTCAGTTCTGTTGTATCCATTCTGGTGAAGTTTTGTGCTACTAAAAGTGGATGGATGTTGTTAGTTCCAAAGGAGAACTTTCAGTGGATGGTAGCAACTTATATTTTAGGAAGCGGTCATTATTTATGCAGGGGGTGAATGGGGGATTTTGGGGAATGCAAATTTTTTTTGTGAGCAAGAGTGGAAATACAAATGTTTTAGGGAGCGGTCATTATTTATGCAGGGTGTGAATGGGGATTTTAGGGAATGCAAATTTTTTTTGTGAGTTAGAGGGGGAATTCAAAATTTTTTGTCATGAAAGAGAGGAATTTGACATTTTAATTGAAGAAATGTCATTTAACAAGGGAGGGGGTCACAGAATATTTGAATGGAAGCGAAGGGGGAAACACACAATTTTTTGTCGGCTAAAATTTAAAATCACATCCCCTTTCCCCCAGTGTAAATAGTGACCAGTCCCTAATAAGCAAGTATAATAGGGTTGAGAGGTGTTTGGCAGAGGCAGATCCAGGGATATAGGATTTGAAAAATATTCTAATATGAAGGCTGCATGAGAGGCTAAAATTTGCTGAAATAAGCTGATTTTGCATAATTTTGTATATTTGCTGCCGGAACTGACACCCCTCTGCTAACACTGACACCACTACCACTTACAGCAGTGTGTGATTTAATGATTTTTTAGAAAAGCTTTTCAGCAGATTTTATTTTATAGTGATACATTTGAATACCTGCATCAGAGGGCTTTTTTTCATTTTGCAGTTCTTGAGCCAAGATAAAAGTGTACCATGGAATGGACCAAAATAACATGGACCGGCTTTGGTTTTTACTTACGTGCTTAACACCAAATAATTATTGCCATTGCTTATTCAGGTGAAGTGATGTTAGCATCTTTTTGTTGTCGAAAAGGATCCTGTTTAGAAAAAAAATGTTTTCCGGACTTCCTTTCTGTTAAACAAGGTGTGTCAGTCAATATTTTTGGGATGACAATTTTTAAGATTTAAATTTAAAAAAGTGATCTGCATAATTACATAAATGTTGAATGATGTATGTTCTTGTCAGATGCTCACAGATGTGTAGAACTATTTTGCCTTTGAAAAAAATCCGTCTACCCAATCTCATAATTGTTAAAATTAAACTGAAATGAATTCAATCTATTGCAATTTTGCATTAGCACTGATAAAACATGCACATTTCTTAATAAAATTCTTTCAGTGTAAAATTTCTCAAATGTATGCCCAATTTGCACAGATTTATAACAAGTTTTAAATTACTTAAGTTTTAAGCGTCAAATATCAGAAATAAGTATAGAGATTAACAATGCACATGCACACATAATCAGCACCTTGCATCCTAAGGCATTTAAATTATATTTGCAGCATATCATAACTAATTCATGATCCATAGTCTATTATGAAAGATGATATCTTGTCCTTCCCAGAATCCTTTGCAACATGATGCATTACCTCATTACATCAAATGAAACTCCTATTACTTTGTACAGGTTCCCTTTGTATTTATGTTGAGAATAGACTGGTTAAACATGGGTTGATAGTCATGAAATAAACATATTTTGCAAGAACTGGATGTGCTCTGTTCATTGAAGTATTTTTTGTTACTATCAACCCATGTTGCACCAGATAGCAAATCAATACAGGAAATTGAAATGGAAGAAATGCATTGTGGGAAGTGTAAGTTATCTGCTCTGGTCTGTTATATTTTCACATGATGATCAACACAAGAGTTACTTTAAGAGTAAAAGTTATCAAACGTGTCACATCACAGATCCTAGAGAGAACACATAATCGATGGAGCTGTCAGAAAATATCAAATTTAGGTTCAAATAAATCAGATGATGGGTTTCTGATTAAAATTTTGTTAGTCTGACCAATATAGGATCTGACATTGCTCTTAGATTTCCTCCCAAGATTTCCTGCTATAGACCTATATACTTGGGCAATTCCCACTTGGTCCAATCCCATTTGGTCCAATCCCACTTAGGCCAATCCCATTTGGTCCAAATCTCACTTGGTCCAGTTCCAGTTAGGCCATGTCCCACTTATTCCATGTCCCACTTAGGCCATTTTCTAGCATATACTTCACCATTGAATGGCACGGATGAGGAATCGCTCATTCTTAAAACTGTCCCATGCACCCAAAATGAGGATGGAAATGATTAAGCATTATGTCATATCAGTCCCTTTTGTATCCTGTTTCTCATCCAATAGTTAATAAATTAGCAGGTTTTGCTCCCTCAGATTGACCAAGCTGGTTAGATAGTAGGTATAACTTGAAAACTTGACTCTGCACTATGCAAATGTACTTTTTGAATATGGCTTTGTATGCCCAATGTGTGCATACATTTAAATATGTAGAAATCACTGAGTCTTCTATGTGGGAAACGTTGGCAGAAGCAAAAATTACAACTTTTGAATCTGTAGGCCTACCTTCCATCACTTTGCATTTCATAACGACAATCCTGGCAAAAATATTGCCACACCAGAGCGTTAATTGGCCACTATCCTTCCCCCGCTCCCCTATTGCAATCCCATTTCTATATTACAGTGTCCCAACATTGAAAGATGGGGGGGGGGGGGATGGAGAAGAGAAGAGTGCAAGCTGAATGTGCATTTGCAACTATTATACAAAAAATTAAGATTATGTGGAACTATCAGATATTTAGCTCCGATTGCATGCTTTTAACACCAGCACATGCTGTGTGGCAACGAATTTCCGCAAGGATTGTAGGTGATTTCTGCATCATTTGCCATCACAGATATCTCAAATTAATGAAAACATCCGCCGCACATTATGGTCACCTTGATTTTTCAATATCTACCCTTACATTTGCTGTAATATATGATTCATAAAATGTTATCTTATTTATTGTGCTGACTTTTATATCACTCTCTGTGATGCCTATAAAAGTGTAATAACATTTAAATACATTATCAGATATAAAACAAATGGTATTATTTTGTAAATATAATAATAATATTTATTTGAATTACCTGCAAAATACAAAAAAAGTAACAAAAATAACTTTGACACACTTAACATTTCTTACACATGATAAAAGCAAGTAATTCAGGATGAGTGAATAGGCTGCAAGTCCAAACACAGAAGTACCCACTCATCCTGCAAATGTATGCATAGTTAAGTACATAATATAGCGAAAAGATACATTTAGTAAAATATAAACCATTTTGAGATCTTAAAACAATATATACAATATACCTTGTGCACAGAAAATGGGGAAAGGATTTAGCATAACGAAAGAACAAGCTCCGAGACCCAGCGTGAAAGTCATGGAGCATGAAATTTTCTTATTTACATAACAAGGCCTAACATTTTTAGAGCCAATGCCCTTAATATCAATTTAGTTGAGAGCTGGATTCTCATGTCACATTTGAAACATTTCAGAATATGCAACCAAATTAATTTAGTTAATTAAGTGAGTCCTGTATCATCGCCATTGAACCACCACTGAAACATGCCATGAAGCAGATGGCTGGTAGATCCATATCTTGACTTTTCTGTAAATATTACATATCTTTTTATTCTCTAACTCGGATCTGATTGTATAAGTGTGAAGTGTTAATATAGAAATCACTGTCCACTGAAATAGCCTCATTGCTCATGGCATAGGTCAGTAACCTACCTGAACATTTGAAATGTTGATTTGACATCACATTGTAATGTATGAGTTAAATCTCTATCCCCAAAAGCCTCATTCCATGACTATACAAAATATGTTGGGTTAAAGAACTTGGGCCTAATAGATAGTGATGTTGGATGATTTTGGTGAATGCTTAACCCTTACTCCCGGATGTTACTGCAACTTAGAAATCCACAAATTTTACATTTTTCTATGTTTTTCTTTTTTTTAAATTTCAAATTATCATTGCATTGCCGATTTGAATAAATAAAATGCTTGTAAACCATTGAATTCCAACAACCCTAGTATTAGTTGAGCATCGAGAAATTTAAATTTCAAGATTTTCATGATGTAACCACTTTCGTACTTTAAGTCGTGTGAGAAGCAAGCATTAATCAATTATTGCGCTATAGGCTAGGTTAGAAGAGAACTATTGAATTGATTGTTGAGTGTATCATGCCTTGATTCTCTAAGAGGTCCCCCATCTTAATGGCAATGTCATCTTCACCACTCAAAATAAGAATGGATGGTAAGCACATGTCATCTGGCTCAGAATTTTTACAATATTTTTGAAAATAAACCAAATTTCAAAAGTTGTAATGCTGACCATTCAATTGATGATTGGAAAATATCATGCGTCTACCATCTTAATGGTATAACTTCATCCTCACTGCTTATGATAAGAATAAATGCTAAAAGCATATGTCATTGGGCTAAAAAAAATTTAAGAAAAAAAATTTGTATGATGATATCTGATATTGGCTATAATGGACTGATCTGCATACAATCAGTTTTTGAATCGTTTGTATAGAGAGATGTTTTTCATTTTTATGGTGAGTAGGATGGAAGGACCAACATTTTCCAGTTTTAGCCATTATTTTACTGAAAAAGTGCAATGTACTTCTAAATATTAATTAATCTTATTGGATTGGAAATGAGTCAAGAAAGCCAAGTAATTGCATTTTTGTTTCCATATTTATTATTATAATTTATTTATTATTTATAGGTTTTGCAGTTCTTGAGGTAAGGCCAACAATATATCAAAACAGAAGTTTTGGGTGTTTTCCCTCTCCCGAGAATAATCATGCACATAGCAGAAATGGCACCTCTTCTATCAAGCTTGGGATCGCCTTTATAGAACCCATATCATTGCTCTTGTGTGTCAACTTTATTTGTCTCAAACTTGAGTGCAGATACCGCTGGGTCATGCACCCCTCTGACCCACCTTTGCACAACCAATGGGAAGCAAACAAATTGAGAATTCTATGCCAGAATGCAAAACATAGAAGACAAGGAACAGATCCTGGGGAGCAGATGTGCCATAGAAATAATTATTGTTTATAGCTCTCATTACCTATGTTCATGATAGTGTGCTTGGCTGAGGATTCATTCCAAAATGAATTGCATAATTTATATTGGAGATAGAGATACAAATAACTGTTGTTGGAGGCTTGTTGGGTTATTCCAGTTGAAATCCATACACCCCTATGGAATATGTTCTGATTTTTTTTGCAAACATTTTCAAAATTTTGGCAACCCCCCCCCCCCCCAAGCTGATTTTAGCAAAACTTCCCGTACATATATTGAAGAAAACAGCTGTGATGGTTTGTTAGTCTATCTTGTTTTGTATTCTGATTATGATATACAACTACAAATTAAAAGATTTTGTTCTTCATTTATTTGAAATGAATTCAGTGACTTGTAATTTTTATAACAACTTTTTTAATTATGAAAACAATTAAATGTTGTTTTGACCAACAATAAAGACCTCACTATATTATTATTATAGCAATACACAAGATTTCTAAATTCATATTCAAAATGTGTTTAAAAAAAAAAAAAATTTTCATCAAAATTTGCTTTCTTTGGTGCAATAAATATGTGCACCCTAAAGCACAGAACAGATTTATCAATGCATTGAAGATCTCACTTATATCAAATTACCTTTAAATTACTATGCCAATAAATTGCACTGGTCTAAATTGGCAAATTTTCAATTATGCACAGAATTAGGTTGATTTATAACAAGAAATCTATATGGCCAGGGTAGTTTAGCATCAAGTTCATTGTGACTGCTCCAAATTACCTATAAATTACCATTTATGTCAGAAAATCGGCGCTGAGCACAATGAATTTGCATGCACGGAGTCTATAAAATGGTATTAATGAGAGTTTACCCTAGTCTTCTCACTCAGATTTACAAATGTGATATTTTTAGCTGCAAACTATGTGCAAGTTTCATTAGATTTGAAATCTTTATGTGAAAATAATAAAAATGTTGGTCAAAATTTCTCTTCAAATTTGAAAAATGTACACGGCAAAAAAGCAGAGCAACACTTAATAAACACTTGAACACTTATAGCTAAGGTTTGTGCAGTGAAGGTATGGGGTGTTAATTTATAAGCACTAAAACATGTAAAAATATGAAGATGTTTATGTTTTTAACACAATATATAATATTAAAAGTGTGTTTTTAGTTACAGTCAGCAAGTGTTGATTCAAGGGGTGTAGACCTGTTATTGCTTGAGAAAGAATGACAAGCAGAATTATTTGATTTGATCATAGATTCTGGACAGAGCTTCTCACTCAGATTTACAAATGTGATATTTTTAGCTGCAAACTATGTGCAAGTTTCATTAGATTTGAAATCTTTATGTGAAAATAATAAAAATGTTGGTCAAAATTTCTCTTCAAATTTGAAAAATGTACACAGCAAAAAAAGCAGAGCAACACTTAATAAACACTTGAACACTTGGATAGCTAAGGTTTGTGCAGTGAAGGTATGGGGCGTTAATTTATAAACACTAAAACATGTAAAAATATGAAGATGTTTATGTTTTTAACACAATATATAGTATTAAAAGTGTGCTTTTTAACATTAACACTACAGCATATGAAAAATGCTTAATAATGCATGTTTTTGGCCCTTATTTCCCAAAATTGACCAAATATTTAAATTGAACTTTTATTGCCAGTTAGAACTAACTAAAGGAATAGGATTAAGCTATGTTTCATTTGGAAAAACCTGATAATATTTTTTAATCCAAAAAAATTAGTACTGTCTTTTTCTGGAATAAGGAGTAGTCACAAGACTTACACATTGAAAACATCCAATCGCATGTTATTATTAAGGTAGATGCCGTCTTGAACGACGTAGTTATCAAACCTTTACAACATGATACCCCAGCTCAGGGTATCGCTCCAAAAGCCCAGGTTCCGATTTCTATAAAAAACAAGTCAACGCATACGTATAACATTGCCTTTTACGCGCACCATGACGTAGTTGCCATGCAGTGTATAGTGTTCATTTGACAATAACGTGATACGCTTAATTACCATGCCACCATTAATGCTCTGCATGCTAGCCATAGGCTTCAACATAAGAAGTCCCAAGTTTTGAGATATTTTCTCAAAATATCAAGAGCTATCTCAAGAACCACTGAACCAATACTAGGCTTGTTTGTACTCATTTTAATGCATTTTCATGTTGATTCCAAATATGGTCATGAAAATTCACATTTCTGAAATTTTTGACTTTAAAAAAAAAAATTGAAACTTGTTGTCTGCAGTCGACACCCGCGTGAAGAGAGTTAATAACGACACCAATCAATCAGGAAAGGAATCGGATATGGGATCGGAGTGAAACAATTGTTGCATCCATTTCAGGTGCATTAATTTTATCATCGAAATCATATGGTTTAATATGCGTCAATTTTTATCATAAAGGGTATTCAGGATGCTGAAGATATGCAAATATATTTTTAAATCAGATCAGGAAATGTGAGAATTAGGGGAGTTTATGTCATTACAAAGCTTTTTAGTAATAAAAGTGGTTTTGTATTAGCTTATACAGTCAAAGTATTGAGTGGGTTTACTATTTATTGAAGGTATGTCTTGATTTAATGAAATAAAAGTAGATATAATGAAATAAATATTACTTCTTTATTGAATGCAACAGTTATTGTGACCTTATCAAAAAGGTTAATCATTGGCATGGTTGTTGACATAGATGTTTTAATAAGTGCATTTGTTCGTAATTATATCTTAATTAGTGAATATACAGATTGGTTTCAGAGTTAAGGGCTGGGGTATGAGCGTTTGGACAGTATTTATTTTGGGACATTAGAGCACATCAGACATATCGAATTGCATTCTGAATACGAAGAATGTCATTCTGATATCAAATAATTTCGATTTTTTGGAATTCGCAATTTAATACTCATTTTATGGCAAATCATTAAAATTGATATTTTTGATATTTAACAGTACTTGAAGTAAACTTTATAAATCTGATGATTTATACTTAAAGTGTATGTAGGTGGGATGAAAAGCCGACGATCAATTGAAAATTTTGACCTTTTTATTGAAGATATGAATTTTTTTTCCCAAAACACCCAAAAAAATAGGTCTTTTTTGGAAAAAAATCCATATCTTCAATATGAAAGGTCAAAATTTTCAATTGATCGGCGGCTTTTCCTCCCTGCTACATACTCTTTAAGAATATATCATTAGATTCATATAATTTACTTCGAGGACTGTTATATATCAAACATTTGAAAAATATCAAATTTTTATAATTTGTCATAAAATTCAGTATTATATTGTGATTTTCAAAAATGAAAATTATTTGATATCAGAAAGACATGCTTCAGTATTCAATGCAATTCGATAGGTCTGAGGTGCTCTCATGTCCCACAAAAAATACTGTCGAAACGCCATAAACGCTCATTTTAGATCCCTTAATCAAATCAATTTGTGATGAAATAAAGTTGGAATTGTAAAAGTTGATGGTTAAGTTAGCATTCGAATACTTAAGTTATAGCAGTAAAACAAGATCCTTTTGTATATGATATGAAAGACTTTAATGAGCAAGCAAACCAGCTTGATTCTTGTAAAACATAACAATAATAATGGCAGCCGCTGCTAGTTTTTCCTGTGTAAGAAAGCTTATAAATCAACTGGAATTGGTCAATAGCGATGCAGTTTTTGCTTTCTTTCAGAGCCAATTTCATATCTGCATGCCATGGCTCTCTACTAGAGGAAACTAATGTTCACCCTTTCCTATGCAATGGGCTATTACATTAAGTCTACCTTCCCCTGTGGAAGATTTTAGAAATATTTTCCACAGAGGGAGTATGAATTTCAAATGAAATTAGCATGTTAACCAACTATATTTAAAACACATGCTCCCTATCATGCCTATGTGGAAGATTCAGGTTGAATCTTTCTTAAAGGGTGTATGAAATAGAGCTGCCTGTGTGTTCATTCCATTTGAAATTCATGCTCACCCTGTGGAAGATGTTTAAAAAATCTTCCACAGGCGAGTGTGGACTTTGATCGGAATAGCCAAAGCAACCCCACCACCACGTTCCTGGGGTTATGATTGACTATTTCACCCTTCACAGATATGGTGGCTAGGTTTAATAGCCAGATGATAGGTAGAGAAATATATGCGTAACCTGATTGCTCCTGGCTCGCTTATTATTCTCAAGGTCTTTAATAGATGGAGGTGAGATAGCGCTAGGATCCACAACATGCTCATCTATCAGGGGAACAGTTTTTAAACCCCAATACATTTGTACATTCATTGAATGACCTTTGAAGATTTGGGTACAAAAACTCATACTCTGTAACTTGAGGTCAAATTTTGCACTATGATTATGTATTGAGGTTATTGGACTATGCCATTGGGATGAGGCTCTTGTGGTCCATAGTGTAGATGACAAAAATGGATGGAGGGGATGCAATCTTAGTGCATTATGTGAGGCTTATATATAACTCAAGCCTCAAAATAACTTTGCTAACTTGTGAAGCGAATTTGAACCCTTACTTTTGAAGTGCAAGGTTGTTTAAAAACAGGCAAGATGGAGAACTTTGTTCTGCGTATTTTTATACCACATCCGACATTATGCAACTTTATTTTCCCAAGATAATTATACCAATTTGAATAAAAAAAGATAACATTTCAAAAGTGAACATTTCAAAAGTGACAAAATTTACATAGACTTTTCTCTTGAAACATACTAATTACGAGCACGACAAGTGAGTGTTGCTCTGTCATGCTATAATAAACCCACTGGAATAGCCGGTAGGAATCACCCTGAAGGAGGAAATAGCACAAATTTGTCACTTGTGAAATGCTCTCTTTTCCCATTCCATACTTGGGGAAATAAAGTTGCATCATGCCAAATGAGGTATCAAATTATGCAGAACAAGAGTATCCATCAAATGATTACTTTATGTGCTGCTTTAAATTTGGTTAAGTGTATTCAAGATATTGCTTTTGTTTAAAGGAGTATTTCATGATCCTAGTATCCTCTTTTTATGACATTTTTCAATAGATATCCACGAAAAAAGCTTATTTCCAAAATTTCAGTTGATTCCGATCTTGCATTTGCGAGTTATGCATGATTATGTGTATTACACTGCTCCATAGACAATGTGTTGTAATTTCGTTCCGGTATACCAGAACGAAATTCAAATTTCACGATATCTTTGCTAAACGAATTAATCTGCAAGAAATATTTGCTACATAAACATTATGTAACTAGTTTCCTGTGGTATAAAAATCTCAACTTTTTTTGAAAAAAGTGGGGGGATGAGATGGAGGATCACGAAATGCCCTTTTAAGTGTTCAGATACTTTTTGTGCGCAGTATAGATGCAGCACTGCACAGAGCAGTAAGTGCTATCTGGTATCACAGATGAAGTCTCACAGCAGGTTCAGGTTATTTCATACTCACTTAAGAAAACAGATTTTCAGAAGGTGAATTAACAAAGATGTCTCCTGAAGATTGCTTGATGTACATCTTGTTTTGCTACTAGTATTAGGATATTCTATTTGAAATCCATACACCCCCTGTGGAAGACATCACTTTAATCATTGGCAGAGGGAGTGTGAATTTCAAATGGGGTTACTGCAATGGGTGACTCCATTTGATATCTACACCCCCAGTGTGAGGGATTAAGACCATGTCTTCCATAGGGGGTGTATGGATTTTGACTGGAATAGCCAATTGCTAGATGAGCATCTTATTTTGCTATATTATTGCACCTGCCCCATGTTAAGGGTAAGGGACAGTTGCTACAATGCTTGTGTGTCCCAGAATGATGGACAGTTATTTTGAAAATCATGAAAAAGGGATTTACTTAGAGAATAAACAATAGGAATTTTTGTTTTTACTATTCTCTACTGTGTGATAGACAACAGACAGGTCCAATATTTTGAGTAGTTGATGCGGCACAGCCAGTATCCACCACAAGTAAATTGGATCTGGGTGTCGTCTATCACACAGAGAGGTTAGTAACAAAAACAAAAATTACTATTGTGTATTCTCATTCTTAGTCAGTTAAATATTCATTTTAATAAATGCTATCTTCTAGAGATAGCAATAAATCAAGATAGTCTATCTTCAGAAGATAGAAGGTATATACATATCAGTATAGGTAGCAAATGCAATTTATGCTATATTCAATAGATGGAGATTAATTATTTATGCTATCTTCAGTAGATAGCAACAATTCCTTACATTTCAAAATAGTTGCAAAAGTAATTAGAGAGAAGTAATTGAGGACACGGTGGCTCAGTGGACTCATAATCTGAGAGCTTGCTCGATGTGCGTGGTTTGAATCCCCGTCCCACCACTGTGTTGCGCCCTTGGGCAAGGCACTTTGCCTCGCTTGCCTCACCCCACCCAGGTGCAATGGGAAGCTGTTAGGGGTAGTCACAGTCGTTGTACTGATGAATCCTGCGCCACTTGTAGGCAGCAAACGTGGTTCCGACATATTCTAATGACGGCGGAATAAATGTAAAGCGCTTTATGTAAAGAGGCTGTTTATGGCATAAAGGGCTATATAAATATCTACATTTTTTTAAATTTATTTATTAGCAGATGAATATTATTTTATGTTATATAACCCATACAAAGATTCTTATCATTTGATTGGTCAATTACTGTTGATTATTCTTGCTATTTATAGAAAAAGACTATTGCACTCCGCATCCATGCAATAGTCCTTTTTTTATTGCACTCACGCGCAGCTACCATGGCAACACTGACAGACGCGTGCATATATCACGCACCGAGACTACCCCGACTCACCAATTATAGGTATGGGTGTCGCTTCTAAAATAAATACAGTTTGTAATATTTTTTAATTCTATTTTGTTTTTCTGGTGATTTATAAAATAAATGGAAGAAAAAGAATTTTTATATGAGTTATATAAAACAAATATTGAATGCTTTTATTCGTTCAATGGAAAGAATATTTTCATTCGGTGAAATATGAACTGTTCCATTCAGCTCGGCAAAGCCTTGTTGAATGGAACAGTCCATATTTCACCTCATGAAAATATTCTTACTCGTAAACATTCAATATTTGTATACTATCTTCAAGAGATAGCAATAAGTGCTATCTTCTAGAGAAAGCAATAAATCAATTAAATGTTATCTTCAGTAGATAGCAACAATTCCTTACATATCCGTGGGTAGCATAATACAATTCATGCTATATTCACTAGATGGAGATTAATTTATGCTATCTTCAGTAGATAGCAATATATCAATTTAAATGCTATCTTCAGTAGATAGCAATAATTGTATCAGTCGTATTATGCTTTGTAGCTTATGGGAAACAAATCTGATTTGTTTTCCTTTCATATCTTTATACGATGAATTCAAGATAGATCTGATTTACTGATTTATAGATTTTATAGCTGTTTTTTTAAAGAGACTCTATTCCATAGTATCATAGTTTTTAACATAGGTATATACCATGCAGGTATTATATGCTAGTTTTGTTTGTTATACTGTTTTATTATGGAAACCTCCGTGTAATGAAATCACTTTGCAGGATCACTTTGTCTTCAATCAGGATTGCCAATTCCATGATTTTGTAGCCCAATTGGGCAACTTTGATGATTTGCCCTGCAACTTTTGACAATTTCCTGTCCCATAGAATCCAATGGTTAAGAACAAATTGTGTGACTTTTCAACATTGGCTCGCACAATTTTCAGTAGTTTCCAGTCTCATAAAAACCAATCATTAAGAAAAATAATTGAGGGACTTTTTGATTATTTGACCCACCATTGTGGCTGAAATTTATTACCAACCATGTCTTCAATGTCCATTTAACTCAGCGGCACCGGTGAAGAGTGAGCCACCTGTCCCCCTAGGCTCTGTCACAATTTGAACAGAAAAATATTGACCACCGTCCATAGAAAAGTTCAAAATTCAAAGTGTATGGTAAAGAAACAACGAGTACAGTTGGCCTCTCGTGAGGTGGATACATGCATTCAATGAAACGGACATTACATAGGGTACATTTTCAAGTGATGTGGAAGGTATAATAGTGTTATTAGTTAGTACAGCTGGTTCTTGCTTGGAACGTGGCCGAATATAATGAGAATATAGGTTAATTAATATGGAATTTAGTGTGCTTGTATGGTCACAACTGATTACAGTACAAACTCGTTCCATCTGATTCATAAATGGGCTATACCATTTGAAATCCATACCCCCTATGGAAGACATGGACATAACTTTAATCTCCCACACAGGGGGTGTAGCTTTCAAATGGAGTTACCCATTCAGGTAATTCCATTTGAAATTCACTTTCCTTGTGTGGAAGATTAAGGTCATATGTCTTCCATAGGGGTGTGTGGATTTCAACTGGAATTGCCCAGTTTTGTGAGGTAATGCAGTGGATTTTGGCAGTGCACATTTGGGATAGGGTTAAAAATAATACATGATGGGTACTAAAGATCAATATTAAGTCAGGAACATGTACCACACTATCTCTTCTCTCATGTGTGTGCAACACTGACAGTGAAGTTTGTGGCATATATTCAATTCCAAAAATATTTCAGTTTGCACAAGACAATGCAATTTTGTGAGATTAAATAGCTTGAAATTTGCAAAGAAATTCTTTGCCTCAAATATGAAGAGTTGGGACTTAGAGCAACAATACAAAGATGTGGATTTACCATAGCGTTATGTATGGGGCAATTTTGCATCTGTAGTCTTTGGGTATAAATTTCTTTGGAAAGAATAAATCTTCAAATCCGTATGTACCTTGAAATTCTTCCAAACAAAGCTATTCTTTACATCCACTGTCTTAATACTATGTACATTTAAACTCATCCAAATTCATGCATTGTTTACTTAGATTATACCGGTATATGGTAACAAGACCTCAATATTGGATTTGATAGCTTTTCGTAACATTTTCAGATGCTAGAACTCCACCTGATGTGACATCTTCATCAGCACAGAAAAAGATTAAATGCTCTGCCTGCTGGCTATAGGCTTCAACATAAAAATTCCAAGTTTTTCAATATTTTCGCAAAATATCAAGAGCTATCTCAAGAACCACTGAGCCAATACAGGGCTTGTTTGTACTCATTTTAATGCATTTTTTATGCTGTATCCAAATATGATCATGGAAATGCTAAATTCTGAATTATTTGAATTTTAAAATAAAATTTAAAACATGTCGTCTGCAGTCATCACCCACGATTTTTTGGAGCGGGTTAATCATCTGATGTCATTCATAAATTCATGAAGCATGCCAGCCACTATTCTAGGCTAAGCTCTTGACATCTATCTTTGATCCACTATATACACATAGGATGAGAATAAGGGTCTCGTGGTTTGCAACTTTGGAGCAATAGGTTATATCCCATTTGAAAACTGCCATACCCATGTGAAAGATTTACGACAAGTCTTCTGCAGAGGGAGTATGTTTTTCAAATGGAATTGACTAGGGTTAATTATTTTGAAACGTATGCTATGTGTGGCTTTACCTATATCTTCCACAACTGTACTGGGTACTTCAAATAGAAGTTATACCTAATTGTCTATTCTATTTGAAACACATACTCCCTCTGTGGAAGTATGGAAGACTTTAGCTGTCTTCCACAGGGGGAGTGTGGATTTCAAATGGAATATCCAATTTCTATTTCATAGATGATATACTTGAATAATATCAAGGATTTGCAATAGCTGCCTTCTCGATATTTAACAATTTCTGCATGCTATACTGTAGACTAATTCCAATCAGCCGTCTACACTTCGCATGTACTTTGTTATGCTTCGTAGTGACGACTGATAATCTTCCAGTCCATATCATGACGGACTTCTGAAAAATATTCAATGCGAGTTTGGTTGTGCGCGGTAGCGCGAATGACTAGCGGCGCCCGTGTACCGCGTCGCTGTACCGCGCCGCTGTGATAAGATCGCGCTCTGAACTTCTAAAAACAACAAACTCGGTCAAAAGGTCAATTTGGACACAACTGCGCATGCTCTATGCCACAGGAATCCTGTTGCAAAATCTGTCACTTTTTTCCACGTAGTTTTCTCAGTCGTCAATCCAGACGGTTGACGACTGAGGGCAACAGTCTATGCTATACTGTACACATGACAGCTGGCAGCTATTCTGGTATAAGAGGGCTCCTGCAAGAAGGTCCTATCTGGTATAGCTGCCTTCTTGATATTTGACAATTTCTGCATTCTATATTGTACACTTGACACCTGGCAGCTATTCTCTTACAACAAGCAGTTATTGCATATAGGCCCTATCTGGAATAGCTGCCCTATAGACATTTATCTAAATCAGCATTCTATATTATACATGGTGCCTCCTTGAACTAAACCATTATCTCTTTTCAATTGCAAATGAAGGGCGATCTCCATTAGGGAGTCTGTGGTGCGTTTATTTTGATATTCGGTTTATGAATGAACATGAGCCTGGATTTAGTTTCAATGCATATGTGCCTGGGTATAGATTAATGAATGAGAATATTTCCTTATGCATAATCTTGCTTTAATCTTATGATGTCATGGCTTAATGAGGTCACTGGTCTCTGAGATGAAAAAAAAACCCACAAAACAATTTATTATTCTAGGTAGACTTTCAACCTGTGGTGACATAGAAATTTTGTATTACTCCATTACACACGGCACATCATTGGACTTGCCTTTATTTTAAATGCTACAAAGAAATTGTCCTGTATTAAACTGAAAATGATATGATACAAAAGATCTCACTCATCTGAACATACAATTTGTCAGTGTGTACGTGCATACAGTAAGCCAAAGAATTAAGGTACCAGTTGTGTTTACCCCTGTATTATCCTAAATAAAGACAAATATGTCAAAATTATAACAAATAGCCAATACCTGTATTCATTAGCTCTGGTTTAAGATCTTATTTGTTGAAATTGGTTGAGAATTAAAGAAACGGTGATCTAAAACCTAATGAAGAAACAAAATCAAAAGTTGCACTTTTGTGTTCTCATAAATGAAAACACAACGCTAGTTTTAACGTGTTAATCAATGGAAGCACAGCGCTAGTTCACTTGTCAGCGAACGTGTTGTATACAAATCAATAGGGCATGCGATGTAGCAAACTGCAACTTTTAAATTGGAATCGTCTTTGGGTTTTTGGATCATTGTGTCTTTATTTCTTCAACAATTTCAACAAATGAGGTCTTAAATTCAAGCTAAAAGATGCATCTATTAATTTCTGGTCCAATTATGATATATCTGTCTTTGTTTAGGATATACAGGGGGGAACATAACTGGTACCTTGAATTTTTTGGCTTACTGTAGTTTCTTTCCTGTATGCTTATGAAGCTTATGCTACTTTCAGTTCACTAACACATTACAACACTTATTGTCAATCCCTATAGACCACTTGATATCATTGTTTATCAACAAAGGCGAGGGACTGGTCTATCAATATGCTTGAACGAACCGGTACACTGTTCAATGGCTTTCTTGTACTATATGAAATGTGGTGGGCGATTTAAAATGCACGTGCCCTGAGCAAACTATGATGCGTACGCACACTGCAGGGCAAAGAACAATGGAAATTGCTAAAATTTGCGCGCATACTGACGGGCAATGATGTCACATGTCAAGTGGTCTATTATAGGCCAAGTCCTAACTTCCTAGGCACAGTCATTGGTTTATTTTGTTTAAAGTGAAAGAACTGTAAGAACTGGACTTTGAAGAAGTAGGGGACACCTCATTTTATATATTCCATCAATAATAGATTCCTTCTGTTTTATTTTGTTCCAGCCGGGGAGCCAGACGGAGGGATAGGTCCATGTGGCTGGATTCTTACTGGCATCTCATGGTTATTGGTTCTGTGTACATTCCCCCTATCACTGTGTGTCTGTATTAAGGTAAGTAAATGGAGCGGAAAGGAGGGGGGAGGGAGGGGGAGGGAAGGATGGGCAAGGAGCCAGATAGAGGGATAGGTCCATTTTGCTGGATTCTTACTGGCATCCCATGGTTATTGGTTCTGTGTACATTCCCCCTATCACTGTGGGTCTGTATTAAGGTAAGTAAATGGAGAGGAAGGGAGGGGGGGGAAGGAGGGGGAGGGAAGGAGGGGGAGGAGCCAGATAGAGGGATAGGTCCATGTGGTTGGATTCCTACTGGCATCTCATGGTTATTGGTTCTGTGTACATTCCCCTATCACTGTGTGTCTGTATTAAGGTAAGTAAATGGAGAGGAAGGGAGGGGGAGGGAAGGAGGGGAAGGAGCCAGATAGAGGGATAGGTCCATGTGGTTGGATTCCTACTGGCATCTCATGGTTATTGGTTCTGTGTACATTCCTCCTATCACTGTGTGTCTGTATTAAGGTAAGTAAATGGAGAGGAAGGGAGGAAGAGGGAAGGAGGGGAGGGAAGGAGGGGGAAGGAGTCAGATAGAGGGATAGGTCCATGTGGTTGGATTCTTACTGGTATCTCATGGTTATTGGTTCTGTGTACATTCCCCCTATCACTGTGTGTCTGTATTAAGGTAAATTTAAATGGAGAGGAAGGGAAGGGGAAGGGAGGGGAGGGAAGGAGGGGGAAGGAGCCAGATAGAGGGATAGGTCCATGTGGCTGGATTCTTACTGGCATCTCATGGTTATTGGTTCTGTGTACATTCCCCCTATCACTGTGTGTCTGTATTAAGGTAAGTAAATGGAGAGGAAGGGAGGGGGAGGGAAGGAGGGGAGGGAAGGAGGGGAAGGAGTCAGATAGAGGGATAAGTCCATGTGGTTGGATTCTTACTGGTATCTCATGGTTATTGGTTCTGTGTACATTCCCCCTATCACTGTGTGTCTGTATTAAGGTAAGTAAATGGAGAGGAAGGGGGGGGAGGGAAGGAGGGGGGAGGAAGGAGGGGAAGGAGTCAGATAGAGGGATAGGTCCATGTGGTTGGATTCTTACTGGTATCTCATGGTTATTGGTTCTGTGTACATTCCCCCTATCACTGTGTGTCTGTATTAAGGTAAATTTAAATGGAGAGGAAGGGAAGGGGAAGGGAGGGGAGGGAAGGAGGGGGAAGGAGCCAGATAGAGGGATAGGTCCATGTGGCTGGATTCTTACATGGCATCTCATGGTTATTGGTAATTTGGATTCCAAATAGCCAAATGGTCAACTTAAATTGGCCTGAAAATTTTCTTATAATGGCAGTGCATGCCCTCGATTCTGAGAGATACATTGGACAGGTATGCAAACTTCATAAAACCCAATATTGTGAAGATGAATTTGGGTAATATTTAAGCAAAATGTTAAAGAATATGAGAAACCATCCCATTTCAAAGCATCAATCCCCAAAATGCATTTTTTGCCTTCTAACTTGGTATTTTGCAGTGACTTTAAAGCAGGTTTATCAGATGGCCTACAAAGAAGTAGTTCCTCGTCATATTTCCATGCATCCCCCAGGCGTAATAGTAGTGTATATAACCCCCAAGGCTTGATTGTTCATCAAATTAAAATATTCAGCACTATCAATATTGAACAATTTTCAATAATGTTAATAGCACCGATGCAGTTCTGGCTTTTTTTTTTTTAGTACTTCAAAATTTAATGAGTTTGTTGACTTAGTTTCCCAGCGTAATATCTGATAATTATTTCTATGTTTTTATTTTAGGTGGTGCAAGAATATGAACGTGCTGTAATATTCAGACTTGGTAGATTACTGCCTGGAGGTGCTAAAGGACCAGGTGAGTTGAACAAGAATATTTAGATATATAGTAGAGTTTAGATGCACCATGTGATATATCAAAAGGCGACTGTGTGTACTATATTTTTGTATTAATTTTGTTATTTTATGTAAATGAGATACATTTGCAATCATACTGGGTATCATAGGGTAAAAGTAGATTAATAGCCTGCAGTATAAAACCATGTCAATTAAAAAAGAAATATACACACAGACATATTAAATATAACGCTAAAAATTACAATACAAACATAAATCAGTTGTACTTTTTCCTGGCCCCTGGGCACAACAACATGATTGGTTTCTCTGGCCAAAAGTGTTACACCCCCCTACCACTAACTGTTACCTAAGTTGTTTCAAGATTTCTTGCTTCAAGTTGCTTGAATTACTTTTTGAGACAAATGCGCAAAAAGCAAGCAGTGTAGGGCTCACACACCGCCTAATCAACTTCCCTATTTTTAAGTGTTAAAACAGGGGGACCAGCCAAGATTTACTGAATTTTGACGTCGTCATTGGTTTAACACGTAAACACGAAAATGTCTCAAATAATTCCAAAAGTGTATATATGTTATCAAGCACTATTTTATCAGTCTAAATACGTTGAGGTTCGACAGTGAACCTCATTGTAAGTATAGTTTTTTTAAATATTTTGTATGAATAACGCACGATATGTTATGATATATACTGAAAATTTCCCCATGTAAGCCTATCATTGGTGTAACAGTTAGTATCTTGGCCTGCCATGCAAGTGATCTGAGTTCAATTCCCACTCCCGGCAATGATAATTTTTTTCTTCACATTCATTTTGAATCCAAAATTATTTATTTTCATGTGAAAATGTATACATTGCACTGGGAAATATATTTTGCGCATTTTTTTCTGTAATGGGCCAATAGAGCAGGCAGTGTTGCCGTCATATTGTCTGTTTTGTTTACACTAATGGCTGTTGCCGCATTAAATGACTGTCGGCCACCGTCGTCTGTGTTAAAAGATACATAAGAATTCATCATTTTCTTGTGACTAAAACTTTATGAGGCTTTCAAATATTATTTGGTGAAAAGTTTATAATATATTCTAGCTTATAACAAAAAAGTGTTTAGTAGTTCAGATGCTAAATTTTTCACAGTACTGCATCATAAACTAAATAAAGCCTGCCAATCTTTGATACAGCACACAACAGTGATGTTATTTTGAACCACAAAATGTGCCTCAAATTTCAGTATTTTAAAGACTTTTTTATGCTTGGATGTAAAAGAGGAAACTATCCATCCACAAAGTATACAGCTATCCCAAAATATGGGCACATCAGCCTTCATTCCAAACCTTTTTCCCCATTTAGATGTGGTTCTGTGAATGAAAGTGTACGTACTGTTGTTATTATTTTTCAACTATATGGGTCATTTGCAGTAGAGGACATTATTTGGATCGCTTATCTACAGTAGATAACATAATTTATCTAGGCCTGTTTAGCACAAGAAGGGATTTCCTGTGAGTCACTTTTTGTGCTTTGTAACGTAGATAGCATTTATACTTGGGTCTGTCATGTCGGTAATTCGAGAAAAATAGCATTCTGCTGGTTTGTCATCTATTAAAGCATTACATCTTTTCTAGTATTATTTACCTGAATGGGTGACTCCATTTGAAATCTACACCCCCTGTGTGTGAGATTAAGGTCATGTCTTCTATAGGGGGTTATGGATTTCATCTGGAATAGCTCCTTTAAGGAACCATTGACAAAGTGTTCCAATATTGTGTTTTGTCACATTGAGGATTGTATCAAAATAATCTACCAAATTTTTGAGATAAATTACACTAGCGGTTTTATTATTATTAGAAGCAAAAACATGTTCAATAGGAGATGAGGCTATCACTTATTTGTTCACAACATCTAAATGGAACATATTTCAGGCCTAAAATTTCACGGGCATTATGAGAAAACTAACTTTCTTTTGATGCAAAAATCTTCATTTAAGAGGAAAAAGTGTTATGATGAGGCTGTCGATCTGGTCATGCACTATTAAGAGCTGTATTTTCTAATCTTTTCATCTATATCAAAATGACAAAAAGTAAAATTGTTCACATGTTCTGGGTTTCATACATGCAGGTACGTGTCACATATTATCACATGCAGCACAATAACTGAATATTTACATATAATAGCTCGTGACCATTGACTGCGAGTGATTTCATTTGAGCCCCTGTCAGCTCTGACATATTCACTGATTTATTACATGTCAGGCTTTCAATTCATGCTCTGAATGCTAGCTATAAAGCTTCAACATAAAAAGTCCAAGTTTTGAGATATTTTCTCAAAATATTAAGAGTTATCTCAAGAACAACTGAACCAATACTAGGCTTGTTTCTACTCATTTTAATGCATTTTTCATTCTGATTCCAAATATGGTCATGCAAATTTACAATTCTGCATTTTTAAATTTTTTTAGCATTTTTCTTAAAACTTGTCGTCTGCAGTCGACACCCGCATGGAGAGTGTTAAATTGTAATTAAGATATTACAATGGTGTTCTGTTCTGTATGTGTAAAATATTACATCTTATATTGGAAAAATACATCCAATTACACCTTACTATTTACATGCCAGTGTTATGATTTGGGTGGAACAGAAATTAAATGAAGAATTATGTTTTCTCAGCTCAAATCTTTCATACGTAACACAATATGTGACCAGATGAAACCGAGATAAAGGCAAAAAATGAGGAGAAAAAGCAATAAAAAACATAAGAAAATGGACATAAGGTTCATAAATTTGCAACCAAGTAAACAAGAGACCTGGGGATTCAACATCAGTAATTGTATGTACTGAGCAAGTTAGTAATGGTGGCAACTCAATTTTCAAAATTTCCAACTTAGGCCTGAGTGGATCAAATTGGGTGACATATGTGACGTGTCATGTCAAAGCAGACACTTTTGGGCAGGATCGTAAATGGAGAAATAAGGCGGGCGATTTTTTTACAATTTGGGTTTGTTGCTAATTTGTGATGTTATTAATGTTAAAAATATTGTCTGATAGTTTCAGACCGGAATATAACTGGCATCTTGTATTTTTTGTGACATTTTTGAAGTTAATTCCTACTCTCAACATTGTCAATAATATCTTTAAAGGCCGATATCTCAATTTCCAATTTTATAATACCATAACTTACGAACTCAATATCTTCACATAGGAATGTCAGATTTCATTGGGGAAAACTGTGTTGTGGAGCAAAATATCTCTATATTTAAGATATATGTAAAAACCTCAAAATTCATAACCTGCCCAAAAGTGTCTGCTTTTGACATGACACGTCACATATGTGATGTGATCAAGCTAAATGAGTTATTTGTCGCTAATATTGATTTTAAGATACAGCCAATAATAGTATTCAACTTCCTTTGTGTTTTATTGTTCTGAGCAACAGTAAAATAATCTCTGGAGTCTGGAACCACAAGTCCAATTATGATGGAATTTTCATCAAAATAAAGCTCTAAAAATGGCACATGTAATGAACTTAAAACCAACGTTGGAAATCTTGACAATTTAGTTGTTACTCTTTGACCTGTTGACCTCAGGGGGGTCGCTAGACCAATATGATTCGGGGGGTGTACAGCATGTTTTGCCAATGTAAATAATTTGTGAATTGTAGACCCAATTTTTTTTAGCCAGGACGGCGCTCAAGAATCTGTGGGGGAAGGGGACGGTTAAAATTTTTTGAACAAATTTTTAAAAATTAGTAACTACTATAACATTAACAATAGCTCTATTACATAACAACAGCACAATTGCGTAACACATTAATCTTTTATATGACTTGCCGACTATAGCTTTGACTACATTTGCTGACAATCACATGGTTTTGACAATAACAGTAAATTTTTGCTGACAAAATTGTGTATTGGGGTGTCACCCCCCCCATACCCCCTCTAGCTTACGGCCCTGGTTGACCTGCTCAGCTTACTAACATTGAAATCTCCAAGTCCACACTTTAGTTGCAAAGTTGTGATCAATTTATATGTCCATTTTTTTAAACATTTTTTTTATTGTTTTCTGCTCCTTATTGTTGCATGTATCCCAAATTAATTATTGCTGACTTTCGTCTGCACGGGATCCGATCATGTCACATATTATCTCTTTAAACTCCATTAGACAGGTCTCAGTGTAGAGCTCACATCATCCTGACACTCCAATTGTGAAAAACTGAATAAATAATGCCCCTGGAGGGAAAATATTTGTGACCCATCACATTTGAAACTGGACAGTTATCATCAAAAATGTAATTTTAGATTTTTTAAACTGAGTGGTTATGCTCCCTCCGGTGGTTATGCTCCCTCCGCACAAAAAGTCTGCCTGAATGGTAACTTGTATTCGCCGTTTCTGATTGGCTAAGAAAGGCAAACCTGCACCGACCAAGTTCTGCCGGGTGTATGTACGACAATGTGAATGCAACTATTGTATCCTTTACAACTCTACCCTAAAACCAATTAATAATAATCCCATACTATAATCAGCTTTTAATCAGGTGGGCCTCATAACCTAATTACATCATAGATTTATATAGAATGGCGTACACACAGCTGGGCACAGCACATCCGAGAATTGCACTTTGCGGCACACATTTATGTGAATTTATTTGACTTTATTGACCGCAGGTTTATTGATAGGTGGAGTAACAAAAAACAATTAATTCTCGCTCATTATGAGCTGATCATAGGATAGCCCTAATCCTTACCTTATCCTTTAAGCCCTAATCCTAACCTTTTTCATGGCCTTTAAATGATAATCCTAGCCCTGATAATTCCTTACTTTACTTTAATCCTAGACCCTAAACCCTAAATCCACAACCAATGAAAGGCACCTTTGGAAAGGGTAGGTGGGGCAAAGGCCAAAATGATTTAATTTGCCCTAAAAATTAAATAAGAAATATGAAGTTGATGAAGTCCATTTAATTGTTAACTTTCAAGTGAAATGTGCTATTCCAGTTGATATTTGTACACCCCTAAAGAAGACATGATCTTAATCTCCCACACATGGGGGTGTAGATTTGGAGTCACCTATTCAGGTAACCCCATTTGAAATTCATACTCCCTTTATAGCTCTGGTGATTAAGGGAATGCTTTCTGTAGTGGGTGTATGTATTTCAACTGGAATAACTTGATGTGATGTACCATGAATTATATGTATTTACACATTGCCATTGGGATGCATTAACACATTAGCAATGGACATTTTGCTCCTAACAATGACCAAGAAAAATTGCTTTTGTTTCCATGACAACCTTTTTCTGGTAGGTTCAGTTGGGTGCAGTCTGCCGCCTGGACAACCAATTCTTTAGAAATGCTTAGTCGCGCTAAAAGTCGATCGATACATGTAAAAATCAGCACAATTCAGAGATACACCTTTTGCTATGAAATTAATTTTCTCGGTCAAATATAAAGCAATATTTTTTTTCTTCAGTAATGTCAGTTAAAAACTTGGTGCTTGAATATACATTTTTTTTTAATCCTGGTGTTAAAATTAAGCATCAAATTGTGTCTTTTAGTGTGATATTTTTGATTTTTATAGGCCTTGAATTCACCTGCGAGCTTTTTACGGAATTCATGTTTTAGCGTCTCAAACTAACATAGTTTGCTAAAGAAAGATATTTCCCACCTCTGTAAAGCACATCGTGTGGGTCTATATGTTATAGTTTTGTCAGAATTTCCGCTTTTGTTTTACCCTTTTTCCATTCATGGTCCGAAAATGTCAAACTAAGTAAAAGTAGGCAATGGTGAGTACTTTTATCTCGAGAGCAACCAGCTGAAATAGTCGATATTTCCTTTGTTGTTATCCAGGTCAATTTTTCATTGAAAGCAAATTGCCCGACCAGCGATTAAATCCCCAATTGGGTGTTCTGGTTAAACATGATCAGTAGGAGCGCTATAGGTCTGGGAATTTCTTTGCTATATTGAAGTTCTGGCAACACTATAGCCATGCCGGTATTCCTATTAAACCCAGGGATATCGATCCACAATGCTAGTACTAGCCTTTAGATTTCACGTGTTGATTTAGAAATTTCAGCCGACAGTGAAAGATGGTGAAATCAAAACGGAAATTCTGACAAAACTATGATATATAGCTCACGGTGATGTGCTTTAGAAAGTTGGGGAAAATCCTTCATTAGCGAACTATATTACTTTGAAAAGCTAAAAGGTTGATTAGCAAAAATATCACACTAAAAGACACAATTTGATGCTTAATTTTAACACCAGGATTTAAAAAAAAATGTATATTCAAGCACCAAGTTTTTAACTGACATTACTGAAGAAAAAAAAAATATTGCTTTTCATTTGGCTGAGAAAAAATGTTTACACTGAAAAGGTGTAACTCAAAATTTTGCTCATTTCAACACCAATTTCGATCGTTTGTATTGCCTCATTAAATGACTGAGTGAGCCTTGCAGAACAAAAGAATCGGTTGTGCAGGTAAAGCAATACTTATTTAATTTTATATTTCATTTCGAAAAGCATTGTCACCATTCATTTCATATCATTTGTAATACATCATGAAGCATTTCAGAATCCTTAATTGAAGGTAGCCATTGATACATTAGACTTATGCTTTGATTCATAGCATTGAGATTTAAATTTGATAAAATTTTAATTTTAAAATGATGTTAGATGAGATTTAATTATAACTCTTATTTACAACTGAACTCCATCTCAAGCCGTTACAGTGCCTCTGATTGGTTAATGACATGATATAATAAACTGAGTAATCAAAATAGTGCTTTGAGATCTCTTAGCACTTTTAAGCTTTCCCACCTTCAGACATTGGCCATTCTGACCTTATCTCTGATTGGCTCAATATATGATCTATGCCTCTTTCTAACCAATCAAAATAGTTCTTAGAAGCTCTAGGCTGATAATTTAGCAGTTAGTACCCCAGGTCTAACACACATTAGACTGATAAGTCTTTCAATACAATTTTTTTTTCTCTTTTGTCTTAGGCCCTAACATTTTTAAACATGAATCAATGATAATAAACATAATTTTTCACCATGCAGCTTTGCCGATCGATATTATGAATCCATTAAGGGCTGGGGTATGAACGTTTCGACAGTATTTATTGTGGGACATTAGAGCACATCAGACATATCGAATTGCATTCTGAATACGAAGAATGTCATTCTGATATCAAATAATTTAGGTTTTTGAAATTAGCAATTTAATACACATTTTATGGCAAATCATTAAAATTGATATTTTTGATATTTAACAGTACTGGTAAACTTTATAAATCTGATGATTTATACTTAACGTATATGTAGGTGGGATGAAATGTCGACGATCAATTCAAAATTTTGACCTTTCGTATTGAAGATATGGATTTTTTTTCCCAAAACACCAAAAAAAATTAGGTCTTTTTGGGAAAAAAATCTATATCTTCAATATGAAAGGTCAAAATTTTCAATTGACCGTCGGCTTTTCCTCCCTGCTACATACACTTTAAGAATATATCATTAGATTTATATAATTTACTTCGAGGACTGTTATATATCAAAAATTTGAAAAATATCAAATTTTTATAATTTGTCATAAAATTTATTATATTGTGATTTTCAAAAATGAAAATTATTTGATATCAGAAAGACATGCTTCAGATTCAGAATGCAATTCGATAGGTCTGAGGTGCTCTCATGTCCCACAAAAATACTGTCGAAACGCAATAAACGCCATTTTAGATCCCTTAAGTTACTAAAAATAAGATATATAAAGCATAATCCATTTTGTGTTGATAGATTTCTGCATCAGTATATTGTACCCAGTTGCCAAGCCCCCAATTTGTTAGCCCAATTGGGTGACTTGAAAATTTCCCATCAGCTTTTGACCACGTCTTGTCTCCTAGAAGCCGATGGTTAAAAACAAATTGGGCTACTTTTCAACGTTTGGCTCTGTGACTTTCATTTGTATCCTCTCCCACAGAAACCAATGGTTAAAAGAAAATTGGGAACTTGTCAATGATTTGCCAAGAGTGTTTAGCAACCGTGGTCTAATCCAAAAGTAGCTTACCCATGCAGTTGGCCAAGGCCATTGTTGCTTTGCCTGCCTGGTCATGCTGATATTAATATTGCAAGACAAAATATGAATTCCATTTATTCCCCATCTAAATTAACATCAGTTTTAAGAACCACTGAACCAATACTAGTTATGTTTGTACTCATTTTAATGCCATTTTCATGAAGATTCTAAATATGAGCGGTAAATTCAAAATTCAGAAACTTGTGTAAAAAAATTGTGAATTTTTTATATTTTGAATGTATATGATAACTACGCGAGAAGGTTAAATTTAAAAGAGCTTAAAAGGTCACCAGTCTCATCATCACCAAACCAGCACAAGATAAGTCCTCGTTCAACTTGTTTGTCTAGTACACGAAATGAAAACAAAATCCTTGCATATCAAATATATTTTATAATTTTTGCTTATCATTATTGTTGACTCAGTATATAATTTGTGATGTGATCAAGCAAAATCAGTCAGAAGCCAGAAACACTGATTTTGAGATACAGCCAAATGAAGGAAGTATTTCCTTTTGTTTCCTACTGTTTTGGAAACTTTTTAACTGTTCACATCTTTTGAACCGGTTGGCCAAATTCAATGGGGTTTTCTGCAAAATGCACCATAGCTTTGCAAATGCTTATCAGTAACAAAGGAATGTCTATGTAGGGGCGTGGCGTAACTAGGGGGCAAGGGAGGCAATGTGCCCCTGGCGCCACATTCAGGGGGCGCCGAAATGACGATGGATCAATTCAGTGCTCTCCAAGCGGTGAAAGTTAAAATTTTCATGCACTTCAAGAGCATTTCAGCACAAATAGTCATTTGAAAGATCATTTTAAAACCAAAATTCAGCTTTATTGTAATCAAATTTCATTAAAGTGGTGTTTGCAAATTTTTGTGCGCTCCGCACGCAATTGTTTCAAAAATGGGTGCGGGAGGGGGAGGTGCCATTCCCGGGGGGGGGCACTCACATTTCCCAGCTATACGGGTATGTGCCGCGGCGACGACCCCCTTTTTCAGAGCCGCTAGCCGTTCCTTAGACTCTCTGAATTTATTGATTGCCCGCTCTGAAGCCCCGAAAATTTTCTAGCCATTCCATAGACCCTCAGATCATCGATTTCCGCTCTCATTGGCATCTTGACAGGCGTGTTTTCTGTCCTACTATTTCAAGCCCAAAAGCTACTTTTAAGCGAGCTCAAAAACTTCAAAGGGAATTTTCCATAAATTTCTTCCCCATTGAAACACATTGTATTAGGAGTAAGGTGAACTTTGGGCGGGATTTTGGGCTCCTTTAGTAGTGGCAACACTGGTTTGTTGTTTATAAACAGCACTGCACTGTCGAGTGCCTGCCGCGATGCCGATGCCTTCAGCTGAAGCTAGCTGATGAACATTTTGCTAGAAATAAATGATTTTGAGATTTCTTTTGGGAATAAAATTGCCAAATATGAGGAAAAGTACCTCAAATAATAATTGTGTGCACATCCTTGCAGCTGGCCATAACAGTGAATTAAAAGGTAATTTACGATCTACTGGTCTAGTGGAATGGTGTCAAATTCTGCACACTTCACTCAATCATCTCATGCAGTTTACTTTTCGGCACTGAAAAAAATATTTTTGTGGGCCTTTTGTTTTTATGGTGGGCTTTTTTGTAGTGCTGCTAGCTGCTGCTATAATTATCAGTAGGCTAATAGCATAGATTGTAGGTCTGCAGGGTCTAGTAATTTGATTTGAATGCTGTTTTGCTTTGCTGAGATTTTCATCGTAATAGGCCAAACAGACCTATTTTGCATTAATGGTTTTCCTGATTTAATAATTTAATGCACAATTCAAAGTGAAATCGATTCCTTCAAAAATCTGTGGCAAAAAACAACAAAATTGAACCCTGGTTTGGCCAGCATAGAAAAATAAAAAAGATTTTTCAGATTTTGGCGGCTGATCAGTTCCAAAGACCCCCTTTTGGCCGGTCAAACAGTTCCCAAGACCCCCCTTTTTGACCAGCCGATCAGTTCCTTAGACCTCAAGTTCGAAACTGGCGGTGGCACATCCCTACCCAAAAAAATAATTGAGTGCCCCCCCCGGGGTGCCATTATACATCTTTGCCCTAGGCCACAAACCCCTAGCTATGGCACTGCCTCTATAGAAGGTATGACCTTAATCTTCCACACAGGATCATGAGGATTAAGGTCATGTCTTCTACAGGGAATGTATGGATTTTAACTGGAATCGGCCATTGTGATTATGTGGATTTTCTATAACCTACTTTATCAGGGCTTGCTGATACATTTTGCTTAAAAAATGAATTAAGAGTAGATACGGTATTGTTGGTCGAAGCAGCCAAAAAAATCGATTTTTATTGTCTAAATCAATATATTATTAAAATTAACACTTTGATGTTTTGCAAAAGTTCATTCTACAAATCAAATATTTTGAAAACTTGCTTAATTTATTGTTGTTAATGAGTTATGTACATTTTACAAAAGTGTTGGTGTTTCAGCCCTCTTTACAACATAACTCAAGAACCACAGGACCTACATTGTACAAAAGTATTTCTGTGATATTTGAATTCTTCTACACGCTCGCAAGGAAATGAGCAATGCAATTTTTGCCAAAGCTCACTACCATTCGCAAGATGTTGAGGACTACCAAATCGCAACACTTTAAAATAGTGTATTACCTTAAGTAAAATAATCATTGAATTGATTTAAAGTGCTTGCATACCTTATATCTGACAAAATTGGCCTTGAGCATGAAAAAGCTATTATAATTAACTCATCTTATTCATTTTACATTCCATTAACCATGGCATTTTACATAATAGCGGTCAATTATGACATAACATGATTGATATACAGGGTGATCTATTGTGTACAATTTAGCTATCTTATTCGTTATACCTAGTGTCCCAAAAAAGGTTAAATGTAGAAAATGAGGCATAATTTGCGATATAACAAAATAATATCAATTTTTCAGATATTATTTATTCATCCAACTTGTTATTGCTGTTTTAACTCTGTATCTTAACTCTTGACACCCTTAGTGTCACTCTTGACACACTTGATGTCACTCTTGACACCCTAGGCGTCAAGTGTCAAGAGTGATGATTCATCAAAATATCACATAACAATAGTTGAACACAAGCACCCAAAAAGGTCCCAAATTTGCCCATTTGCAATCGTAGTGAGGAAACAATTTAGGTTCTCTATGCTTTCTTATAGTCTAAAAAGTCCAAAACTTTGGGAAAAGGTCCACTTTGAGGGGAGGGGGTTCACTTCTTTTCAAAACCTGCCCCCCCCCCTCAAATAAATCCCGGTAACACCCCTAATTGTTGCCCTACAGGCAACATATTGATCAAGACAGCTCTGAAACAGTTAAAAAGCATTCAATTCACTGATGACTTATTTGGTTCACAAAAGAGGAAAAACAACCTGTCATTGCACATCAGATGTTCACCAGCAAATAACAAGTACTGATTTATGGGACAAAAGTAGAAAAACAAGATCGCTTGCGGCTATGTTTAAATGCAGTGTATACAAAATATAGTCAATTTACTTTAAATACAGCAGACTCAGAGATTTCGATTAAATACCCTTTTCAGATGGACTGATTTGTTGACATTATCGGTGTGTGTTTATAATGAGCACATCGGTCTTATGAGCAATGAGTCTGTGTTTATTTTTGCTATCTTTGGTAGATAGCAATTTCTGAATACAAGAACTGTGTGATTTTGATTTTGGGAGTCATGGTGTGTGGTGGGGAATATTGAGGGTAGTTGGTGTCTTGGAGGGAGGAGGGTATTAATCACCTGGATTAATCACTTTAATCTTGTGAGCAATTTTCACTATCTTTGGTAGATACCAATTTCTAAATATAAGAAAGCCAATGAGATTTTGATTTGGGGAGATGTGTGAGGGGCGAGGGTACTAAGGCTAGTTGGTGCAATGAGTGCATGTTTATTTTTGCTATCTTTGGTAGATAGCAATTTTTTTTAAGAAAGAGTGAACAGTTTAACCAACCCAAAGTGTTACAATTAAACATGACAACAAATAAACACAAATCCCGACCGGCACACAACTCAACTTGAAAAAAAAGCAAGGGAATGTGCCGGCATGGGAATCGAACCCACGACCTTCCGATATCTAGACGGATGCCTTATCCATTAGGCTACCAGCTCCCACTGATAAACGGTGGTTAAAGCTGGGTCTAATGTTATAGCAGTCATGGTATACAATACACACACACAAGTATTACGCAAGTGCGCATGTGCAGGAGATCATTATTGATGCTTAATCGTTTCCCCAGTATAATTATAAGTAAAGTAGGTAATGGGGATACGCATCCTGCACAAGAACAAATAAACACAATGGGGAACGATTGCTCGCTACAAGAGGAAACTGAATATATTTAATAAGAAAGAGTGAACAGTTTAACCAACCCAAAGTGTTACAATTAAACATGACAACAAATAAACACAAATCCCGACCGGCACACAACTCAACTTGAAAAAAAAGCAAGGGAATGTGCCGGCATGGGAATCGAACCCACGACCTTCCGATATCTAGACGGATGCCTTATCCATTAGGCTACCAGCTTTTTTTTTTTTAATACAAGAAAGATGTTGTGATAGGGTGGTGGTCATGGTGTATGTGTGCGTGGGGGTACTGATGCTAATTAGCTCCAGGGGAAGGTGCATTAATCATCTGCTTTTGTTCATGGCTACACTGCTTCTGTGTTATATTAATAATTGCTTTATTCAGAAAAATGTAATTTAAGAGTAAATTTTCTTGGTCAGATACCATCCTGACTACTGTTTGCTAGGGGTACAGATGCTGCTTAACCTTAATAGAGTCCAGTGAAAGAACAACAGTGGCAGGGTCCAGGGAACTTGACATAGTTTTAATGATTTTTCGAACAACCCCCAATCTCCAACAGAAATTGTGTTATTTATTATCATTGTGTTTGGGATGAAAACAAAACTCGACTGACAGTTGACCAGTGGTTACTGGCAATTGAATAGCATTCCATTGTTTAGAACAATAGAAACTGGCTCCAAGTGACGGAACCGGCGACGGTCGAGTTTGATTTCATCCTTTTGTGTGTGTTGTATACTTCCATGGATCTACACACTCCCTCTTCACTCTCTAGGCCCCTGAATTCCACACATGCAGTGTAAGACATCCATGTCACTTGATCCTCACAGAAAAAACATGCAATGAAACACGCCCATTCTTTAATATCTCATATTTCCACAGGAATATGATTTTTGAAACACTTTGTAGAAATCTACATGATATCAATAAAACTAATCATTGCAGCATCAGACAGATTCCAGTTTCTTCAAAATGTCAAATTTCATGCATGCGTTAATCTCCGCTGCTACCGCACACGCTAGCTGTGTCACAGTGTATCTAGTTTACACATGATGACAGAATTAACCACTTTTGTTTACACTAATTACTGACACTCTAGGTATCATATGAAGGTGGGTAATAAATATTTACAGGGGATTATTTTCTTATAGAAGAGTTTAGTGTGAATTATTGATTATAGAATGTCTGATATTGTTGACGTCATGTCTCCGGGTTGGATCGTGTGGGTGTGAACGGACTGATATTATATAATATTATTTTGAACAACAAACAAGCAAGCAAACAAACAAATAAATACACAAATAGAGAAAAACAAACAAGCCAAACAAAGCAAAAAACAACCACTAGGAAGAAAAATATAAACAAGTAAACAAACAAACAAATTAATTTCACCACACGGTGTCGTCTGCAGACGACAAGTTTCATTTTTTTTCCCTAAAATTCTAAAATTTCAGAATTGTAAATTTTTATGACCATATTATTGGAATCAGCATGAAAAAATATATACACTAATATTCTGATTCCGGACTCTCTAATTTAAAGCCAAATTGTAACATTTGGTAAGGAGGAGGCCCTCAAATTGTGATATTTACATGATTTTAATGGTACATTAACCCTAACACCTGAAGGAATTTTTATTGACTGAAAGGGGAAAAGGAAGGAATAAAGAGAGATCACACAAATAAAGAAGATGTTTGCTTTGGTGGGATTTGAACCTTAGACCCCTCCCATGCCAAGAACTATGTCGGCGAAAGCTTGGTCGGGCCAACGAAAGCATGCTTTAGAGTGATTGTGTCATCACATCACGTGAGATGCACACAAGCGCAGTGCATATATCATGCCCGGTGGGGTCACTCAACTTGCAATACTGACCGCACGATCGTTACCAAAATCAAGGAAAAAGGGGTCATTTTTAGGGCATGTCCGCGGACAAAATTGTCCGTGAAATTGGAAAAAGTAGGGGTGTTTAATTGCACAAATGTCTGCGAAATTGAAAAAGGGGTTCTTATTATTTTCTCCTGATCCCGTGGCCATAAAAAAAATCACAGGAATAAATTTGGTTTCCTATACTTTGCACTCATCCCGTGATCAATATTGTTCTCGGTTCTGATTTATATGCAAGGGGTACTACTACTTGAATTCTGTGATGCCCTTGTTAATTACTGAAAAAAAACATTCATAGGCCTAAAAATCCCTTCCTTGAAATGTTGAAATAGGGTCAAAATTGCAAATGTGTCTTCGAATCTAAAAAATAGGGGTGTTTCAGAGTACCATTTTGTCCTTGTTTTGGAGTAAAAAGGGGTAAAATATCATGATTTGTCCTTGAAATCGACTGCAAAAGGGGGTAATTTGTACTTGTGGTAACGGTCCTATGCGTCCCCCCTGCCAGGGAGTGACCCCACCGGGATATCATGTATATAGTATTTTGTAATACTCAGACCCTGTAAAAAGTGCTGGCAAAACTAGCCTTTTGTGGAATAGAAATACAAATCTATTTTTATGGAAAAGTTACATTGATGCTTTAAGTCTGGTCTCTTTGGCTTCTTCCGTGCAATAGGGGAAAATGTTTTGTTTAGGATAAGAATTGTAGTGCATATCTTATGCCATGTTACTCTTAATTTGAGTTGCCACTATTATCCATATCTGTGATTTAACATAATGGATTGCATGTGACACAATTCTACTTCAAAAGTGCATTTTCACTCTATAATAAGATGTCTAGATGTGACAGTAATTTGGTAACTCTTATTTCATTCTGAACTACCAATACCGTAGAAACCCGTCTATAAGGAATAGAAGCGACTGTGATGATAGCATATTTCACGCTAGCGCCCTCCACAATATTATATCATTATGGAATTTGAGCAAATCATTTACCGACACAAGCAGGTATACAATGTATTATTTTATCTTTATTCCGCATCTCACGAGCATAGCTCACTTGGCAAGGCATAAGACTTTGGTTCTTTAGATCGGAAGATGGTGAGTTCGAGCCTCATCATGGTCACACAAACTTTTATAAACAAAATATTGTTCAAACTTTTCATTTATATTTTCTTGCATTTTCTAAAGACTCCTTTCGTGATCATTTTTTTTTCATATTTAGTTTAATTTATTCTATTGTTTTTCTTTTATTGTTTCTTTTCTTTGTCTTTTTTTCTTGTTTAATTTTATTTTTTCTTTATTTTTCTTTGATTCATATAATATTGGCAGGATAAGGAGAGGAGGGAACTAAAGACCCATTCAGTGATTTGCTCATCTGGACGATCGTAAAAATCATCAAAATTCACCTTTGTCATTGTCATAGATGTGGTAACATAGCCTGCTAGTGGTTCAGCAGAAAACCGTGTGACACATAATATACATTTGGCTACATTTTATTATACGATAAATACGAATTTATTAAACATGGTAACAAATATTCTCTAGCAGATCGGTTATACGATGGAACTGGTAGGCATAGGCCTATTATAAATTCGGGATATTAAATATCTTCCTGACGAGACAGATCTGCGCATGTGGTCAAAGACGATTCCTTACTAGCCACAGACCGTCCGCTGGAATTAGTTGAATCGCTATGGCTGTTGGTCGGACCTCTCATCTCTCCACATCGATTGTGACCTATCCCCGCCATTGCCCTTATGAACTCACATCCTCCTGTTTTATTCCAATACGCTGGCGAAGTTACGTAATAATCGGATTAACTACCATAGCAATAGGTGAAAACAATTTTTGAATATACCGCGTTATACACTGATACGTTCAGGCGGTACCTCTTCATTGAACCATATCATGCTACACCTGTAAGATCTTTGAAAAGACCAGTATTGTATTCAATCTATGATTGCAGACATACACAGTACAGGTGATGAGTGTAACCTGCTTGTAGCGCAGCGCGATATGTTCAAAATTGTTTTCACCTATTGCTATGGTAATTAATCCGATTAATTATGCAACTTCACCAGCGTATAATGGCTTAATAAATTCTGACCATCACTTGGCTTGTTGGATTCGTCTATACTACAATTCGCTGTCGGTGGCGTAATAATCGCAATAACTACCATCAAGCAGATTGCACTAATCACCCGCGTATGTCACCAAACATAGATTGAATACCACTCTTTTCATAAATACTAATCTTACATGGCGAGTGATTAGCATTTCTTTGACAACTATGGTTTAATGCATAGGTGCCACGTGAACGATGAAGTGCAGGGCTATATAATCGAACTTGCATCCATCAATACCTATCACAGTTAATCCGATTAATTACGTCACATCGACAGCGAATAGCCTATAGTCAGTCCCAGAACAACGCCAAATATGGATTAAAAGACCTTTGACCTTGGATGTACAACAGCATGTTATGATCTAATGGGAAACTGTGCACATCAACAAACACCATTTCTATCAAAAAGGCAACGTCTGATATAATCCCGGTGTCGTCACTTAACATTCAAAGGTGTAACGCATGATCGTTCCCTAAGTCAAAAATACCCCCTTATTTTGCGCAGTTGCAAGAACATTTTCGTCATTTTTTACCCCTATTTTACTCAAAAACGGGTACAAATTAGCCTTAAACAATACCCCTATTTTTTGCATTTCAAGTACACTTTTACAAAAGTATCCCTTTTTTAACATTTCAAGAACACACACAAAAACACTTGTTCTGATTCATTTTCTTTTCTGAGGGTTGTTCTTTTAATAAATGAGGAAAATAACAGAAAAATATATACAAATACATCCAATAGGATGCATCATGTGTTTTTTATGATACAGCAATGACAGTTATCAACAATGTAATCTTTCCTCCCGGTTTTTTTTTTTTTTTTTTTGCAAAATAAAGTTTGAATGTGACCAATACATACTGACTGACAAAAAATTAAACACACTGATAAAATTGAAGACCAAATTAAGAAGACTAGTTTGCGATAACATCCTGATTACCAGACCAAAGATGCTGTACTGCGCAGGTCAGCAACCAATCACGCTCCGCCTTTGCCCTGACGTCAGACGCAAACTTTTTAAGTCCCATGGAATCAGCGGCCAAACTGGGTAAGTCCCCAGTGATGTAATGGGTGTAAACAAACCATGAAACAAATAAAACCGAGTCTAGCGTGTATTAGGCCGGGATATTAGGAGGGCAAAAAAGTTTCACAAAAGTGAAATCCGGGAGTAAATAGTAAGATTTCTTGGGATTTCAACATTATCATGATTCACAAAATATACCCTATTTCTTAATTTTGAGTACACCGTCGTCAAAAACAACCCTATTTTTTAAACATCGCGAACATTTTATGTTCGCGAACATTGTTTAAAAATAACCCCTTTTTTCCCGAAATTGGGAACGATCATGCGTACACATAGTCAATGTTAAGTGACGACACCGGGATATAATTTGAAACCACATAAATTACTAGAGTTGGTTCTTCTCTTGGATTTGGACCAAGCTTTAGAATATCGAATGTTGCGTTTTGAAATAAAACAAACCAGAAATTTATCACCCATTGTAAAGATATGGCACATGTACCGAATACATGTACATACATTGGCTGACCTTGTGGATTTCCTGGCCCAGCCATGCTAACCACATAAGGAGATTATACGATTAACCTAGTGCAGCTATTGTCATAGCAGGGTATTATTATGTAATACTCCTGATCCATATTTGGCGTTCTCTTGGACTGATAGTATGGGTTCAAGTGGAACAAAAAATAGTGTATGTCCATTGCTAGCTATGGTAATTAATCATGTTAGTGTTTACATCACTACTTCGGTGAAGACAAGAGAAGTGTGCCTTCTCTACCAACGCCTGTGATATAACAGGTGCAAGCGAAACAAAATTGAATGACCAGAATAGTTTCCTTTGTCAGATGAATTGATTGAAGTTTTTGAAGACACTCTATTCTTGATGGGACAATAGATTCAAATATGGAATAATTATTATTCCTCATCTATTTTTTTTTATTTAAAAAACTGCAATTGTGGCAACAGAACAATATTTATTTTGATTTCATTTCAAGTAGAAACAAAATCGTGCTTAAGCCAAAAACGCACCCTACCTCAAGAATTGGGATGGCACAAAGGTGCAACATAGGTTTTATTGCAAAAACGAGGACAGACAAGTAGTTACAACACATCTGTCTAACCGTGGGTTTCGCTATTATTTAGAATAAATGCTTTTACTAGTTTCTATAAAACCACAAAATTACTAAAAAAAACTATAAAAAAAACTAAAAACAAAAAACAAAAACGCACCTAAAATTAAAAGTAGAAAGGTAGATTTGAAGAAAGATAAAAAGAACATGTCAAAAGGTAAAAATAAACGAGAATGAAAAAAGCGGAACCGGTGCCCGGACCATGCTCTCTTCAGCATGTCTTCAGTTCCAAAGTCTGACGCTCTATCAATTGAGCTATACGATCCTGATATATACGAAACAGTCGTTATTATGTCAATACAATTGATTGGTGTTACAACATACTTAGATGGAATGCATAGCCACCCAGTGCCAGTATTATTTGCTCAAACTCCAAATACAACAAGCAACCAATTTTATTGAGGGCGTTTCTTGGGTATATCCTTGTAGACGGGGTTTTACGGTATGTTACCATGTCTAGCACCATGGGCACTTGATGTACCGGCCAAGATATCGGCTTCTAACAACTATTTTGATTGGTTAAATGAGGGTTATATCATGTATTGAACCAATCAGAGATATGGTAAGAATTGGACATGGGATTAAGCTTAAATTTACTCAAAGAAAGCTCTATTTTGATTGGTTATTAAGATAATTATGTCATGTAATTAACCAATTAGAGGCACTGTAAGAAAGGCTGGTAGGGATCATAGATTTTCAAGCTTCCCAAAGCCTATCATTTAGGATTTCTTTTCTATATTGTTTATGTATTTATTATGTTATGTTAAAATATTTATATCTCAAAATTTTGGCAATTTCACAGGTCATTTTTGTTTACACTTATTAGTGAGTTGATTGTTGCTACTTTTCTTTATACTACTCTGTATAATTATGAGGAAGTTGAAAATACCACACGGAATCAGACAGTACCACCTTAATCTTCTTGGTAACATGTATAGACATGCATTCAGAATTCGTATTAGTGATAATAAAGATGCGCCTAATATGAACATACGCTTAATGTTTTGAGGAAATTATGAACTAATGATTAGCTCACGGCATAGAAATCCAACCAGAATTGGTCTTTAGTAATAGCAATTATGATGAAAACGAAGCAAAGTTTGCCTCTTTTTAAAAAATATTATAAAACGCTGTCTACTAAACATAACAGACATGAAAACTGAGAGCGAATTACGATTTGTACAATACCAGTGTTATTGTACTCACCAGGAGTTGTTTTACCCAACCGTGGGCTTCATCAGCTGTTTTTTTTTCTCATATCCAAATTAGAAGATCCACTTTCGATATGTGATGATGTCACTTGAGCAGAGATGACGTCAGTACGTAGATGGCAGTAAGAATCTTGATGGGAGCCTAGGGACCTCTCTAGGCAGGATTTCGAAGACATCCCAATCAGGAAATAGACCTGAGGTCTGAATGGAGTGAAAGAACAATGCTTACGGCTGGTAGACTCAGAATTTGATAACTTCTTTGATCCCTGGAAGAAGTAGGGTCAAGATCATCAGAAACGTCATCATTATAGTGAAGTGATGTCGCCAAACAACTGCTGATGACATCTTTATATAGCGCCTTTTTCCAGATCTTAGAGGACTCAAAGCGGTATAATTACTTTGACTTTCATAAAAATGATAAAAACAAATTGACCATGTCATGGTAAGGTCAAAATATTAGATAGGCTGTCAAAAATTTGAGCAGTCAAAATAAGATGTTGTGTCAAAATTGATATTATGTTATAAAGAAAAACATAGATTTCTTTTTGACATGGGGGAATGTAGTTGGAAAAATTTCTTGAAGTATAGTGAATGCAGCATCTTTGCACCTTTTGTGACAGAATAAGTTTATGGTGCAAATGCCGAAAACTGTTGCCATATTGAAACTAAAATTATGATATGGTGCAAAAGTGGAACAAAGTTGCACAAAGTGTGCAAAAAATCAGAAACCCACATACAGGCATACAGGCATCCCCCTTATCAAAATATAATGGGGGATTCATCCCCGACCAGGATCTACGCCAATGGACCCTGCTGCCTCACTGTTAATAAGTGATAGTTAATGGTTAATTTGTTTTTATGAAAGTCAAAGGTATTCTTCTGTTATTAGGAGTGTTATGCAGAAGATTACTAGTACTATGTTTCAAAGGCGTTATCTACTGAAGATAGCAGAGGACTGATGGTATCATTATGTCTTCCATAGGGGTGTATGGATTTCAAATTCAATAGCCCATGCGATCCACATGTTCTGTTTCACCATGCTAACACTTACTGAACCTTACAGCAAAAACACAGAGCTTGAGAAAACCTGTAGATGGGTCAGTGCCATCTTGAGTATGTGTTTGTTTGATATCCTCTTCAGGTAGACTCAAGTAGTATATTGACCATTGGTCAAGAGTCTTCTTAAAGCTTAATTTATTCTAGATTACAGAACACAGGTATAATTTCAAGTAGCCTGGACTGTTGTGAGTGCATAATTTATTGTAAATATTGACATTGATATCCACCTGTCAACAACTAGTCTTGATATTTCATGTAATGGGCTATTCCAGTTGAAATCCATACATATTCCTATGGAAGACATGACCTTAATCTTCCACACAGGGAGTGAGAATTTCATTATGAGGTTACAATACCTGAATGGGTGATTCCATTTGAAATTTGCACACTCTGCATGAGAGGTTAGGGTTATATCTTCCATAGAGGTGTATGGATTTCAATTGGAATAGCCCAATGTAAGCGTTTTTGGTTTCATATCTCATTGTTATTTGCCTTTTTAAAGTGTCGCATTAATGTGGACCAGTTTAACATCAAAGTTTTAAATTTGAGTTTGTACCTTTAGGCATTGCCTATCCTGCCTATTATATGATACTAGATTTCGCAGTTCTCGGGTTGGGCGGTTCTCGTGATAGGCCTATCTCTAATTATCCAACACCCGTTACCCACAATACTCTCAATGATTAAGACACAACTATCAACTCTGTTTTGTAGCTGTGATGCTTACTGTACTTCGGAACCCATAATCTGAAAATCCACCGTTCGCCTCTTCCAAGCCCTGTCCTGCTACCACATCGGAGGACCCAAAAATACCCCAAAATTCTAGTAGTGTCTGGATGTAGGCCGTCAATTCAATTGGGAGAAATGTGAATGCAAACGGGTTACATAGGCCTTACCATAACTGATGATTTTTATGTTAATCATGTCTTTAAAATAGGCCTATTGGTCCGATGAGATGCACCTGTTAGTCACTGTAATGCTTTCCGATGCTCGCACTGCGCCCATCGGTACTCCGCGCACTACGCGATAGCACACCGCGCGCACGCGATACGCGTTAGCCGGACAGACGGACGGACGGACACGCCATGATTAGTATTATGATTATTATGAGAGATATATTTAAACAAGAGGGGCACTTGACCACTTCAAACACAGGTGTTTCATATAACTTGCAAAAATGCATTGAATTTGTATCCGTTTTGAATAGAGTATGACATGAACATTAATTATAACTTTGCATATTAAAAACACTAGGGTCTATTTTACTTTTTCTTTTTTTAATGTCAACACGAATGGTCCTAGCATTTTGTGCTAGGTCCAGGGACACTCCAAAAGAGGGAAAAAATTATTTTAAATTGTTTTTCCGTTTAAACTGTTGGTGATTTTTCTAAATGGATAGTGCAATTTGCGGTCAGTTAAACGTGAAACGTGTAAACGTAGACACCCCTACACACTAAAAACTACGGGGTTATATTTTCCGTGGTCATTTTGAATTGACCACGTTTGGGGTTGTTTTGACCCTTCAAGGGGTTGTACTGTTTTAATTTGACCACATTCACGAGGTCATTTTAGCCACGACGAACGTGGTCAAAAACTTAGTGGTCATTTTGCCGATACCGTCACGCATTGATATCAGTTTCAATCTTCCGCTTTGAAAATCTCAATTCATAAATGAGTTTAAACATGAGCTGCAATTAATGTTTGTTGATTAATAAATAAAACTAATTTTTTGACCGAAGTTACCAAATTTGTCAACTTAATAATGACTTGCATTTCGGAACTATTTGCACACACGGTGTGCATCGGCTCACGTGGTCACATCAGCGCCATATTTGTTCTGATTGTGCAGCTCAGCGGATTGTCGTGTGTGCTTGTCTGCATGATGGATGATATGAAAAGTTAGTTGAAAAGTGAGACTGCAAGGATGCATAGACCCTTGTCTATGCACGCAGATTCATTCCAATTTCATGCTGTCGTGGCTGGTGTCTTGGCTGCAGTTGTTATAAGCTTATATCATGTAAGCTTATAATACGTGAACTGTCATAGGCGATGACTGACTGTGTGTGAGTGTGATACACAGATGCATTTTGCAGTTTGCTGTTTATGTAATGCTTTCTCTGTGCAGAAACACACTTATGTCCTGGTGGGACCAGCATGACCATAGGCCTACTAAAAAAATCCAAACAACCCCTAAATGTGGTTATTGAGTAACCCTATAAAACAACCCTTTCAAATGGGTCATTTCATTTGAGGTCATTAAGTAACCCAATAAGGCAACCCTTTTGAAGGGGTCATTTCATTTGACCCCAAAATGTGGTAATATTTTGACCCCAATGGGGTTACTATTTGACCCAAATACGTAGTCATTGCAATACCAATGGGGTCAAAATGACCCCGTTAGTGGTATGGTGTTTAGTTGATAACTATGCTGGGGTCAAAAATGACCCCGTTTGGGTCATTTTTTGACCCCGTAGTTTTAAGTGTGTAAAGCAAACAAACTGCGCATAGTATGCAGAACTGCAAATGGGTGTAATTTTACAATAATTATGCACGCCACATACTTTTCTAACTGCTTTTCTGATTTGCTATGTGTTACTATGAATATTGATTCAGTGATCTTAGCATTGCTCTGTAAGGAACCCTAAAGTTGTCCCATCATGTTTCTTTGATAAACATTTTTCCTGCAAAGAATCCCAGAAATGGGCTCCATTCTGACAGAGAATCCTGACACTATGGACCACAATGGCCTCATCCAAATGGCATAGTTTAATAACCTCAATTTAACATTCATAGTGCAAAATTTGACCTCAAGTTGCAGAGTATGAGTTTTTGTACCCAAATTTTTTAAGGCCATTCAATGAATGTACAATGTAGTGGGGTTAAAGAACTGTACCCTAATAGATGAGCATGTTGTGGATCCTAGTGTTGATAATATTAGATTAAGAGGGTTAAGTATATGTGTGGGTGAGCACCTGTCACTGTTAAGGGTTTGGGATATAGGTCAACTGTGTTATTTGATAAAGAAAGATTTCTAGTTAAAATTCAGGATGGGTGCTGTAACTTGTTATGATTGTCAAAGGTAATGTAGGCAGTTTTGAGATTAATATACAAGGATACATGAGTGGGTTGAATGGGTGATGTATCAGGTAGTGATTATTGGAAACTCATCATTTTGGAGAAAGTTTATAAGCTTGTGTTCAGTTATGTGGATATTCGCTGTCGTAGTCACTAGGATCCGCAGCATGCTCATCTATCAGGGGAACAGTTCTTAAACCCCAATACATTTGTACATTCATTGAATGACCTTTGAAGATTTAGGTACAAAAACTCATATTCTGCAACTTGAGGTCAAATTTTGCACTATGATTATGTAATTGAGGTTATTGGACTATGTCATTGGGATGAGGCTCTTGTGGGCCATAGTGAGTGCACTTTAGAATATGACCGTTGCTAGGTCAACTGGATCACGCTTTCTTTGTTACGAACCACTGATCGAAATGATCACAACACAAAACGTATGGCATATCAAAATTCGGAACAGGTGTATGAGCCCCGGCTTGGAGCAGTAACCAATGGTTACTAACGTGCACTACGGCAGCGAATTAATTATGTGTATTATTAGAAGTTGAAATAGAGACTCATCTCTTGTTAAAAAGTTCACAAGCTTGTAGTTATTAAATTTGACTTTCTTATTTTGGAATTGATGTTTGGTACCCAACATATACAGAAAGTGCATGACACATGTGTACTAAGAAGTCAAAATAGAGACTCATCTCTTGATATAATAGCATTCATGATCAATCCAAAGTTATATTAATCTTAACTGAATTCTTTAACATAATATCAAATATGTATTTTAACCAACATGTGCTATCTTCTGAAGATAGCACTCCTCTTCTTTTAATAGTACATGTTTTTAGTAACAAACTTTGTCACCGGGATGATGTGGTCCTACTTGATTGACATGTGTAGAGTTACATACGGTACTCAAAGGATTGCATGATATGTTACAAAAATCCTAGAAAAGTTAGTGTAGGTGTATTCCTCCTACTCTTTGTCCGTGACAAAAATGCAAAGAAGTCATAGAAATCATGCAGTAGTAGCCTATGTAATTCTGGGGCTAGATTCTTGACAATTTTCCTTGAGTTAAGGGATCTAAAATGAGCGTTTATTGCGTTTCGACAGTATTTTTTGTAGGACATGAGAGCACCTCAGACCTATCGAATTGCATTCTGAATCTGAAGCATGTCTTTCTGATATCAAATAATTTTCATTTTTGAAAATCACAATATAATACAAATTTTATGACAAATTTTTGATATATAACAGTCCTCGAAGTAAATTATATAAATCTAATGATATATTCTTAAAGTGTATGTAGCAGGGAGGAAAAGCCGACGGTCAATTGAAAATTTTGACCTTTCATATTGAAGATATGGATTTTTTCCCAAAAAGACCTATTTTTTTGGTGTTTTGGGGAAAAAAAAATCCATATCTTCAATACAAAAGGTCAAAATTTTCAATTGATCGTCGGCTTTTCATCCCACCTACATACACTTTAAGTATAAATCATCAGATTTATAAAGTTTACTTCAAGTACTGTTAAATATCAAAAATATCAATTTTAATGATTTGCCATAAAATGTGTATTAAATTGCAATTTCAAAAATGAAAATTATTTGATATCAGAATGACATTTCTTCAGATTCAGAATGCAATTCGATATGTCTGATGTGCTCTGATGTCCCAAAATAAATACTGTCCAAACGCGTCATACCCCAGCCCTTAATGCAAGTTTATGATAAATTTAAAGATATAACCTAAACTGAATTCTCAAACATAATGTTAAATTATTATAAAAAACTATATAATATAAAATACATTTAAAATAGACTTGGTGATTTATTAAAGCATTATTTACAATATTGTTTCATGCAAGCCAGCCGAAGCCGACCTACACTCGTCAGAATATGCTTATCACTGGAAACTGATTTCTATTTCTAGCGCTGAATGCTCACGCGCCGGCGAAGTGGCGGCAATGAAGCGATCACCGAGCGTAAAAAAGCGCGCGGAGCTAGTGCTAGATCTTTAGACAGTTTAATTGGCATACATTTACGGTCAAAAATGGTTACATAACATAATATAAGCAGTTCAAGTTCATGAAGGCAGTCAATACTTGATATATTGATCAGTTGTAGTTGATCAAGAGATGCTTCTTCCTGTGTCTACAAGTGTTTATTAGCTCATTCCTTTTGTTCAGTGAGGAGAGATGAGGCTTAAATATGATGAAGTATTTTGCCTCTAGACAAAGTCTGCATAGTTTGTTGGTAGTTGAATAGGCCTTAGCCCGACTGATTAATTTCCATTCAGTTGAATAAGGTATTTTCTTATCCTTTAATTTCCAAATGTACTCGCTTAATGTTGTTGAATGCCTTTTGTCACTGTTATTAAAGTCACTCTTATGGCAATTAAAGCGTGTTTTGAACGAGTTAGCGGTTAGTCCAATATATGTTTCATGATGTGAATTGTCAAGTCGAGTTACCGTCGCCTGGTAAATTATACTAGAAGCTAAACAATTGCCTTGGAGGGGACAGTCAAGTAGGAGGGGACATACATATAAAATATGTATTTTCACCAACTCATGCTATCTTCAGAAGATAGCATCCTTAAGAAAGCATATTAAAGCATACTTTCATTTAAAAGTATATACAAGGTTACAGCAATGTACTATTCCATTTAAAGTCCACACTCTCCCTGTGGACGATTTGGGAAATGTCTTTCACATAGGGAGTATGAGTTTCAAATGTAATTAGCATATCTATAACTTTATTTAAAACTGACCCTTGCTCTGTGGAATATTCAGGTTGAATCTTTTTTATAGAGGGTATATGAAATTCAAATGGAATGTATTCATTCCATTAGAAATTCATACTCACCCTGAAGACATTTTCAAAATCTTCAGTAGGGGGTAGTGTGGATTTTAAATTGAATAGCCCAATGTTTACAAACAATTTAAGGTAAATGACTGGTCTGTTGATAGGCTTGAGAGAACAGGGTATGACCATGCATGCTGCCAGGCAAAGAACAATGCCATTGACTGCCATCAATGAAATTTTCTTAATAAACACAGTAAACATGCATGCACTGGACTGAAATAAGGGTAGACATCATGCAGTCATTGTGTTTCCTTCTGAGAGGTCTCAACTTTGGGCAGGGATGTGGCTGGGACTCCAATAAACTATCCAAATTTAATCCAAATTTGAAGAAAAACAGACCTGATATTATGTTGATTTTTGGAAAATGATTGCAAATTTGGTTTGAGAAAATTTTGAAAAAAAAAACCACACCCTTTCTTAAAGCAAACTTTCATGAAATTAAGGGTTATATAAACTAAAATGGCTGAAAACTAAAATGGCTGAAAATTACACCCTGTACTAAAATGCCCCCACCCAAACCGGCTTCACATCCCATATCCTCATAAGAACACCCCCTCAGATCTTCTTGTTGAAGTAGAACGACCAGAAATAATCGGAGCTTAATGACCACAGCAGAGTAATTAAACAATGTATTTGCTCCCAATTACAGCTTTTAGAAAGAAGTAGGCCAGCTATTACTTGATTACCCTTTTGATGGACCATGGTAAAAATTGCAATTTATTTCTGTGACTTGACACTGAAGCAATAATGAAATCCATTAGACATTGAAATCAGTTAAAATTGGGCTATTCCAGCTGAAATCCATACACCCCCTATGGAAGACATGACCTTAATCTCCCACATTGAGGGGGAATAGATTTCGAATGGACTCACCCATCCATTCAGGTGGAAGATTAAAGTCATGGAATAGCCCAGTATAATTGGGTGAAGGCAGGATGTCAGGGTTACCAAACTAGTGATTTGGTAGCCCAATTGAGTGATTTTTACAACAAATTTTCTATCCCATAGAAAGCAACAGTTAAAGTGATTTTTAACTTTTTAACAGTTAAAAGTATTTTCACCTTAACCATTACCTTTACCCTAATCCTAGTCCTATCCTTAACCCTAAACCTATCCTTAACCTTAGCTAACCTTATTTCACATTCAACATTACATAGTGAACCTTATTTTTGATATAATGAAACTCCCGGGGTGAAACTTCGACATAGCGAACATTGTTTTCCACATAGCTTTCGCTACAATGTTTTTGCTAGGTAGCCTTGTATTCAGCAATTAACGATGCTGTGATGATATCTTGTCTACAATCGGGATAGTCCCTATTGATGACATAATAAGTAGACAAGATATCACAGCATAACCATCTGCTGAAGATGCTAGTTGACCTAGCCAAAACGTTCAAGGTCAGCAAAAAATTGTGTAGTATTGAAATTAAACTCTTGAATCATCTACCACTATGAATATCCACTCGTAAACTTGTTATCCATTTCAAATTTGGCAGTTATAATATCGTACTTCATTTGATAAAATAAAAAGCCATTAAAGTGGGTAATTAAGCAAGCAAAGCGCATAATTAATTGGGTGCGTAATTAATGAAAAGTAAATACACTTGATGGAACCAAGATAGAATGTAGACATATATCGCCCACATAAACCATAATTATGATGGGCCATTAGAGTGGTAATCGGTAATGAACTATTCAAACTACATTAATGCTCTGCATGCTAGCCATGTGCTTCAACGGAAAAAGTTGAAGTGTTGAAACATTTTCTCAGAATATCAAGAGCTATCTTAAAAACAACTGAATCAATACTAGGCTTGTTTGTACTCATTTTAATGCATTTTTCATGCTGAGTCCAAATATGGTCATGAAAATTTACATTTTTGAATTAAAAAAAAAAATTGAAACTTGTCGTCTGCAGTCGACTCCCGCGTGAAGAGAGTTAAAGCTACTTTGACTTTTCATGCCATTATGTTTTATCTCCATCTATGTGGGCATTTTAAGTAAGTTCATCATGTAACATTCTCAGTATATCTCGCTTTAGACCCTTCCCAGGTAACACAAAAATATGTTTTCAACATTATTCATAAAAGGTTAGAAAATATAATTTGTTACTAGCAATTTGATGCAGAGTTATGATGATTGCTATAATTATGGTAAATTGCCATTTAGTTTAAATAATTATTCTCAACCGTGTTCATGGGCTATTTGAACTACCCAGTAAAAACAAAATGTTCATAAAACATGTTATATTTTAGGGTTTGGTTCTGGTAAAAATATTATTTTATAATAACATTAAATGTCGGGTTTTATAAAGGTCATGAAAATGTTTTTAAACATTTTGTATGAAAACACACTGCAGCAACATTTTTTTTTAATGTTTTTAAAAATGTTATTATAAAATATAATTTGTAAACATTTTTCGCCAAATATTTTGTCAACACTTAATAACATTATGTTAAACAGTATTTAGTAAGTTTCAAACAATATTTTTGAATGTTACGAAACCTCTTATACCCTATTTATATTTATATAACTCGACATTCAACTGTTTTGTGACAACCTTTTTTAACCTTTTGTGAATAATGTTGAAAATGTTTTGCTGGGTATCGTGGTGTGGAGTACTTCTTATGCAAGTAGAGCAAATTAATGCTATTATATCACAATATTAATTGATGTTTTTCCCTGTTTTGTTTGATTTCAGGTATTTTCTTTGTTCTGCCTTGTATTGAAAGCTACACCAAGGTAGACTTGAGGACAGTATCATTTGATGTACCACCTCAAGAGGTAAGTCTAATGAAATGAAACCAAGCTACAACAATTAAATTTAAGGACAGTACCCACAGACTACTACAGACCATTTGCAACCAGTCAAAGTCCCTGTGTTTTGTATGCTGTGAATTCTCGCATATTCATGAGGGTCGATTGTTCCATCGTGCCATGTCTAACAATCACCAGCGTTGTGTGCCTTTGCGTGTACACGATATTGCGTGTACGTGATAGAGCTTTGTGTGTCTTCACGTTTACGCAAAAGGCCGTAAAACTATGCGGTACATGCCTAGCAGTTTGGCCTGTTGCATTTCATGGAACAATCGGTCTTCATTATTGGGTGATGCTGAGACTTTGACTGTTTGCAATTGGTCTGTTATCTTTTCGACACAACAGTATCATAATAAAACTAAATGAAAACTATGATAAAGATGAATTGAGGAATATGTAATGGGCTTTTCCAGTTGAAAAACATTCCTTTAATCTTCCACACAAGGAGAATTTCAAAAGAGGTTACCTGAAGTTTTGACTCCATTTGAAATCTACACCCCCTGTGCAGGAGATTTAATAAGGTCATGTTTTCCATCATATTGAAACTTTTAAGATTTTCCGAACTATTCCACTCTTGAACTCCTATGGAAACACGGGCTAAAATCGGGTCCTTTTTTACATCTCTTGCCACCGAAACATAATTTGTAGTGATATAACTTGGATCCGCTAGTTACATGGAGCTAATACTGTGATCTTTTGATTTCTTCAAAAATAAACATGCTTGAAACTTGTTTAGACTCGTGTATCTAGTGGTAAACTTTTTATTTTTAGTCAAAAATCGCAAAAATTTCAGTGTAAATTTCGCGTTTATTGAAAAACCAGGAGCTTCTAGTCAGCTTCTCTTCACCAGAAAAATAAACAGTGCCATCTAATCACTTGGATCTCTTGAGTAAAATTTCTTCAAAGTGACCGCTTTCCATTGATGTAACATTCATTTTGATGTCTTCAGATTAAAACGCGTGTGTGTTCAAGAAAGAAAAAATCGTGAATTCGAAGTCGGACTGAAATCTAGACATCAGGCCGTCATATCCTAGTCGTTTGCACAGACCTAAACATTTCGACGCATTGAATACGCAAAGCCAATCAATCAGGAAGTAAACAAACAACCCGCTGAAGAGGTTAAGTGGGCTATTGTGTGTAACACGGACAAGCTTCTTCGCAAAGTTCGTGTAGATTCTTTCGTATTTGTGGCCAAATTGTAATTAAATTTTTAATTTTTGTATTATTCTGCAACCACAATATTGCAAAATAAGTAATACAGAATAAAAGGTGTGTTTTTGTGTGCAATAAAACACAATATAAAGTGGTTAAAATAGCAACAAACCAATCGACTGATCCTCCAATTTCGTTGACCTCATGTTGACAGTATCGATCTGTGTTCACTAAGCGTGACCTGTGCGTTGCCTGCGTTCAGGCCAATTTTGATAGGGTCCTTTTCACTAAAACAGTTTCCATATGAGGGGTTTATGGATTTCAACTGGAACAGCCCAATATGATTTACCACCTCATGAGACCATTTTACGGAACATTACGGAAAACACCATCACCAATCATGCTTGACCATCAAAACTAACTCAGCCAATCAATTTCAGCAAATTTGAATACATTATTCGATCATGCAGTACATGAACACCCCATTTAATACACTGCTTCAAGTAAGAACAACACACGGTACATATTGATTGATGTGAAAATCATACCATTTGGCTGCGATCACATAGAAGTATCACGGTATTCGGTATTAAGCTATACTGAAATACGCTCATTCGATCAGGCTGAGTTCACATAGTATATTCTATGTGATCGCAGCCTTAGACACACTCTTGCCACACGTTGGTCAAGATTTTTTGGTTTACCACACAAAATTTTTCGGAACTAATTTATAAATATTTCTGATCAGCTGCTGAAAAGGTCTATGGATGAAATGAAAGTTATACACCAAGGTACTTGTATATTTGAAGACAGTGTCATTTGATTTTTAAACCCATTCGTGCGGCTACAATGGCATAGCCAGAGGGGAAGGGAGGCAGCAGGTTTGGTCCCTGCAAAAAGAGAGAGAACCAATCAGTGTTGTAAATTTTTCAAGAAAATTTGAGTCATACGTATAGGGCCAAAACCAAAAATGTCATCAAATTTAAAAGAAACTGGCATACTTCTGACAAATTTTCCATAAATTGTTGGCTACAATGAGGCAAAATTAAGCCGTTGGCCTAGAAAATCTGGGCAAAATTTACCTCGAAAAAGGGGGCATTGATACATCGGATAGCTGAAAATCGGCCCCATGTTTACAGCATGTCACAATTCTCGCGTTTCACAATACGATGCGCCGCCAACGGTTGCTTTTGGCAGTCAAATTTTCGAATCCAGAGTCGACATTGCTGTTCTAGCTGCTATTGAATTTTCACGCGAGTGTGATAATAAATGTGTTGAAAACAGCTCCACGAAGGATTCCCTGTGATCAATAGATAGAAAATGGATCTACTATAGTTGTAAATTGTTGTTTTAGTGTGCATTCGCATGTAACATCATTATAATGACATTTAAATCCACAATGATGCATGTTCCTGTATTATATTCATATTACGCGGGCTTTGGATGTCGACTCATTTCCCCATGATGCACTGCGTATTTTGGCCTCAGCGACCGCTGGAGGCGCATCGTATTGTGAAACGCGAGAATTAACACTGTATCGTTCAAACTATCTTTTCTGTATGTCTATTCTGTATAGGTTTTAACCAAGGACAGTGTAACAGTATCAGTGGATGCAGTGGTCTACTACAGAGTTCAAAATGCAACTATCTCAATTGCCAATGTGGAAAATGCAAATGCCTCAACAAGACTCCTGGCACAGACAACACTTAGAAATGTACTGGGCACAAAGAATCTCTCAGAAATACTCTCAGACAGAGAAGGAATCAGTCATTATATGCAGGTAAGACAACATTAACTGTGGATGCACTGTGGGTGTATGCGTGCCGGTCTGATAGAGTCGGAAAATCAGAAAAGTTGTGTTTTGTGAAGTGAGTGAAGGAGTGAAGGATGATGAATTGATCAACACCGGGAGTCAAGTAAAAGTGTGAGATCGTTTGAAACTAAGAATTTATAATTTATTGTTTTTGAAAGATAAAATCAGCTTATTTTCCACAAAAAATTGCCAAACATCTGAACATTGAAAAAAGTAATTCCATTCAACACAGTGTTTATTGTGCAGCACACACTGCAAAGCAGTGCAAACCATAATATCAGGATGTCAACCCAATGTACAAAGCATTACATTTGTTTTATTTTAGGTTGACAATATCACATCAGCATGCAGTTGTTACTTTGCAGATACTCATAATGTAAACTGATTAAGGGGACTCGATCTTTTGTGCGTAATTATAGAGGGCCAGGGGATTCACTCTATCATTAAAAAATCATTTGAAAAGTCGTAAATTTTAAGGTCAAATTCCTAAAACCAAAACAAAACATTGCAACGCAGATATTTCCTGACTTACGCAATTTCATCATCACATCAGTGTCTTTATTATTTGTTTGAAACCATTCCCAAACGTTCGTGCTCTTTATGCATAAAACGGCTAATCTATCTTTACAAAACCCCAGGGGGGCCACTCATATAAAAAGTTGTAAGCATGCGTGTGAACAAAAACGCGGAATATGGGTGGTTTCTTCTACTGCAACACGAGCCCGCACGGGCCCTTGGTAAGGGTCTCAAAATCATTGATTATAGCAAATAAGGGTGTCATTTTTGACACCATGTGTCCATGCTAAGGGTAGTTACATCAAATCACATTCCTACCCCTACAATCGTCATAATAAAATATACTGCCCTAATAATGTAGGGGATAATTATGTTGAATAATGATAACCGAGTAGGCCTAAGCATACCAAATCCAGTTAGGAAGTATCCAATTAGAGTATAATAATAAAGGAAATAAGAAACCTTGAAAGTTGATGTCTTTTACTTTTTTCTTCAAAACTGATCATGCATCCTTGCTAAGGGTTGGATTTAATCCACTTGTAACTTTGTCCTTGTTAAGGGTATGGTTAACAAACCATTATCCTTGTTAAGGGTCATTTGAAGACACAATGGTTGTCCTTGTTAAGGGTGCTTTTCTGAAGTGCATTGACACGCATGCTTACAACTTTTATATATGAGTTGCCCCCCTGGGTACAAAACGCGTCTTTTTTTAGTAAACAAAAGGCTAAAGATGGCATTATGAGATTTATCATTACACTCCTCCACTCAACTGCCACCGTGGCGAGCAGTAAAGCGCTAGACGCCAGCGTGTCGAAGGAAGTTTGAATCTCTGGTTGAATCCCAACGAAACCTGTGGAAACTTTTTTTTCTTCAAAATTCATGATCGCATTCCGAAATGAGTCACTTGTTGGTAAATCATGTATCGTATCCTTAAGAGGACTAACATCATAACACAGCATGGTTTGGACAACTTGTAAAAGTATAGGGGTCCAGACTTTGTCAATAAAAAGGGTACCCTGGTAAAAAGGATTCACAAAAGTAAAAAGGGCATGGTCTAATCCCTCTGCCCACAGTGAGATGTACCAAGTCTCATGTCCGTTGGCTGGGTTGAAAGTGTCACCAAATGTGGTTCAAAATAACGGGGGTCATTCCAGTTGGAGTTTAATGATTGCTCATCAGTTGTTTAAAGAGTGTTATGAAAAGTCTTAATCTTTTGATCCTGAAACCAAGAAATATCTCTAGTGGTGCAGGTTGCATCCCTGGAGATAATATAAGATCCAGAAAGTATTGCAGAGGCTAAGTTGAGCTTAACAACAGCGACTTGAGCTCCACTTGTTGCATATAAGTCCCATGTTATAAATCCCTGTATTTTTATTATCATTTCCTCCCAACAAATATGAGAACCCATTCCTTATCATACTTTTATTTTGATACAAAGGTGCAATAGTGTTAACTCACTCAATTATTTTGTTCTACTGGTAAAAAGTGTCATTAGATGTGGTTCAAAATGACAAAGGTCAAGAGCTGAATTTATACCAGATTACTTTTGCAGAAAAGAGAAAAGAGATGATCTTTGTTTACTTCCTGTTTCAGATTGATCGATAGCCAAAACTATGTCACTTTTGCAAGTTGAAAAAATGTTAACTGCTGTTAACTGTGTTGTTCTATGGTGGATTTAATGTCTGAATTAAAACATTAATTCAAAAGTGCTTGTGTTCCTACAAGCCAATGAATTTGACCGAGTCCAATTAGGTGTAAGTTGGGATATGTGTAAACATCATCCATCACAAACGGGCCATGTCAGCTGACCTAGTTTTGAGAGTATGATCCATTGAATCTTTAAAACACACACACCCCCCCACACACAAAAAAAACACCCAGATTTCTGACTGTTTACTACCTTCCAATCAAGTAATAGGGAATGCTATGTAATATATAATTGTAAAGCTTAATTTGAGGAGCATTTGCATGTCCAACGTCTCAAAAAGTGAAAATGCCTGCATTCACAGCCCATTTGTGTCGGATGGCCATGTATGCCAAAAAATCAGATTTTAAACAAATTAACCAAATTCATATAAAAAGATGATTTATTATGACTTTAATGATACTGAATGATACGTTTAAAAGGAATATTGGTACTTTTTCATATTTTTTGATTTTATCTAGACACTAAATTACCCAAATGGAGCCAACTACAGATCCAATTTTAGCAAATGAGGTATCATATAAAAAACTTTTTTAATATCTAGAAATATTATATAAATTCTCTCTCCAGGCTTCTTAAATAAAGTGTTTCTTTTACAATATAGTGTTTCTAACTTTCAATAAAAGAAAAAATATGGGAAATTTTCTTAAAAGGAAACATTTTAAAATATCTGATAAGAGGATTTAGATATTATATATATATTAATTAAGCTTATTAACCACCCTGAAACCATAGTACCTTCCCTGTAGGCTACACAAATTGAAACAAATTTATGGAATTGTCAAAAAAGTAAAGAAAGAAAAACTGTTACAATTTCTATAAAAGTCCCAAAAGACATTTCTTTGCTATGCTTTAGAGTTTAAATGAAGTGACATTAATTAATTTGACAAAGTAGCTATTTTTCTGCAAGGGTGTAGTTTTCAAGTCAGCTACATTAATTTATAAATCCTTTTGAGAGCAAAAACATATTATAGCTGGAACGAATATGAAGCACGGGTATGAAGCCCCTTGTTTAGTGTGTGTTAAGTATGTCCGTTCATGTGCCCACAAAATTTACAACAGTACTCAACCAATGAGTTATGCATGCATTTCCTTTGACACATGTTAATTGGGATAGAATTTCTGATTTTAAAATTTAGTTTGTATGAAATAATTATAGTCAGTGGTCTTTATAAATTTTGGTTAAAATGAAGCTGCCGCACAGATAAGTAGCAAAATAGTGTGTCATGTTTCCTATCGCTGTATGTATAAGTGACACAGCACTGTCTAAACTGTGATCAGTAGAACTTTGCATGCAGAATTGCAGATAAAAAGGGTCTGATTCGTTTATATGCTACTATAAGCTACTATACTTGAGTTTTGAGTGCTGACATCTGTATGATTGGAAGACAACCCCTGAAGCAGAAACCATTAGAAACTAGTCAACTCTAAATAGAAATATAATCAATATTAGGACCAAGTTGCCATATAAAACACAAGGATCAACACCATTCAGTTAAAACGTTTGACAAATCCCGTATCTGTGCATGTGATAAAGTAATTGGAATACATACTATAAGCTTAATGGTCTCATCTCACGATGGCAAGGTTCAATAACCTGTATACAACAAACATAGCTCAAAAGTTGACCTGAAGGTGTGGAGTATGAGTTTTTGTACCCAGCATACTCAAAGGTCATTCTATACATGTAGTAGCGTATTGGGGTTAAAGAACTGTTTACCGGTGGATGAGCATGTTTTAGATCCTAGTGACACAAGATGGCTTCTGCAGTCATGACATCTATATTGGGCTATTCCAGTTGAAATCCACACCCCCTATGGAAGACATGACCTTAATCTCCCACACAGGGGTGTAGATTTCAAATGGAGACACCGTTTGAAATTCTCACACCTTGTGTGTGAGATTAAGGTCATGTCTCCATAGGGAGTATGGATTTCAACTGGAACAGCCCATTGTGGATGGTTAGTCACATTTTGTTTTCCCAGTGCAAGTTGTTGTTTGCTCAAAAACAACCTGAAGGAAATTTGAAATTGAGGTGTGAGTTGCTACAGGACTGCCTTGGTCTGAGGATGACTGTATGCTAAATAGTTGTATATCCCACAAAATGCTTATCTGAGTTGCAGACGACGCGTAAATATTTCTCAAAATATTCAAAAATGTGTGAAATTTTGTTGCCAAAAACAGCTGGAAGGAAATATTGAATTGAGGTGTGAATGGCTACTAAACTAGTTGCCTTGGTCTGAGGATGACTGTATGCTAAATAGTTGTATAGGCCTATCCCACCAAATGCTCATCTGAGTTGCAGACGACATGTAAATATTTCTCAAAATATTCAAAAATGAAATTTTGTTGTCAAAATCAGCTGGAAGGAAATATTGAATTGAGGTGTGAGTGGCTACTAAACTAGTTGCCTTGGTATGAGGATGACCGTTTGTTAAATAGCTGTATACATCCCATCAAATGCTCTTCGGTTGCAGACGACAAACAAATATTTCTCCAAATTTTCATAACTTTGAAATTTTGTATGTCATGATATCACCTTTCATATCTACATATAAAATGCTTTCAGATGAGTACAAACATGCCCAGTAAAGGTATAGTGATTCTTAAGATTGTATTTGGTGGATAACCCATTGGGCACTACTGGTCATCTAACAGCATTTCTGATTGGTTGATAACTTTAATTGCCAATTATGACTAGGCTTAAAAAATATTTATGGTCAAACTTGCATTTGCAGAAGATCTCATTAATGCCCTCTTTGATTGGTTCAAAATTAGACACAATATTCATTTTCGCCAATCGGCAGGTAGTTCTCATGGGGTTAAAGAATAGTGTCAAGCTATACAGACGGTAGTATTCAGAACTAACAGAATTTGTACATTAGACAGCAATAGAAAGAGAAGGAGATCAAAAGAGCCTTGGGAAATGCTACGGTTACACGGTCACACATCCCCAAGGTTTATACCTGCGTACTATGCAGGTCATATTATATTGACTCGCCTTGCTACAGAATTTGACGCAATTTGGTGCTTATGACCTCAGTATAATTGAATATCACTTACAAACGCTTACGGTATAAGGTTTTATGTTTTAGCAAGAGATATGGTTATGGAGACCTATCATAGGGGAAGTACTTATCTACAAATGAAAAGCTCTTGAGGAGGGATTCTGTGATTTGGTTTTTCGTTGTGCTAGGATGGTATTTTGGTGTTGGAAAACAAGGGTGTAATTTCTTAATTGATATGAATAAAATCAGAGGAGGGTCGGTCAGATGGAAGAAAAACACTTGTTTACCCCAAGACAGAGAAATTGAAAACACTCGGACGCAAAATTTGCATGCATGTTGGCAATCAGACACGACAACCATTTATTGACTTTTGTTTAAGACCCGCACTCAGTACCTACAACAAATAAACAAACAAACAAACAAACAAATTCTCAGCCATTATAATTGCCAAATATATAATAGGAGATTCTCTAATCGAAAGCGAATTACCCAACCCAAGACTCTAGCGAAACAACGACCAAAGGCGCAGAAAATCTCAGCCGTATAATTGCCAAATATATAATAGGAGATTCTCTAATCGAGCGAATTACCCAACCCAAGACTCTAGCGAAACAACGACCAAAGGCGCAGAAAATCTCGTTTAGCAAAACCAAATGTGATCCAAACTTGCACTCTGGTGGCCGCCACCCGAGGCTAAATTCTGAGCGTTTGACCCCGAACCCGTGGATTATTCATCAAATATCATGGCTGGAAACTCAACAATAAATTATGGTACTGGTGCATACAGATCCCACGCTCCCAAGTGGAATTCCTGAGACTCTTCAACAGGTGGTCTACCTGAAGTTACAAGGATCAAGTCTTAATGTTAGCATTCTATGACATATACATATATCATAATAAATAAATACAGAAAAGATAATTCAAAACCCAGCATTATTTTCTTTTGCTTACTGTGTGAAGTCTTTGACCTTATAAAAGACTACTTTACTGTTTTTGATGACACGGACCTGTGCCTGCATGTAACAATGTCGATTGTCAATTCCTGTACATATATATAGTTTTGACGACTTACTTTCCCTCTTGAACTATCATTCTAAAAAGTTTGATACAGAACAATTATATAAATTTTATGTAGCAACATATTGAACACATGATCTAATTAAACAGTGTACATTGTAAATATGAAGATCTGAGAAAGGAAATTAATTGCAAGTCACATGTAATTTTAATGATCGGCGTCAACTCTTTATTCCTCCCTCCTTATCTACAGGGAGCATAATTCTTGATTTTTCTTTTAAACTTACAGACAGTTAAATGCTTTAATTAGCTATTATTTAACACACTACCCTGTAGTAGATAAAATATATCTGTATTTATACAGGTCATTATCTCATTACTGTCACACATAATTATATTTTACTTCCTTCTCACATGTCCACACAGGTCGCGGTGGGTGGGAAGATTTTTGTTGTTGTCGTGTCCAATACAAAACCAACAGTGAATAAAACCACCTAATCACGCCTCGAAACCCGCATGGCGGCAAATCCCATTGGTTCCCGGGTCGAGCCAAACAATACAAATTTATCTGCATGACAATGATTGACATCTGACCCGGTAAACAATAACATGGATTGGTCCATTTCTCAGCAAGGGTAAATTGAGTTTAACTTGTTGCACTGTGTTAAACTTTATTACCCCAAGACAGAGAAATTGAAAACACTTTCGGACGCAAAATTTGCATGCATGTTGGCAATCAGACACGACAACCATTTATTGACTTTTGTTTAAGACCCGCACCAGTACCTACAACAAATAAACAAACAAACAAACAAACAAATTCTCAGCCGTATAATTGCCAAATATATAATAGGAGATTCTCTAATCGAGCGAATTACCCAACCCAAGACTCTAGCGAAACAACGACCAAAGGCGCAGAAAATCTCAGCCGTATAATTGCCAAATATATAATAGGAGATTCTCTAATCGAGCGAATTACCCAACCCAAGACTCTAGCGAAACAACGACCAAAGGCGCAGAAAATCTCGTTTTAGCAAAACCAAATGTGATCCAAACTTGCACTCTGGTGGCCGCCACCCGAGGCTAAATTCTGAGCGTTTGACCCCGAACCCGTGGATTATTCATCAAATATCATGGCTGGAAACTCAACAATAAATTATGGTACTGGTGCATACAGATCCCACGCTCCCAAGTGGAATTCCTGAGACTCTTCAACAGGTGGTCTACCTGAAGTTACAAGGGATCAAGTCTTAATGTTAGCATTCTATGACATATACATATATCATAATAAATAAATACAGAAAAGATAATTCAAAACCCCACACAAGGGACTTATTTTATAAGGAACTTGGTTAATTCCCCCTTAAACTTGTTTGTTCACTTTGCTGCACGGATATCATTACCTAAACCTCCTCTATCGCTCCTGGATGATACACAATGGAATGAGGCACATATTTAAAAGTTGACTAGCGCATTTGAGAGCGTCTGTTTGAAAACCAGAAACTACATGGTGATATATCTGCCTATGTTTGATAATGCTACTGATAACTAAATGGAACCTCAATGAAGGATTTTATTGTTGGCACATTGAAATATAAATCACAGTTTGGCTCTGTGCCACTAATTGCTGATTAGCATAAAACAGCACTATAATTTCTTTGCTGGATATTGACTGTAATCCATATAATTCTCCACAATAACACTACTAAATTATGCTGGCTCTATATGCCGCAAGATACATTGTATCGTCACAATAGGATATTGAAAGAAATCAACGCGATAACTAGCCGGCTGCGCGACCTCACAAAAAAACTAGAAAAAATGAGGGCATAGTACTTGGCCCCAGAGTCTAGCTACCCCATGCCAACCTGGAGTTGATTCCAACTTCCCTTTAACAGACTTAATCAAACAAATACAAGCACGATTTCAAATGTGCAACAGAATATATGTGTTGTTGAGATATAAACCGCACCTGACGTGATGTACTCAACCACTTCTACCCTCGTAGTCATACTATTACGTAACGCAAAACACATCAATATAATATCAGAGGGCTCACCACTGTATAAATTGTTTCTTGTACAATTTTACTTACAATGTAATCAATTTTTAAAAATCCAGATATTAGTGATATTCCAAGTCCCATGAGATTCATTTGTCCAATGGAAATTTCCCATGTTGTCCCCTAAAGTTTTCGTCCAACTCTGCGAAATTGTATAAAATTTTTGTATATGTTGTCCACTACCAATGCGAAGTTGGATGAATGTACGACTCTTTAAGTTAATTCTTCTTTCTTCAAATATATGAAGATGTTGATTTGATCTTTTTGATGATCAACATCACAATGGTTAACTTTCTTTCATACTTTTAGTTACCAATTGAAAAATTTTTTCGTCTATCTCGGGCAGAAATCGAGTTATTCTGTTGTGTAGTGAAAATAGGCCTTGTGATCCGAGTAGGGCACCTTGCACTGGCCAGTACACTTACGCACAACCGCACATACAGAACCCAGTGATTGGGTTGTTTAATTCCATTTTGCGTCAGAAATATTGGACCAATGTGGCTAACAGCATTCTGCCTGATGTCTTGCTTTATTTTATTCTATTTCAGCACTCTCGATGTACATGCAACCCTTTGTTCCTGAGTTGCCTTACCAAAGCGCCGGTCATGGCTAAATCCTGCACAACCCATCTTCCAAATTTCCACTACTCGACATCGAAGGAATGCTCAAACTAAAATTTCCCATGCAAAGTTCAACTGTGGTTGATCAAACGATGCTATTATATACACCAAGAGAAGCCCTAAAGTATTAACTTTTTTTTTTTTTTGACTCCAAACTTCAGAATTTATTTGGTTCAATAGACTTCTGACAGTACAATTTGTGTAAAAGATGCATGCTCTCCCTTGTATTGCTCGTGCGTAAGTTCAGTTTCGCAGATGACACAAAATTTTCAATATGCTTCGCTGTGCATGTCAAAGTCTACTGTCGCCTCACACAAAGTCTAGTAGTCACTAGCAATTATATGGGTGTCCAGGTGTACATGTACATACAGGCCAGGCTTGTTTCTTACCACCAGCATCAAAGTGTCATTGGTATCGTCTGCAATATAAATAAAAGAAAGAAAAAGAAAGAAATGGGAACCAACCTGCCAGCACATCTATACTAATTACCCTGTGTAACTTGAATAAACCTCCTCGATTTTGTTTGTGATCCAACACAAGTTATCAGGAGACAGATGAATATTTAATTTGTATTAATTTCTTTCCCTGACCATTTTATGAACCATCGTGTTATGTGGATAAGCATGACAATTTATTTGTGCGATCTACTCTCATACAAATTTAACCCTTTCAAAATATGACATTTACTAATTACTAATTCCAGAAACTGAAGCAATCTTTGCCTTAATTACCCTTAATCCACAATAAAATGCTTTGACACAATATATCCTTGTCATTGTATCACAAATGCAAGGGATGAGGGAACACATTTTCCCAATTTTCACATAATCCGGCTTTTACTTACTTGACCTCAAGAATTTTTTATCCCCGTTTTTCATGAAATTCTTTCTACATTAATTAGTTCTTTGACCCTGCTTAACGATTTTTCCTAATTAGATATCTTTATATTGGTTTCATGACCATCCAATTTATTTTACTTTACTTTAAATTGACCCCTTGTGGCCAACAGAGCGATGACCAATGTATTTGCGGCACTCATAACTACTCCTCCTTAAATCACCATCCAAATATTTGACCTGAGATTTACCACAAGATTATTAAACTATCCAAGATCCTTCTTCACCAAGTTTTATGATCTAAAATCTACCGTTGAACTTCTGAACTTCACATTACTAATACCATCAAGTTCTATAAAGACTCGAAGAGCTCGTCCACATTCCCGTTGAGCCTGTGATAAAAGCCTAACAAGGGATGCAAGGTTAAAAAAGGTATGCAACTATGATCAAAATCCCTCACACAGACCGTAACACACATGATAAACCCTGGTCTTTCATTATTATTATTTATTTATTTATTTTTTATTTTTTTTTTTTTCAATCCAAATCCAATTTTCAATCCAAATCCAATCCAAAGGAAAGAGCATTGCAATTATTTATTTATTTATTTATTTTTTTTTTCCTTCTCCATTTTCAATCCACATCCAATTTTCAATCCAAATCCAAATTCAATCCAAAGAAAAGAGCATTGCAATTATTTATTTATTTATTTATTTTTTAATCCAATTTTAAATCCAAATTCAATCCAAATCCAAAGAAAAGAATATTACAATTCCAGTCCAATCAAATTTCCAATCCAAAATTCAATCCAAATTCAATGCAAAGAAAAGAGCGTTGCAATGTTATTTATTTATTTATTTTTTCAAATTTTCAATCCACATCCAATTTTAAATCCAACTTCAATCCAAAGCCAAAGAAAAGATTACAATTCCAGTCCAATCAAATTTCCAATCCAAATCCAAAACCAATTTTCAATCCAAATTCAATCCTAAGAAAAGAGCATTGCATTTTTTATTTTTTTTTTTTATTTATTTATTTATTTATTTTTTTTTTTTATTTATTTTTTTTTTTCCAATTTTCAATCCACATCCAATTTTAAATCCAACTTCAATCCAAATCCAAAGAAAAGAACATTACAATTCCAGTCCAATCAAATTTCCAATCCAAATCCAAAATCCAAGTATTCAATAACAATTCTCGTCTAGGGACATATCGGGGCTATCCTTGTTTTTCGATACATTTTGTCTACAACCCGTGACTAAAATTAGACCTACACTATATGACCACTTTATGGATGAAACTAGGTTACCTTTTAAGTAAGGCATTATGCCACAATCAAACCAAATTCAACCAAACAAACAAAACTAATGCATTACCGACTCTGTCATGTAAATTATATCGTTTTATGCAGAGTAAGCTTAGACATAATCGTCCATTATGAAGGTAAATATCCAAGGGTAAATATACTCATGATACCCTTCCTTTCAATAAGCCACAAAAACCTGGCCTGCTAATGTTATACTAACAATTATCACCTAAAATATGCTTGCATTAACATAAAAAGGTGAAATCACACCTAGAAATTGTCTAAAATTTTACCACAAACGCATGTCACGCAAAATTAAGCCAGGGGGTGACGGGCTGTCTTTACCCCATTTTGACGAACGAGGAGGCGGGAAATTGCACAAGGATTTTTCCAGATTTTTATGGCTAAAATAAATTGCCTTTGTGAACTATTTTGCTACAAGTGGCGTTAAATATTATCATCTGTACACCGTATATTTTGCTACTTAAAACTATTATCATTATTAGGGATTTCCCAACCCAAACACGTAATCGTTGACCGACATTATCATCGTCTTACCCCGCGTCTTACATCTTCCCTTTTGTTATTCTATTTTTATTGATTTTGTTATTTACAAGTAGGAAGATAAAATTGACCATCTGTAAATTCTCTACTTATGATTTTCCAGCTTTTAATACGTAAATTCGTAAGCCAAATGATCCCAACATTTTTTGAGTTTTAACTATAAAAGGGATCCCTTGAATGAAAACCACATTAATTTCAAGAAAACTGACAATATTTCTTGGCACTGCTTGAACTGAATTCGGCACCAAATTAAAATACGACTGTCAACTTTACCTAAAAACATATCCGATGGTGAAAAAACCTACTTAAATGAACCGGCCTTAATCAAAAGCGATAGTTTAATTTGCTTAAATTTTGCCATCCCGAATTCGAGCTGCCAAACTGATTCGACAATTGCTGTAACTTTGGTAATATTTGTCCAAATTAGCCGGGTAAAAACTATGGCTCAAATGTAAACGATGACACCGGAAAAATTCGCCATTGATTTGCAATGGGAAGTCATTGTTTGCCAATCGGGATATCGATTGATTCGCCCATGTCAAATTCTCAAGGACCCTGACGTCATAATGCGCGTGTCTTTTATTACGCCTTGCCTTATTTGGATAATGGCTACATGTGCATTGTAAAACCCTGCCCCTACATAACAATTACACCTCATGAATTATTCATAGAACCACACTTGGTAAACAAACATTAATATTATGCGTAAAGCCACAGGACTATTGCAAAGTTTTGGAGCACTTTTTAGGTGTGCAAGAAAACACCATTAAATATTATTTAGATGCATTTAAATACAATTTCGACTCCGCATTATACATAAATTAAATAAATTTATTCTCACCCGGATATTTCTCCGTCTAATCAGAAATTACTCAACCACAAATTTCATGAAGTCTTGAAGATGACTGCTTTGCGTGCATGTTGTGCTGTTCAGTGCGATTCGTCTACCGTAATTTTCCCGGGAATTTTCCACGACGATTGTATAGAATACTGACTTCGGGTAGCTCACAAAACGTGCACAAAATGTTGATATTACTACCTGTATCAATATTTTTTACATCCAAGTTTTAGCACTGCATGCCAGCGCCGAACTCGCCACCAATTATACATAGCGCAGCATTAAATTCGGAACCTGAATCCTGATTATATTGTTGTGCCGTAAGAAGAAACAAGGTAGAAAAATCAGCGTGTCCTTGTTATTGATGCAGTAAGCGTGCACATTTTAAGCTTCCCAAAGCTTGATTTTTTATCATCAATCAGTCAGTTGTTTATGTCTTATGAAGTTGCTGTTGATTTCTAAGAATCGGTAGCCAAAGATTTTTGTTGTTGTCGTGTCCAATACAAAACCAACAGTGAATAAAACCACCTAATCACGCCCGAAACCCTTGAAGGCGGCAAATCCCATTGGTTCCCGGGTCGAGCCAAACAATACAAATTTATCTGCATGACAATGATTGACATCTGACCCGGTAAACAATAACATGGATTGGTCCATTTCTCAGCAAGGGTAAATTGAGTTTAACTTGTTGCACTGTGTTAAACTTTATTTTATTTATTTTTGACTTGGAAATCATAGTAAAGTGTTGTATAATTTATTTTCTGAGAAAAATACCTAAATAAAGTTAAATCATTAAATCTGGTATCACTTCATTGATATTTTAACCCAGTTAAGAGATGTCAAGAAGCTTTTAAAAAAACCAGCTTTATTATAATTCAGAATGCTCAAATTGATTTCAAACACTTTTTTCCCCAGTTTTTAAAATGTGCGTGGGTTGAGGATGACCATTGTATTTTTGTTTGTTACTTTGCTTATTTATTTTCTATTTTTATTAGTTTGTTTGTTTGTTTGTTGCATAACAACATAACACTTCCATACTTCTTCTGAAATGATGAGTACACATATACACCTGCATGTGGATGAGAAAGTTGTGAAACACATTGGCTCACATTTGCTAAGTAAAATTCAAATGTTCAAAATAAAAGAAGGGGGTTAGCTGGTCTCAAGTGTAGATGTGAATTATTTTTGATAATAACTTGGGTTATGCCTGGAAGACAAAACCTGTTTAGAGAACCCCTTCCATCGGGCCATAGCTTTTGACTCTGAAGAAACTCACAAATCGCTATTCTGAATAAGAAACAGGATCTACCCGTTAATTAAAGGTAAACAAACCTGTCTTTCCCCCAAAAAAATTGGTTAATGAGAAGAATGGTCCATTCCAGTTGAAATCCATACACCCCTTATGGAAGACATGACCTTAATCTCCGACACAGGGAGTGTGAATTTCAATCGGGATTACCGAAACGGGTGACTTCATTTTGAAATCTACACCCCCTGTGTGGGAGATTAAAGTCATGTCTTCTATGGAGGGTGTATGGATTTCAACTGGAATTGCCCGATTCAATTGATTCCCCTTTCTGGGTAGCTTTCCCTGGGAGGTTCATGCTCGAATTAATACTTGATTTCTTGCTAAAATAGGCTTGTGTGTGTGTGCATGCTCCTATGTTTTCATTTTTTACTACATGCATGCATGTATGTATGCTTTATAATTGTGTTGACGCAGTTCATGTGCATTTATGACGCATGGTGGAAATTGTACTGCAGGCTTGTCATTTTGCTGAGGCACAGAGGGAGGTTGATGAAGGGGTTCTACTCATGCATATAAGAGAAATTTTGCATGAGCAAATTGTTTGCAACGAAATAATTTCAAATATGTGTATTTGTTTGTAAATTGAATCAAGGTGAAGCTTCATAGGTTTGCATGTCAAAGAAATATTTCATGCTACTTTGAAGTTAAAGAAAGAAAGGAGACAACACAAAACAGGCAATATTTTCATGCAAATAGATTAGATGGGAAGAGCTTGGACACCACATAGCCCCTTTGGAAATTCACCATGTTGAATTGCCATGTATGGTTGCTGAAATTTAGAGGTATAATAAGCTTCTTAACATATGAGCGTTACATGTTGTGCATGTAGCACTTAGCACATGTACGATTTTTGCATTTATGCATTACCCTCATATATCATAAACACACACACACTTTCAAATTTAAGTTTGAATGATGTGTGGGAAAATAATCTGAAAATACCCTTTTTTCCTCTGTGAGCAAAACTTTTGGATAGAATGTTTAATATAAAATATATTCATATTCATTTATTGATATTTTATTAACATTTAAAAAACAACATGCAAAAAATGTTAAGCAAATATTTTAAATATAAACAACAACATTAAAATTAATGTAAATCAACCAAACTTTATCATTAAGTCAACCCAATTTCGACACAATCATCAGCTGGGGTTGCAATGTACCACCCCAACATCTCCATGATGATTCCACCTGTCAAGCCTCCCATCTCAAGCCTCCTCTCTCCCTCATTACCCCGGTCTTTCACACTCCTTTCCCCCTCTTCACTAACCCCTTACTGTATTATTCCAATAGCAAACGATACAGAATTATTATTTGTCTGTGTCTCAAGGTGTGTGCATTGACAAGTCTTACAATCATATCGCTTACTGGAACATATCGCCTCTCAGCAAACCACGTCTGCCAGCGTTATCATTTTCACTATCTTATGTTTCTCTTTATGCTTTCCATATCATTTTATATGTTATGCTTTATCAAATCAATGGATATAAAATTCTTATTTAAGTCAGGATAGCTATATACAGAATTTTTATTACAACTGCAATGGATTTATATATATAGAAATGTATTTTTGGGGAAGGATATTGAATTCTAGTGATAAAAATAGATCATTTGGGAAAATATTTTGCTAAAAATGGATTTTTAGATCATGGGCAATATTTGCACAATAAAGGATAGAAGAAATACATGATTTTTTATACTTAATCTTATTGTCAATTTCTTGTTAGGCAGTGGTGTACATACCCACTATTGTCCATGAGGATGGGCAATCTCTTCCAGTCGGGGAGGGGGGAAGTTTTTAGACATTATTTTCTATGCATATTGGGCCCGGAGTGGGTACTCAGTACAAATGACCATATACAGGGACGGGCCGCAAACATGGGTAGCATTTTTTGCCTTTGGTATATCAATGACCCCTTTTTCTAGGTCAATTTTAGTATATGGATGGGTCCTGTTTTCAAAATTTTTTCTCAATCTAGACTTTTGGTATATCGATGGGTCCAAATGTCTTTAAAAAATGGTATATTGATGGGTCCTCTCAGCGGCACACCCCTACCATAGGAATCCTCATGGGATTATAACATGAATAACTTGCTATCTACTGAATATAACACAGCACATTACCTGCCGATATATCACATGAATAACTTGCTATCTACTGAAGATAGCACATCACATTACCTGCCGATATATCACATGAATAACTTGCTATCTACTGAAGATAGCACATCACATTACCTGCTGATATATCACATGAATAACTTGCTATCTACTGAAGATAGCACATCACATTACCTGCCGATATATCACATGAATAACTTGCTATCTACTGAAGATAACACATCACATTACCTGCCGATATATCACATGAATAACTTGCTATCTACTGAAGATAGCACATCACATTACCTGCCGATATATCACATGAATAACTTGCTATCTACTGAAGATAGCACATCACATTACCTGCCGATATATCACATGAATAACTTGCTATCTACTGAAGATAGCACATCACATTACCTGCTGATATATCACATGAATAACTTGCTATCTACTGAAGATAGCACATCACATTACCTGCCGATATATCACATGAATAACTTGCTATCTACTGAAGATAGCACATCACGTTACCTGCCGATATATCACATGAATAACTTGCTATCTACTGAAGATAGCACATCACATTACCTGCCGATATATTACATGAATAACTTGCTATCTACTGAAGATAGCACATCACATTACCTGCCGATATATCACATGAATAACTTGCTATCTACTGAAGATAGCACATCACAGTACCTGCTGATATATCACATGAATAACTTGCTATCTACTGAAGATAGCACATCACATTACCTGCTGATATATTACATGAATAACTTGCTATCTACTGAAGATAGCACATCACATTACCTGCCAATATATCACATGAATAACTTGCTATCTACTGAAGATAGCACATCACATTACCTGCCAATATATTACATGAATAACTTGCTATCTACTGAAGATAGCACATCACATTACCTGCCGATATATCACATGAATAACTTGCTATCTACTGAAGATAGCACATCACATTACCTGCTGATATATCACATGAATAACTTGCTATCTACTGAAGATAGCACATCACATTACCTGCTGATATATTACATGAATAACTTGCTATCTACTGAAGATAGCACATCACATTACCTGCCGATATATCACATGAATAACTTGCTATCTACTGAAGATAGCACATCACATTACCTGCCGATATATCACATGAATAACTTGCTATCTACTGAAGATAGCACATCACATTACCTGCTGATATATCACATGAATAACTTGCTATCTACTGAAGATAGCACATCACATTACCTGCCAATATATCACATGAATAACTTGCTATCTACTGAAGATAGCACATCACATTACCTGCCGATATATCACATGAATAACTTGCTATCTACTGAATATAACACATCACATTACCTGCCGATATATCACATGAATAACTTGCTATCTACTGAAGATAGCACATCACATTACCTGCTGATATATCACATGAATAACTTGCTATCTACTGAAGATAGCACATCACATTACCTGCTGATATATTACATGAATAACTTGCTATCTACTGAAGATAGCACATCACATTACCTGCCAATATATCACATGAATAACTTGCTATCTACTGAAGATAGCACATCACATTACCTGCCGATATATTACATGAATAACTTGCTATCTACTGAAGATAGCACATCACATTACCTGCCGATATATCACATGAATAACTTGCTATCTACTGAAGATAGCACATCATCACACATGAATAACTTGCTATCTACTGAAGATAGCACATCACATTACCTGCTGATATATCACATGAATAACTTGCTATCTACTGAAGATAGCACATCACATTACCTGCTGATATATTACATGAATAACTTGCTATCTACTGAAGATAGCACATCACAGTGTGTACCTGCCGATATATCACATGAATAACTTGCTATCTACTGAAGATAGCACATCACATTACCTGCCGATATATCACATGAATAACTTGCTATCTACTGAAGATAGCACATCACATTACCTGCTGATATATCACATGAATAACTTGCTATCTACTGAAGATAGCACATCACATTACCTGCCAATATATCACATGAATAACTTGCTATCTACTGAAGATAGCACATCACATTACCTGCCGATATATCACATGAATAACTTGCTATCTACTGAATATAACACATCACATTACCTGCCGATATATCACATGAATAACTTGCTATCTACTGAAGATAGCACATCACATTACCTGCTGATATATCACATGAATAACTTGCTATCTACTGAAGATAGCACATCACATTACCTGCCGATATATTACATGAATAACTTGCTATCTACTGAATATAACACATCACATTACCTGCCAATATATCACATGAATAACTTGCTATCTACTGAAGATAGCACATCACATTACCTGCCGATATATTACATGAATAACTTGCTATCTACTGAAGATAGCACATCACATTACCTGCCGATATATCACATGAATAACTTGCTATCTACTGAAGATAGCACATCACATTACCTGCTGATATATCACATGAATAACTTGCTATCTACTGAAGATAGCACATCACATTACCTGCTGATATATTACATGAATAACTTGCTATCTACTGAAGATAGCACATCACATTACCTGCCAATATATCACATGAATAACTTGCTATCTACTGAAGATAGCACATCACATTACCTGCCGATATATTACATGAATAACTTGCTATCTACTGAATATAACACATCACATTACCTGCCGATATATCACATGAATAACTTGCTATCTACTGAAGATAGCACATCACATTACCTGCCGATATATCACATGAATAACTTGCTATCTACTGAAGATAGCACATCACATTACCTGCTGATATATCACATGAATAACTTGCTATCTACTGAAGATAGCACATCACATTACCTGCCGATATATCACATGAATAACTTGCTATCTACTGAAGATAGCACATCACATTACCTGCCGATATATCACATGAATAACTTGCTATCTACTGAAGATAGCACATCACATTACCTGCTGATATATTACATGAATAACTTGCTATCTACTGAAGATAGCACATCACATTACCTGCTGATATATCACATGAATAACTTGCTATCTACTGAAGATAGCACATCACATTACTTGCCGATATATCACATGAATAACTTGCTATCTACTGAAGATAGCACATCACATTACCTGCCGATATATCACATGAATAACTTGCTATCTACTGAAGATAGCACATCACATTACCTGCCGATATATCACATGAATAACTTGCTATCTACTGAAGATAGCACATCACATTACCTGCCGATATATCACATGAATAACTTGCTATCTACTGAAGATAGCACATCACATTACTTGCCGATATATCACATGAATAACTTGCTATCTACTGAAGATAGCACATCACATTACCTGCCGATATATCACATGAATAACTTGCTATCTACTGAAGATAGCACATCACATTACCTGCCGATATATCACATGAATAACTTGCTATCTACTGAATATAACACATCACATTACCTGCCGATATATCACATGAATAACTTGCTATCTACTGAAGATAGCACATCACATTACCTGCTGATATATCACATGAATAACTTGCTATCTACTGAAGATAGCACATCACATTACCTGCCGATATATCACATGAATAACTTGCTATCTACTGAAGATAGCACATCACATTACCTGCTGATATATTACATGAATAACTTGCTATCTACTGAAGATAGCACATCACATTACCTGCCGATATATCACATGAATAACTTGCTATCTACTGAAGATAGCACATCACATTACCTGCTGATATATCCCATGAATAACTTGCTATCTACTGAAGATAGCACATCACATTACCTGCTGATATATCACATGAATAACTTGCTATCTACTGAAGATAGCACATCACATTACCTGCCAATATATCACATGAATAACTTGCTATCTACTGAAGATAGCACATCACATTACCTGCCGATATATCACATGAATAACTTGCTATCTACTGAAGATAGCACATCACATTACCTGCTGATATATCCCATGAATAACTTGCTATCTACTGAAGATAGCACATCACATTACCTGCTGATATATCACATGAATAACTTGCTATCTACTGAAGATAGCACATCACATTATCTGCCGATATATCACATAAATAACTTGCTATCTACTGAAGATAGCACATCACATTACCTGCCGATATATCACATGAATAACTTGCTATCTACTGAAGATAGCACATCACATTACCTGCTGATATATCACATGAATAACTTGCTATCTACTGAAGATAGCACATCACATTACCTGCCAATATATCACATGAATAACTTGCTATCTACTGAAGATAGCACATCACATTACCTGCCGATATATCACATGAATAACTTGCTATCTACTGAAGATAGCACATCACATTATCTGCCGATATATCACATAAATAACTTGCTATCTACTGAAGATAGCACATCACATTACCTGCCGATATATCACATGAATAACTTGCTATCTACTGAAGATAGCACATCACATTATCTGCCGATATATCACATGAATAACTTGCTATCTACTGAAGATAGCACATCACATTACCTGCCAATATATCACATGAATAACTTGTTATCTACTGAAGATAGCACATCACATTATCTGCCGATATATCACATAAATAACTTGCTATCTACTGAAGATAGCACATCACATTACCTGCCGATATATCACATGAATAACTTGCTATCTACTGAAGATAGCACATCACATTATCTGCCGATATATCACATGAATAACTTGCTATCTACTGAAGATAGCACATCACATTACCTGCCAATATATCACATGAATAACTTGCTATCTACTGAAGATAGCACATCACATTACCTGCCGATATATCACATGAATAACTTGCTATCTACTGAAGATAGCACATCACATTACCTGCTGATATATCACATGAATAACTTGCTATCTACTGAAGATAGCACATCACATTACCTGCTGATATATCACATAAATAACTTGCTATCTACTGAAGATAGCACATCACATTACCTGCTGATATATTACATGAATAACTTGCTATCTACTGAAGATAGCACATTACATTACCTGCTGATATATCACATGAATAACTTGCTATCTACTGAAGATAGCACATCACATTATCTGCCAATATATCACATGAATAACTTGCTATCTACTGAAGATAGCACATCACATTACCTGCCGATATATCACATGAATAACTTGCTATCTACTGAAGATAGCACATCACATTATCTGCCGATATATCACATAAATAACTTGCTATCTACTGAAGATAGCACATCACATTACCTGCCGATATATCACATGAATAACTTGCTATCTACTGAAGATAGCACATCACATTACCTGCCGATATATCACATGAATAACTTGCTATCTACTGAAGATAGCACATCACATTACCTGCTGATATATTACATGAATAACTTGCTATCTACTGAAGATAGCACATCACATTACCTGCCGATATATCACATGAATAACTTGTTATCTACCGAAGATAGCACATCACATTACCTGCCGATATATCACATGAATAACTTGCTATCTACTGAAGATAGCACATCACATTACCTGCCGATATATCACATGAATAACTTGCTATCTACTGAAGATAACACATCACATTACCTGCCGATATATCACATGAATAACTTGCTATCTACTGAAGATAGCACATCACATTACCTGCCGATATATCACATGAATAACTTGCTATCTACTGAAGATAGCACATCACAATCCCTTGCCGATATATCACATGAATAACTTGCTATCTACTGAAGATAGCACATCACATTACCTGCCGATATATTACATGAATAACTTGCTATCTACTGAAGATAACACATCACATTACCTGCCGATATATCACATGAATAACTTGCTATCTACTGAAGATAGCACATCACATTACCTGCCGATATATCACATGAATAACTTGCTATCTACTGAAGATAGCACATCACATTACCTGCTGATATATCACATGAATAACTTGCTATCTACTGAATATAACACATCACATTACCTGCCGATATATCACATGAATAACTTGCTATCTACTGAAGATAGCACATCACATTACCTGCCGATATATCACATGAATAACTTGCTATCTACTGAAGATAGCACATCACATTACCTGCCGATATATCACATGAATAACTTGCTATCTACTGAAGATAGCACATCACATTACCTGCCGATATATCACATGAATAACTTGCTATCTACTGAAGATAGCACATCACATTACCTGCCAATATATCACATGAATAACTTGCTATCTACTGAAGATAGCACATCACATTACCTGCCGATATATCACATGAATAACTTGCTATCTACTGAAGATAGCACATCACATTACCTGCCGATATATTACATGAATAACTTGCTATCTACTGAAGATAGCACATCACATTACCTGCCGATATATCACATGAATAACTTGCTATCTACTGAAGATAGCACATCACATTACCTGCCAATATATCACATGAATAACTTGCTATCTACTGAAGATAGCACATCACATTACCTGCCGATATATCACATGAATAACTTGCTATCTACTGAAGATAGCACATCACATTACCTGCCGATATATCACATGAATAACTTGCTATCTACTGAAGATAGCACATCACATTACCTGCTGATATATTACATGAATAACTTGCTATCTACTGAAGATAGCACATTACATTACCTGCTGATATATCACATGAATAACTTGCTATCTACTGAAGATAGCACATCACATTATCTGCCAATATATCACATGAATAACTTGCTATCTACTGAAGATAGCACATCACATTACCTGCCGATATATCACATGAATAACTTGCTATCTACTGAAGATAGCACATCACATATCTGCCGATATATCACATAAATAACTTGCTATCTACTGAAGATAGCACATCACATTACCTGCCGATATATCACATGAATAACTTGCTATCTACTGAAGATAGCACATCACATTACCTGCCGATATATCACATGAATAACTTGCTATCTACTGAAGATAGCACATCACATTACCTGCTGATATATTACATGAATAACTTGCTATCTACTGAAGATAGCACATCACATTACCTGCCGATATATCACATGAATAACTTGTTATCTACCGAAGATAGCACATCACATTACCTGCCGATATATCACATGAATAACTTGCTATCTACTGAAGATAGCACATCACATTACCTGCCGATATATCACATGAATAACTTGCTATCTACTGAAGATAACACATCACATTACCTGCCGATATATCACATGAATAACTTGCTATCTACTGAAGATAGCACATCACATTACCTGCCGATATATCACATGAATAACTTGCTATCTACTGAAGATAGCACATCACAATCCCTTGCCGATATATCACATGAATAACTTGCTATCTACTGAAGATAGCACATCACATTACCTGCCGATATATTACATGAATAACTTGCTATCTACTGAAGATAACACATCACATTACCTGCCGATATATCACATGAATAACTTGCTATCTACTGAAGATAGCACATCACATTACCTGCCGATATATCACATGAATAACTTGCTATCTACTGAAGATAGCACATCACATTACCTGCTGATATATCACATGAATAACTTGCTATCTACTGAATATAACACATCACATTACCTGCCGATATATCACATGAATAACTTGCTATCTACTGAAGATAGCACATCACATTACCCGCCGATATATCACATGAATAACTTGCTATCTACTGAAGATAGCACATCACATTACCTGCCGATATATCACATGAATAACTTGCTATCTACTGAAGATAGCACATCACATTACCTGCCGATATATCACATGAATAACTTGCTATCTACTGAAGATAGCACATCACATTACCTGCCAATATATCACATGAATAACTTGCTATCTACTGAAGATAGCACATCACATTACCTGCCGATATATCACATGAATAACTTGCTATCTACTGAAGATAGCACATCACATTACCTGCCGATATATTACATGAATAACTTGCTATCTACTGAAGATAGCACATCACATTACCTGCCGATATATCACATGAATAACTTGCTATCTACTGAAGATAGCACATCACATTACCTGCCAATATATCACATGAATAACTTGCTATCTACTGAAGATAGCACATCACATTACCTGCCGATATATCACATGAATAACTTGCTATCTACTGAAGATAGCACATCACATTACCTGCCGATATATCACATGAATAACTTGCTATCTACTGAAGATAGCACATCACATTACCTGCCGATATATCACATGAATAACTTGCTATCTACTGAAGATAGCACATCACATTACCTGCCGATATATCACATGAATAACTTGCTATCTACTGAAGATAGCACATCACAATCCCTTGCTGATATATTACATGAATAACTTGCTATCTACTGAAGATAGCACATCACATTACCTGCCGATATATTACATGAATAATCCAAGAGAAATCCCAGGAATCATCCTGGGATTTTGGGATATCGATTGGTGAATTGAGACATTGGCCCCCGACTCATGAAATCTGTAAGGATCAATACACATTACAATTTATACCATGTATTGGTTATTATTTGAAATACAGTGCTAGATATAATCACATTTTACAGTAAGAACTGGAAGGAACCGTTAGCAAAGGGAGTGCGGGAAGTGAAAAAACAAAGTGAACATCGAGTGCCTTGAAACCGAGGAAATGTTTATACAGGTGGCTGGGCTTGGAAGCTTGAGTTTGTGACAAAAAAAAACTTGATATGTCTATTAGGGTTATAGGTAGGGCAAAGGGAAAGAGGCAGTATAATTTATAATGATGGACAATTGAGCAAAAATAGCTCTGGACACAAAAGGTAAAATAACATTAACAGGTCTCGGAGCAGCCTATGTGACACATCTTTTCAAGAACATCAACGGTTTCCATAGAGAATCTAGCTTTCAGATTGAAAATTAGATTTCAAATTTATGGAGATTATTTGCTAACCACTGTCTTTACAGATTCATTTTAAATCCTGATGTAAGAATGAAAGATATATAGATGGCAGTCGGTGTCTGCCTTTGCGTCCATGAGTTAATTAACAATTTGCATATTACCCACAATGCATCATGATTTAACTATAGGTCACATATATTAAAATGGTGGAAAAGAAATGTCACTCATTTGTACCCTTTTGGGCAAAAGTACAGCTTATTTAGCCAATGTCAATATGGGGTCATCAGCAAAAAAATTTTCTTAACATATTGAACTAACAACTCAGCTATTTAGTACTTCACAATATGTGACAGTAATAGTAAGAAAAGCGCATATGTTCGTCATTTTTTGGCACACAGATTTAGACAAAATTACATGGTGAACATCAAATACACAAGACATACCACACAACTGATTGCGCATATGTGAGTAGGTACGACAAATATGGAGGTTTAAATCAAAATGCATTATGGGTAATGGGCAAGCAGAGTGTTGTATGATTTGTTATAACATTATCATTTTGTTTTCCATTTTACAGAGCTCTTTGGATGAGGCAACCGACCCATGGGGTATCAAGGTGGAGAGAGTTGAAATGTAAGTAGATGTTGCTACGGTTTTATTGAGGTGGAGATTTTAGGAAATTTCTCCCCACCAATTTTGGGCTTTGAACCCCCCCCCCCCAGTTTCTCCCCAGTCAAAACATATCTGGAAAATGTACTCTTTTCTTCTACTAAGTCAAAAATGCTTTATTTTAGGCAAAATTTTGGATGTACCTCCGAAAATTTTCTTTCCCCCACCCTCAGAAAAAAATCCTGGTGTTCATGGTTTTATGTAGGCCTATACACAAAAAACTTACATGGAGCTTTTGATGAATCTTTGTCATCATATGAAATAGCACACCTTTGAAGAATTACTATCTTCAGTAGATAGCAAAAAATGCTTTAAAAGAATAATTGTTCTACACTTTATAGCTTTTAAAATATACATTTGCATGATGAGCTCAGCTTTCAGAAATTGTTCTAAACATTCAAGCATTTTACAGTGGCATTATGATTGATTGAACAAGTGAATGATCCAAATCTTAACTCTATCCATGCGGGTGTTGACTGTAGACAACAAATTCAATTTTTTTTTTAATTCAAAAAATTTCAGAAATGTAAATTTTCATGACCATATTTGGAATCAGCATAAAAAGTACATTAGAATGAGTACAAACAAGCCTAGTATTGGTTAAGTGGAGCTTTTGATGAATCTTTGTCATCATGTGAAATAGCACAACTTTAAAGAATTACTATCTTCAGTAGATAGCAACAATGTGCTTCAAAGGAATAATTGTTCAACATTTTATAGCTTTTAAAATACACATTTGCATGATGAGCTCAACAATTTCAGAAATTGTTTTAAACATTCAAGCATTTTACAGTGGCATTATGATTGATTGAACAAGTGAATGATCAATGATCCCAACTTTAACTCTCTCCATGCAGGTGTCGTAGGTGTCGACTGCAGACGACAAATTAAATTTTTCCCAAAAAATTTCAGAAATGCGAATTGTTTTAACCATATACGGAATCAGCATGAAAAATGCATTAAAATGAGTACAAACAAGCCTAGTATTGGTTAAGTGGTTCTTAAGATAACTCGTGATATTTTGAGAAAATATCTCAAAACTTGCACTTTTTATGTTGAAGCCTATGGCAAGGAACCATAATAATATGTCCTATAAAATTTGACACACATTCACAAATTAGATTCTGTGTACAAATCAAGAATGAGGTTTATTGTTGCATTCATACCAGATAGCGATCCAAGCATTCTACGCATGTTTTACCAGAACACACATTTATCTAAGTATCGCAACTTACTCAGCTCCCCAGAGAGCGTTCCAGACGAAATAAACCCTGTGTACCTCATGTAAGTTGTGTTGGGTCACGCGTATTAACGCACCCTTAACCCGGGTTTTACTTTAAGATAGCTTCCACTCGAGGAAGGAAACTACTTACAGCAGACATGAAAGCCTTCCCATCATGCATTGCTAGGCTATTCCAGTTGAAATCCATACACCCCCTATGGAAGCTACAGCTTTAATCTCCCACATAGGGGGTGTAGATTTCAAATGGAATCACCCATTTAGGTAACTCCATTTGAAATCCACACTCCCTGTGTGGAAGATTAAATTTATGTCTTCCATAGGGGGTGTATGGATTTCGACTGGAATAGCCCAGTGCATGATGGGTCTTAATCTTTCACACAGGGGATGTAGATTTCAAATGGAATCACCCATTCTTGTAACTCCATTTGAAATTCACACTCCCTGTGTGGAAGATTAAGGTTATGTCCTCAATAGGGGGTGTATGGATTTCAACTGGAATAGCCCAACAGCTCGCAACTGTGTGCAAAGCATCAGGGGAAGTCTTGATTTTCCGATGTTAAAACTACTTATGATTAGCTCGTAAGCGTGGTGTTGAATAAGGTATCAACGACATTCATAACCAAACGTGGAAATGTTTCCGCACATCTCATATCCCCGATCGTAATTGATACATCGTAATGCTACAAATGAAATCTTACCCGTCATGTTAGGAGGTAAAAGATGACAGCAAAATACACCATCATACTATCTATGGTTTTACAAAAAAAGAGGATTTAAAACATTTTAGAATACAATGGATTTGAAAGAATTGCAAAATGCTTGTCCGGTTTGTGAAGTAGCTGTACTTTAGTAGTGTTTGTTATTCATGAGCATGCCACTAGTTCATGCTTAAGTGTCTCCTGAGGCTCCCGAATCATTTAGGTAGCTTTTTAGAGAAACACAGATCCAGAATTGATGCACCTGTTAAAAATCCTTTCTGTATCCAAAATGAGGTGAATACTGATGAGGTGTCCACGATTGGTGGCGATGATTTTGTCAATTTTGACCCAAAGTTGCTGGGATTCATGTGATTTGACAACTCGATGGTTGGGAACCAGAAATCCTTAACTCGCAATGTCATACTCCTCCTGGATACTCCCACAATATAAAATCGCCAAGGCACTATAGAAGATACAGTAAAACAAAAGCAGTAATTATGGATGTAAGCCCTGGGATGTAAGCATGATCCTAAAAATGCCTTTCATAGCAACCCAAACTAATTACAAGACCTCTTCTACATTAAGGCTGGCTTTCCCTTTTAAAGGGAATTATTATTAAGACCAAAGCAAGGAGCCACTCTTACATGTTTGGTACATGTTTTTAAAGGGTATAAAATAAGGATTTCAAATCTGGAATATCTTAAGAAAGTTACTTTATGCTGATTTGTGAGAGCAGGCCATTGTGAGTTAAGGCTCTCTGGTTCTGAACCCTCAAACTGATAAGTTACAGTGACTTGATTTGAATAGAATAGAATAGAATAGAATAGAATAGAATAATTAAAGAGTTAAGCTTCAACATTACACTATTTTTTTGCTCACCTAGAACATTTTCGCTAGGTCGACTAGCGTCTTCCGCAGCTGGTGATGCTGCGATGATATCTTGACTACAATCGGGATAGACCTTAGTGATGATTTCACTGATGACATCATATGATTGACACAATGACGTCATAGGATGTTACAATGTTGTTCCACCCCCTGGGCATCAACAGGTTATCCCAGATAGGATCTTCTAGTCCTTTATCACAGTTCAGTCTCGGTTTCCGAGTCCTTATGTGTGTCATCAGTAAGGACTATTCCGATTGTAGACAAGATATCACGGCATCATCTGCTGAAGATGCTAGTCGACCTAGGGAAAGCATTTCAGGTGAGCAAAAAATAGTGTAGTGTCAAAGTTAAACTCTTTACAGGCCTTCCAGGAGTGCTACAAATCACACTCCTCAAGACATTTAGGAGTGCATTAGGAGTGTTGAGAATCACAGTCCTCAACACATCAACACAATTTTTTGTAGGAGTGTGATCAATCGCACTCCTTGGGGTCATTGGAGGAGTGCGGAGGGGTGCGATTACACCCGCACTCCTCAAAAGACAAGGCCTGTCTTTATTCATTTTGTCTAGCACTAGGTATGAATATCCATTCATACAAAATAGAATAGAATGGTATGAAACTGTTGAAAATTAAAAATCAGTGCTTTGCTAAACCAGGATTCTCTAAATTTAAGATTTAGGTAGTTTTTGAACAATCATAAATGCGCTTATAAACCCTGCAAACGGCAAATATGAAAGCTATCTAATGACGACAAAATGTGCTATTCCAGTTGAACTCCATACGCCTCACTATGGAAGACATGACCTTAATCTTCTACACAAGGAGTATGAATTTCAAATGGGGTTACCTGAATGGATGACTCTATTTAAAATCTACACCTCATGTGTGAGAAATTAAGGTCATGTCTTTCATAGGGGGCATATGGATTTCAACTGGAATAGCCCAATCAGGGACTTAACACAAAGGAAGGATAAAATGTATGCACATGTATGCCATTACTTTATTCATGTCATGCAACTGAGGCTTTCAAATTCTTAAACCATGATTAACATGGTTAGCATGAACCCAAGCAATGTTGATGTTGGGGATATCTGCTGCAGACACTTACAGAATTAGTTATTTTTAATGTTTAAGTACGAGCTATTCTGATCCAATTGACCTATTTCTGCTTGTTGATCATTTGATTGTTTTAACTCCATGCAGACAACAAGTTTCAATTTTTTTTTTGAAATTTCAAAAATGTCAGAATTGTACATTATCATGACCATATTTGGAATCAGCATGAAAAATGCATTAAAATGAGTACAAACAAGCCTAGTATTGGTTCAGTGGTTCTTGAGATAGCTCTTGCTTTTTGAGAAAATATCTCAAAACTTACACTTTTTATGGTGAAGCATATGGCTAGCAAGCAGAGCATTAAGCATGTTAAGTCATAGATGTAATACCGATAGTTGCGAGAAAGAGAGGGAGAGAGAGGGAGTATTGAGATAAAAGTGAAAGATAGGAGTACTAGTGTATAACATTAACACTCTCCACGTGGGTGTCAACTGCAGATGACAAGTTTTAAAAAAAATCAAAAATTCAAAAAATTCAGAATTGTAAATGTTTATGACCATAATTGAAATCAGCGTGAAAAATGCTTTAAAATGAGTACAAACAAGCCTAGTATTGGTTCAGGAGTTCTTGAGTCAGCTCTTGATATTTTGAGAAAATATCTCAAAACTTGGACTTTTTATGTTGAAGCCTGTGGCCAGCACGCAGAACATTAAGAAGTGCAGAATGGGTTTATATGGCATACTAACCAACTAACCGAAGAAAGCTTGATGTTTACATTGAATACAATGTCTGAATTAAGTGAATAAGTGGATGATTCAGATTCATGCATGCTACTATTGTTCATTAAGTACATGTATGTCATTCACAAAGCTACTTAAACTTAAAAATAACAATCAAGTTGACTTCATTACATTATCTGCTTTCACTGGGACAAGTCTCTTCCTCCCCCTTTCCAGTGGCTGGGAGTATAAGCTGTTGTTTTTGGGTGTTGTTTTTTTTTTGGGGGGGGGGGTGAACAAAATATTTATTTCAAAAAAATTTTTCAAATGATTTTTTTTTGTTTTTACTAGGGGAGGACAACTGCAGGAAAAACCAAAGTTGTTTTGTGCAGGATTTTCCACTATGTCCTTTGTGTCACCACTGGTCTTTTGTTTATCTTTTTTCTCTCTTGTCCTTTTTACTATCTTTCACTGTATATCATGCTCTCCCTTTTTCTTCCTTTTCTTTCTTGCAAAATAATTTGCTATAGAAAAGGCACCATGAAAGTAGAAGTCCTCATGAACAATACCAGGTATGAATGCAGAACTTCAGGGCCCAGGGGAGGGGGCACTTTCTTGGAGAACCCTATAGGGAGTTCTCTCTTGGATTAGAAAATTTTGCAAATGCTGTTCTTTTTACATAAAAAATGTATCTAGAACACTAAAGGTTTAAAATAATTCTTGTAACTGGGGGATGGGAAGTTTCATGCGTGCCCATAGAAATTATCTCAGAGTCTGCTAGTGAATACCCAAATAATTATTAATATATGACTCATTTCAAACAAAGATGTGACTATTTTTGATATTGTTGTTGTTTGTTCATACAGTAAGGATGTCCGCCTCCCTGTGCAACTCCAGCGTGCAATGGCAGCAGAAGCAGAGGCAGCAAGGGAAGCCAGAGCTAAGGTAAAACAAATGATTCTATTATTACTACTTCATCAATACCAATATCAGCAGTAGATAGCTACTTCATCAATACCAATATCAGCAGTAGATAGCTACTTCATCAATACCAATATCAGCAGTAGATAGCTACTTCATCAATACCAATATCAGCAGTAGATAGCTACTTCATCAATACCAATATGTACCAAAAATGGTTAAAATATTTGTAACTTTTAAAAAAATCATAAAAAAAGCCTGATTTTTGCCCAAATTTCAAATATTTTTGGTGAAGTTGGCAAAATTCAAAAAAAAAAAAAAACTGCTCCTAGATGTTTTTATCCAGTTTTTAAAAATTAATAAAAAAATTTGACCCAACATTTTTTTTTCTTAAAATAAGTGGACCAAAAATTTGGGGATTTGGCCCAAATTTGACCCCAAAGTCTTTGCTATTCTATATATGTATACTTTTATATACTTCAGACCAACAATTTAGCAGTTATGAGGCTGGAAAGTTTCCATAATTCCAGGGTTAAGACCAACCTTAATTCAGTATCAATATCAGTAGTAGATATCTACTTCATCAATACCGTTATCAGTATAATATCAATAGCAGTTGTAGGTAGTATTAGATAGTTACTTCCTCAATTCAGAAATTAGCAAATAGTTACTTCATCAATGCCAACAGCAACAGTAGAGTTACTTCATCAATACTAATATCAGAAGTAGCAAGGTACTTCATCAGTACCAGCTTCAACAGATAATAGCTACTTCATCGATGCCAATATCAGCATGAAGTATACAACTACTTCATCAATGCCAACATCAGCAGTAGATAGTTACTTTATCAATACCAATATCAGTAGTAGATACTAGTTACTTCATCAATACCAATAGAAGCAGTAGATAGTTGCTTCATCAATACCAATATCAGCTGTAGATAGTTACTTCATAAATACCAATATCAGCAGTAGATAGCTACTACATCAATACCAATATCAGCTGTGGATAGTTACTTCATCAATACCTATATCAGTAGTAGATAGCTACTTCATCAATATCAATATCAGCTGTGGTTAGTTACTTCATCAATACCAATACCAACAGTAGATAGTTACTTCATCAATACCAATATCAGCTGTAGATAGTTGCTTCATCAATACTAATATCAGCTGTAGATGCTACTTCATCAATACCAATATCAGCGATAGATGGTACTTCATTAATACCAATATCAGCACTAGATAGCTACTTCATCAATACCAATATCAGCTGTAGATAGTTACTTCATCAATACCAATATCAGCTGTGGATAGTTACTTCACTAATACCAATATCAACAGTAGATAGCTACTTCATCAATATCGGCAATAGATTGTTACTTCGTCAATACCAATATCAGCAGTAGATAGCTTCTTCATCAATACCACTATCAGCAGTAGATAGCTACTTCATCAATACCACTATCAGCATTAGATAGTTAACTTCATCAATACCAAAATCAGTAAATAGTTACTTCATCAATAGCAATATCAGCAGTAGATATCTACTTCTTCAACATTGTTCAATACCACTATCAGCATTAGATAGTTACTTCATAAATACCAAACTCAGCAAATAGTTACTTCATCAATACCAATATCAGCAGTAGAAAGCTACATTATCAATACCAGCTTTAACAGAAAATTGCTACTTCATCAAAACCAATATCAGCATGCGATATACAGTTAATTCATTAATACCAATATCAGCAGTAGAAAGCTACTTCATCAATACCAGCTTCTACAAATAATAGATATTTCATCAATACCAATATCAGCATGCGATATACAGCTACATCATCAATGCTAACATCAACAGTAGATAGCTATTTCATCCCTTCCAATATCAGCAGTAGATAGTTACTTTATCAATACCATTATCAGCAGTAGATAGCTACTTCATCAATACCGATATCAGCAGCAAATAGTTACTTCATAAATACTAATACCAGCAATAGATAGTTACTTCATCAATACTAAAATCGGCATATAAAATTCCAGTTAACTCACAAACACTAAATCAGAATCAACTGAAATTTTAGGAATAAACTTTTTATGTTAATATCTACTCAAACATACCATTAAAAGATGATGCTAGAATTGCAAAATACTGCTTCAATAGGTATATAATAAAAAAATAATAATTTTGCACTTTTCCACTCTTTCTTTTAATTTGTCAACAGGTGATTGCAGCAGAAGGTGAACAAAATGCCTCCCGCGCCCTGAAGGAAGCAGCCGATGTCATCGCTGAAGCGCCCTCTGCCCTACAGCTGCGATACTTACAGACTCTCAACACCATCTCAGCCGAGAAGAACTCCACCATTATATTCCCTCTACCAATTGACCTACTCAGGTGAGGAGTAAATATTGTACAAACAAACAAACAAAGCTGCAAACATTTTACTAGTTTTGCAGACCCTATGTCACTGCAGGGGAAATAATGGGAAAACTAATTTATTAGAATATTTCAAAATTCAGTTCAAAGTAGCTGTTACGTGACAGACTTCAACACAAATGTAGGTGATTTATTAGCATTTGACACAATTTCATGAAATTTATCTCAATCTCATGTGATTTATCAAAAGTTACCACTAATGGCTGTAATATAGGTTAGGCAATTTTGAGTTGTTTTGTACTATATATTGTGATAATGAGCAATGTGGTTGATTATGTGCATTTTCCCAATTTTTCCCCAGTGACGTGTCCTTTCTACTGCATACTCTATGTAGCTTGATGTACGAAGTAATTTGCACAGTTTTGACAATTTTGAAAATTCTGAAAATTTTGACTTGTGTCAAATCTAGTCAATAACAATAAATGATTAAAAAGGGTAAAATGGCATATGCAACTAAAATGTTCAATTGTCAAAATAGCCTTTGGTGCAAACTGAAAAGAATGGACCCATGTTCAGGATTCAGAGTGGAAAAACTTCATATGTCAAGCTGGATAGAGTATTGGTAAAATGTGTTTGGTGCATGTTTCTAATTTGTATGATACTACAGCATTTTGTCAATTAGCGGTGAGTAAGGCAAGTCATATCAATCATATTTGTGTAATGGGCTATTCCATAAAATCTACACTACATGTGTGGAAGGTTTTGGAAATATCTGCAACAGAGGGAGTATGAATTTCAAATGGAATGAACACATTAGGCAGCTCAATTTGAATTTCATATACCCCCTGAGAAAGATTCAACCTGAATCTTCCACTGAGGGAGGGCGAGTTTCAAACAGAGCTGCCTAATGTGCTCCCCGGGATGTGCTCATTCCATTTGAAATTCATACTCCCCCTGTGGATAATATTTCCAAAATCTTCCACAGGGGTGGTGTACACAGCAGCTGAAAGGAGTATCCCATCATGCATTGCAGTATATCTGCTTGCTCCATAGCGAATGTATACAAAATATAAACAAGAGCCGCTTAGATTTTGAGAGCTATTGATAGATTCACAATACTCTATGGGTGATATTTTTTCAAACAAAAGCCTAAGCTTCCCTGAGATTGTGTGTGCATTTTCGATGGCACAATCAATTCTATAATGGTACCGCAAAGCATGATGGGATACTCCCTTCAGCTGCTGTGGGTGGTGTAGATTTTATGGACTGGTCCAATAAGGGACAGGTTGACACATAATATGGTGTCAGTTACTTAGTCAACATGTCTTGTGCTAGCCTATTAGGCTATACAAAAAACAAAAGCTTGTGCCTGTAGGCCACAATACTTTGGGAGCAATTTTACCGCATATCGGTGTTTTTTTATATGAGAAATCCATACCAAAATAATTTTTTAAGCAGAAATTTTTTCAAAAGATTTGTTATTGTACATTTTGTTTACAAGTAATATGAAATCAATAAATCCTATGAAAATCAATCTATATTTTTCATATCCAACCTACTCAGCACTGATATGACAATAAAATTTATGAGTTGAAGCACACGTTACCATAAAACCTGACTCTAAAATAAAGAAAAAAATAATAACAAAACCAATATATTTCACAATTTGGTTGTCAGACCAACAACAGGAAACAATAAGCTGTGCCAGTTTATTAATTTGCTCCATGCGGGTGTCGACTGCAGACGACAAGCTTCAAAATTTGATTCAAAAATTTCAGAATTGTAAATTTTCATGATTATATTTGGAATCAGCATGAAAAATGCATTAAAATGAGTACAAACAAGCTTAGTATTGGTTCAGTGGTTCTTGAGATAGCTCTTGATATTTTGAGAAAATACCATAAAACTTGGGACTTTTTATGTTGAAACCTATAGCTAGCGAAAATATCATAAAACTTGGGACTTTTATGTTGAAGCCTGTAGCATGCAGAGCATTAATATTGCCCGGGCCATGTTATGTTAGATTTATGTCAAATTAAAGGGGTATTCAGGGATTTTCTGTACAAAATATCTTTTTAAGGAAATGATCAACAAGCATGTGTGGTAGCAATTTGATTAACATAACATAAATATGATTGATGTATTTAATGATTGAATGATTGTATTTTTTTTTCTTATTAGTTTTCATATAAATTTTTGTAAACAATCCTACTGAAGTTTACAAATTTCTCTATCTTTGGAAAGATAATAACAATATATTTACTTATCCCAGATGTTTTGTATATAATAAAAGCATGCTACTAAAATGGAAGCTAGTTGATTTCTCCTCTAACCTTTAAATACTATTTTATTCTGTTTATCCTGCTATCTGTTGTAAAATGTACCAAAGCTTCAAAGCTAAAGTTGTTTTAGTTAATGGTTGGATACTTCTTTTTTTTCCCAGTTTCTTTTTAGCCACCCTCTAACCTGCAGTTAAACCATTTTATGAACTGTATGTGTACATCTAGATCTATATCAAAAAGTTGCACTTATCAGCTGCTATATAATAGTAAGGAATAAATACAAGACACATCTCAAGTGGAGGTCACTTCAAATTAGATCATCCTGAGCTCACAAGGTTTAGGAACACAGAGAATGCTCCTAAACCATGTGACTTTGGGATGACTTTTAGTAACTTCCGCTTGACACATGTCTGGTGTTTATTCCAAGCTATTATAAAAAGAGACACATGTAGCAACCAGGCTATAGAGAATGAAGCTTGACATTGCTTAGAGATCTCAAAGCTCTGTTTTGATTGGTTACCCAGATGATTATATCAAGATGTAATTGACCAATCAGGGGCTTTGTAAAAAAGCAGTAGTACCCACATGGTTAAGTGTACATTTTATTCAATCAAAGCTAACCAATACTGCATGATGAAAACAAACGTGTTCTCCTCCTTTGTTCTTTTTCAGATTTTGTATCATTTAAAACTTTTTTGTCTCAAGTCTGATTAGCTTGTCCATCCATTCCAGCCTACCAATCCAGCAGTTTGTTTATCTCAAAGACAATGCAGCATGTGCATGTAGAAAAGAACACCTCCAGCATACCTGTATTTGTACTCTCCTTTTCAGCAAACTTCATCTCTATGTGACGTGAAAGAAAGATACCTGTCACCTTCATCCCTATGTGTTTATTCCCAAAGAAATACATTTTGAACACCAAGCTGCAAATGGAATGATTTGTTACTATTTCCTGTGTGCTCTTCTTTAAGCATTGTTGAGGCAAAAAAGAAAAAAAAGTAATATTTTTATGGCAAAAAAACCAACAAACAACAAAACAAAAATGGGGAAAGGGTAGTCTTAAGAGCAAATGAAAAAGGGCAAGACTTCTTGCTTGATTTTATTGGTGATGATTTTATGGCTATGCGAAATGCCCATTTCTTATATTTGCATTTTTGGACCATTTCTTTTAGTATTTCTTTCTTTATTTCTTTCTTTCTTCTTTTTTTTTGCTAGACACAAAAAGAACCTCTAATATCTATTTATAAGAAAGAGAGAAATGTGTTAAATGCAAATTTTAAAAGCTATGTACATGGTTTCCTGGGCCAAACCTCTTTTCTTTTTCTTTTTTGCCGTACCTTCCCATATTTTTGTTTGTAAGTGTTATCCTTCATTGAGAGTATTAACAAAACCTTGTTATTGATTGTTTGGCTTATAATTGGCAAAAAAATGAGCCTCATAACATTGTGTATTGATGTAGAATGTTGTGCATGCATTTGGGTGCTGGCACTCACTTATGTGAATTTTCGCAAGCATAAGTTGGGACTTTATTGACATGCCCAGTAACAACAAAAACCAAATAATTTTAATTATAAGCCAAACAAACTGTAGTCATCATAACAGCTCCTTTTAAAAACAGACTGCTTCTTATACTTCTTTAAATTGCACATACATTAGGGCTCTGTGAAATGTGGCTCTGTGATGTGAATGAGTTTGACAACAAAATGAGTGGTGCTCCAGTTGAAAAAGGGAGTCAGACTATCCTGAAACAATCTTGGTTTTCTGCTTTATAATTATTGTGTTCATTGTGTATAACTATGGTGACATAACAGCATGACTACCAATTTGTAATGAACAAATTTAGTGTAATTGATAAGAATTTCTCAGGTACCAAAGAAAAATGGACACTTCAGCACAGACTTGTGCAAACTTAGCATGCTTAGGCCAAAAACAAATCATTGATGTACTGGTGTAATCTGACCAACCCTAAATATATGCCCTTACCTATATTATTTTTTTTTAAAAAAAAAAAAAATAAGTAAAATTGTGCTGTAGTGCAGTGCAGTGCAGAAACAACATAAGTACATTAATATCTACGAGTAGCAGCAGTCCATTCTTGGGCAAATGCAGGAGTGTGTTTATTTTTGATGTGCTTAAGGATCAATGGATTTATTAAGCACCTTTAGGTGGAAAAAATTGAAAAAAATGTTTGAGTGAGCATGAAATTTAACAAAATATCCCTATATTGTGTCAATAAAACATTTTTTTGGCCTTATAGTATGGATGTCTGTATTGCACATAGTTCTGGATTCAAATGCATTATGTAGATTGCTCCATTAGCAGTAGTTTAATACCCACTTCTTCCAACCCATGCATCATCCAATATATCCATAAAGCTAGCATCCCACAAACAGAATTTGCTATTATTTGCTAACCATATTTTTTTGTTGCTTTCCACCCCTTTGCTGCTTATTTTATTCCTAATTTCTCTTAAATAGCTTTCATGCAAGAAAGTTTGGACCCTGTAGATCACTGCGCAGAGAAATAGTGCCATCTAGAGGCTATTCTTGGGAGCATTCGCAGCACAGTGTTGATTCTCGATACTACCAACACACTGACTTTGGACAGTGGACTCTAATACAGCACTGATTTGAGCAAACATAACATGCTTAGGCCTGAAAAAAAAGTAATTGTTGTATTGGGTAAACTGACCAACCATAAAAATATGCCCTATATGAGTTTGTGCACCATAGTGCACTTATGGTCCACATAAAATACATCTCGACCTTAGTGAATGCTAACCCTAGTTAAAAACTACACCAATTAGGTTTATGAATGGGCCATTATCCACTTCTTTACGCTCAACCAATCAGCAAGCTCTATAACTGATCACTCTTCACTAACCACACAAACCAATCAATAATACCCACTTGAGAATCCCTGGCTGGTCCCACTGAACTTGCCCAAGGAGCTGAAAACACTGGGTTGGAAACCCTTATTTGGAAGAGGCTGTTCGCATTTTTCCCTGTCTTGTATGCCAATCAAATTTGGACACCAATGAGATTGTTATAAAATCTTGATTGACAGCTCCTACGAAGAGTGTAGCTCAAAGGGTTTGGGCGGGGCATGCCCCTGAGTATAAGCCATTCTGTGCTATGATCACTGGCATTTTTGTTTGTATTGAAATAACACAGGGACCTCTGTTTCGGAAAAGTATAGAATTGAGTTGCAAAAATGTACTGGTTGCAGCTTTCCTTTCTACATTTTCGAATGAAATTTGAAGCACAATCAGATGATAATATAATTAAACATGTGAGCGCCTACGAAAATAATCGGCTGGTTATTTTTTGCACAGTGATGCTAACTAGTGGAAGTCCTATACTTAAACTGTGTGGGCACCAGCAGAGGTCACGGGCCTATTGAGTGGGTTGTGTGCGCGTGGACAATAAGTGCAAGATGCCATAGTTATCCATAATGTAAAGCCACCAGTATCCCAAAATCAGGATTATTATATGCTAACAGATTTTTTTCTTGTTTTCTTCTTTCATTGCTTATTTATTCTAAATTTCTCTTAAATAGCGGCCTCACAAGAAATTTGGGACCCCGTAGGTCACCGCGCAGGAAAAGAGCGCCATCTAGAGACCATTCAAGGGAGCATTCGCAGCACAGTGTTGATTCAGGACACTCCCAACACACTGATATTGTTGTAGACTCGGAACACTCAGAACACACGGATCTGGTGATAGAATCGGCGGAACACTCCCGGGAACACTCGGGAAATACAGAATCAGATCATTCAGTACATAATGATCTTGTTATTGTCGATGATACAGATATGCCCGAACAAACCGACATTGTTATCAATGCTGATTCAATATCACCGGAACCCGAAGAGGACAATGCACTAATAATACACTAATTTTGTTGTAACAAGAACAATACAGCTGGAGGGATTGTTGCTAGGGGTTACAAAAACATTCAATTACCATGGCAACAATTGCTTGACTGTTTCAAATTCAACAGTAATGTATAGCATTCTGGGATACTCGGCTTTTATGTTTGCCTTTTTCTATTTTGTTCACAGCACTATTGCGAGAAAAAAGTATTAGTGTGAATGATCGGTCGCACAAACATACGAACAATCAGCACTGACATTATGACCATCGGCGGCAGTTCAAACATCGCATGTGCGTTGCCGAGTTGACAGATACGTACGAGAATCCAACAGGAAACTTTGGTTTCAAAAGGTCAAAGTTCATAAGGTTATTGGTAATTTAAAATGCAAAAGTATTGTCAAAAATTCAGCAGATTCATTCAATTAAACATTAAGTTGTTTGTAAATAGTCTCTTTTTCTGAAGAGTCCTGTTTTGATAATGAAAATAAGAGCTTGGTCTTGGAGCAATGTGATCTTGGAGAGAGAGAGGAGAGATTTGACAGAGAATGATAATGATTGAAACGCAGTTATTATGAACGAAAATGTTTGTATCTTAAGATCATCATGATTATAATCAAGGGAAAAATAGCAGGGTTTGAACCAGAGCCCAGCTGAGGTAGATTGTGTGTGAAATGCCGTTTAATTTGCTCGTCAAATGAAACACAAAATTATCCCTAAGACTAAGTGATGGCATCATTGGTTAGGGTTACCGGTGATCAATCACAGGCGTGCGTGCCCTGGGCCATCGGTGCCATTTTGCTGCTGGGATCAATCTCAATCAGGTTTTCATTGAGGACGGATGCAAATTTCTTTTTATAAAAGCTTATAAATTTTGCATTCTTTCTGAATACCTGACAAGAGATCCCAAAATTTTGGTGCAGGCTTGTTTTCTTATTTCAATGTCTGGGGATAATGGGAGCTACTTGCTTCCAACCAAGATTTAAATACATTGATAAATATATTGTGGCATGCAAAGATAAGATATTGAGACCTTTTCCAGGAGAGTTTTGCTGCTTAAAAGTACCTCCTGGTCATGTTATACAAGAGGTTATTTGGGAGCTATTTCGTTGTAACAGGCGAGCACATAGAGCCTAGACTAGAGCCTGTTTATTTCTCCCTTGTTTACAATATCTACAGTGAGGCTGGCTTCCCCTTTTAAAGGGAATTTTACTAAGAAATATTGGGATGTATAGGATGGTTAGAAAAAGTCACATTATATCAATGTAAAATGAGGTTTGCATTTTAAGATCATCATGTTAACAATTGAACTTTTTAAGATATAAAATATATAAATAGAAATGGAACATGGAATGGTTAGATAAGACAAAAATTATAATGTAGCCTAAATTGATGCATATATTTTAGAAGAAAGAAGTAAGATAAGCAACAACTTGATTTATGTCAAATAAGTTTGTTATCTTTGAAACTGGTTTAACCCAACAACATTTAGGAGTACGAAAATGTAAGAAGTGTGCAGCTAAAGGCAAAGCTGTACTGGGTTTGAACAGTTTGAATGGGGCTGTGGTATGTATTATGTTTATTATAATTATGGTAAAATGTTAAACATGAATGGCAAAGAAAAGAAAATATGAGTACTGAATTGTTGAGAATTGGTTGCAAAGTTCATTTTGTAGAACAGTTTGTAGTTTGTACCAAGAATGGAGCTTGTACCATGTTGATGACAATGGTATTGCTGGTATGAAATGTTTAACAACTTTAAAATAAGCTCTGGATACTTCATTAAGAAAATTATAGACAATGATATGAATATGATAAAATGAAAAATTGTTGCTGCTAGATCAAAGGTAATCAAAAGATGGAAAGATTATTTCATAAAAATGAGACATTTTACAAATGAGAACTGACTGTGACTTAAAGTAATATATTTGTTACCTACAAATGTTGTAGGTATTTTAAGTAGACTCTGCATGAACATGGTTGTATAGTAATGTTATATAAATATATACCCCGTGAGAATTACCTGCCGATTGGCCAAAAAGAAGTTTTCATTATCAATTGGCCCAATCAGCAACATTGTTAGAATAATTTCACCACGCCAAAAAATTGGGGTGAATTATTTGCAAAGCTCCATTCTGATTGGTGATTAAAGTGAAAATATCATATAATTGACCAATCGGAGGCAATGTTAGATTGGCAGGTAGTGCTCAGGGGATTAAGGCGACCATCAAGGATGGGACAGCCAAAATAAGATGTTGTTTCCCAATCCAAATTAATGATGTTATAAAGAAATACAGAACACATTAATTGGGAGTGCAGCCTTGCTATGGCCATGCTAAGGTAGATTACAATGAAAGTGAATTGAGAGAATGAAAAGAACAGGTAAGCAAGCCAAATTGATGTGGACTAAAATGGATCTGAAAGTTATATGGACCTCCTGATTCATATACTAGTATCAGTGTATTGTTGTAGGTGTTCACACAAGACAAGTAAGGTCAATTAATGATCTGGATTAAAATGAATGTGAAATTAAGAAGTAGTATGTAAAAGTAAGTTAACTGATGTGGACTAAAATGGATCGGAAAGTGTATATGGAATTCATGATTCATTATTATATCAGTGTTATTTAGGGGTTTGACACACAACAAGTACACTCAAATTACTGATCTGGATTAAATTGAATATGAGAGGTTGTGAAGAACAGCAGAGCAAACCAAACAGATGTGGACTAAAATGGATCTAAAAGTTATATGGTTCTTCTGATTCATTGCCATATCAGTGCACTGCTGTAGAGGTTTCACACAAGACGAGTAAGGCCAATTAATAATCTGGATTAAAATGAACACAAAAAAGAGGTGGTATACTTTGTCCCAGATCAAGCTCATACAAAAAAGTAGATAAGTATATTTACAAAAAAAAATATTTAAGAAAAAATACTTTGGATTGTAAACATTGATTCTACCAAAAAAATACAAATTAGTTGAGTATTTTAAACAGAATGTTAAGATTATGTTTTTATTATTGTGTTATATAGCTGTACTGTTTGTACTGACATATTATGTAATTTTGTTATGTGAACATAGTAGAATTGATATGTTATAGAATGTTTTGTGTTTGTCATAAGATGTTATGCCAATTTGGCGACTCCAGTTGAAATCCATACCGGGAATCCATATGCCCCATGGAAGATGTGACCTTAATCTCCCACACAGAGGGTGTAGATTTTAAATGGATTCACCCATTCATAATGATTCAGGTACCCATTTTGATATTCACACCCCCTGTGTGGGAGATTAAGGTCATATCTTCTATAAGGGTGTATGGATTTCAATTGGAATAGCACATTAAATGATATATTTTATAATTCAAAATCATGTTCTAACCTATGATATGGACTTTAATTCCACATTTTATTTCTATTTTTATTTCATGAAATTAATTTTTTTGTGATTGTTTGACCTTTGCACAATTATGAATGTAATCTCATGAATATCATTGCAAAATACATATATCTTAATATATTATTAATGATTTTAACACATTTTACAACACTGTAAATATTGATAGTGAAACCGTAATATTTGGAATATGCGCAACTGTTTTAGGATGATAACGTATGAGGGCAATGTGCAATTATTTATGATGGATTTGAGCAAAATTTGAAAGTATTATAATTAGTTCTCTGGGCTGACAGGATGAAAACATTCCCAGAGCGGACAGAGCGCAAAAACGTTGAAAAAAAACCCCAAGTGCATCTGACTGGACAAAGGTTGTTGTTAAGAAAACAAGCAATATTGATAGACATTTGGTGTTTTGAAACAGTAGATTTTCTTTTTTACTTAGGTAACTAGGAATGATCAGTTGATGAAATTGTGCAATCATGGAAGACACAGTATCTTTAAGCATTTTAATGTGCGTAACAAGTGGAAAACTAATAGCTCCTGTATGTTATTTACTTATTTACCGAGTGCTCAACCAACAAGTTGGTCAGCGGTTCTTGAATGGTTCTTGAGTAATGACATACAATGTCAACTGCCGGAATCTTGAGCACCATCTTAAGAGCCGCTGGCTAATTTGTGAGACATTCAATGGTTTGGTTGTGCCATTATGGATTTGTAAAATGACATGCAGCAGCTATTGATGCACTGATCTAAGACAAGATCATCTGGTTATGAAATGATTACGTAAGTGGGACAACATGACAACTATCTGAACTTAAATTCTACCCCCGGGTTCTGTGGCAGAACCCAGAACTTCTGCCCTCTCATTAGTAACAGAAGACTTCAGAATCTAACTGCTGGTTGTCTGCTGATGCCCTGGCAACTAACAATTGGGTCTGGTTCCTATTGTTTGGAACAAAAGAACATGGTTAAAGCTCTGGTTCTGTCAGAGCGCTGAGAGTTAACTGGCAGTTTGGTTTTGGAGACATCCCTAAAAATGCAGCATATGCTTTATTACCAGTAGATACTTTGTTTAACCTTGGAGTGCAGACTGAATCACATATTATACATACACTCTTAGAGGATAGAATTCCAAAAGGAACTTTATTTGTCATCTCAGGAGAACCCTTGATAGTTCTTAGAAGAAACATAGAAGGATCTTAAGGCATTCTGAAGAACTTCTTTGGTTCTCTGAAACTATGGTAGAACCATTATATTGGTTTTACCAAACGTTCTTATAATTTCATGAACGTTTTACTTTTAAGGTTTTGAGGGGAACCTCTGTATTCAACACTTAAGGTTCTTAACATTTTAAAACCCTTTGATGAACCAAAAAAGTTCTAAATAATTTTCAGAGAACAAACAAATTTCAGTAGAGCAGGATGTTAGCTAGCCACCCGTCATTTTGGACAGGCAGATTTCTCCTGGGACAGGCAAAATTAATGTCTGAGACATAATGCTAAATACTTGAAATAATGCTTGAATAAGTTCTGTGAACTCAAAATAAGACTAGACTAACAAATGAAGGCTATAGTAATAGGTATTTTATCTGACTGAACTCCCAGAAGGGACAGAGATCTGGTGGATGTTTTCAGGGTCAATTTTGGACAGGCAGTTTTGGTGAAAATGACTGGCACTTGTTGAATCCTAGCTAAGACCCTGCTGTAGAGTGTCCTAAGCTCCTTTTTGTGGTTCCTTCTGAGAACCTTCAAGGGTTATCCTGAGAGGACAAATAAAGTCAATTTTGGAACTATTTTCTAAGAGTGTACACTAAGCTTTTATAAAGCACCATAAACATGATGATGATGTACCTTCCAAGTCAAAAGACCGTATCTGCTGTTTAATTTACTTGGTAGTAATTGCTATATTGTTTTTGGTATTCAGAAGAGCAGAAATAATTGATAATCGTTTTGATATTTCAGGATGAAAATAAGACATGCATTTTTCTTCATAAGATCAAGTTTTTTTATTCACTTTATTACTTAAAATTTACTTCCACAGCAAAAAGAACAAAAATGGACAGTATTAAACCAAAACAGAATTTCATCTTTTTGATTTTATATGATAAAAGATCAAAATGTAAGCACTAACCAATGTTCATATCATGTAAATTCAAAGAACCAAATTGGGTCTGCATATTTCTAGTTTTAAATATTTAATTATTCTCCTCATTATGACCTTGTCAACATGCAAATCAGCTAAGCAACATATATAGTACTTTGTAAATAAATTGAACTTGTTTTTGTTTGTTTTTCACATCTACATTGTGCGAAATTGTGTATATGTTGTAAATATAATGTAACAGTTTTTGTCTTGTCAAATTTCTTACTGTCAATGTAGATTTGGGCTATTCAAGTTGAAATCCATTCACCATGTGGAAGACATGATTAAATCTTCCACACTGGGAGTGGTGTGAATTTCAAATGGGGTTACCTGATTGGGTGACTCCATTTGAAATCTATACACCCTATGTGGATTAAGATCATGCCTTACATAAGGGCTGTATGGGCTTCAACTGGAATAGCCCATTTAAACCTGGTACATATTGTTCTGTGTGTGCAATGAAAGTTGTGTTTCTAATATCTCCCAAAGTTGCATTGTGAAAAAGAACATACCCACTTGTTATGTGGATAATCAACAGGGATACTGAATCGGTGGCATACTGGGCACAGTTTCTCTTCCCAAAATGACTTTACCAAGACAAATGTGTGCAAAGCTTGTAAAAATTTCAATGCCAAATTGGGCCAGCCTACTCAGTGGGCATAGGTTAGGATTTCGACGTTGAATCAACGTTGATACAACGTCGAAGTTTCAACTTAACCTGATTTCAATCTGATTTCAACCTAGAGGTTAGTTGAAATCAGGTTGAAATTTCAACGTTGATATCAACCAAATTTCAACCTGATTTCAACTAACCTCTAGGTTGAAATCAGATTGAAGTCCATCAGGTTGAAGTCCATTTGCAAATACAACCTGATTTCAATGTCGAAATTTCAACGTGATTTCAACGTCAGGTGTGCCCACTGGGTAAGGATAGTTTTAACCTAAAACAGTTCAAAAGGAACATGCACATCAAACATTTTTGTCAATTTTGTCATGGTATTACAAGGCAATTTCGTCCTTTGCTTTTTGAGGCAAGGGGCAACTTCTCCCTCTCAGATGGAATGCAACAACCACTAATCTGCATCTACAAAAATCCAGAACATAATTATAATACAACGTACAATATTAACAACCACAAATATCAGCCTTTTGCAGACACAACTTATTGCATTGATATGACAATATAACCTACTTAGATAATGCTATGGGGAAGCATGTTGCTGTAAAGGTTGGCTAGAAGTTGTTTAAATAGCAAAGCACCCATCCTAACTAACATTTGCTGTCAATATAATATTTATATCGATTTTTTGATTTTATTTTTATTTGCCATAGTGCAACCAAAGTAATATTGGGCTATTCCAGTTGAAATCCATACACCCCCTATGGAAGACATGACCTTAATCTCACACACAGGGAGTGTGAATTTCAAATGGGGTTACCTGAATGGGCGATTCCAGACTTGAAATTCACATGCTTGTGTGGAAGATTAAGGTTAGGTCTTCCATGATAGGGGGTGTAAGGATTTCAGCTGGAATAGCCCATAAGAAGACCATCATCAAATCCAGCGGAAAAGTAGTGGATATTATGCATTTCAGGATTTGTCAATATTTAGATTAACAAATGCATCTATTCCAGTTATAATGTAAGCTGAAAAAGAGCCCTTATGCTAACAGAAGCTAAAAATATGCCCATTTCAGACCAAAAGGTTACTCAGTAAATAAGTTAGTAAGCAAGTAACATTTACTAATATAGGCTGATACCAATTCATGGTTCAGCAAAAACAGATAGAAAGGTCTGTGTTGTGAGAAGATCAAAGTTAGAAAGGTCTGTGTTGTTAGAAGATCAAAGTTATAATTATACGATCTACATATTTCACCCCTACCAAACAAACATTTTTATGTATAACAAAATTCACAATTTTTTACTCTATTTGTTGATTTCTATAAAAAAAAATGTAAATTTCTCAATTGATAAATTGCTATATATAATGCAGATAGAAGTTTACATTTCATAATTAACCCAGTATTCACCTACCAAATTAATAATGCCATCATCTTGAATTAAAAAAATAATCACATGCCTACGTTTAGAATACTGGTCGATACCAGGCCCGAGACCAGACCCAATACACCGAAAAAGCAGGCCTTGAGATATTTTTTCTAAACCTTTGTTGCAAGTAGAACTCAATTAACATGTCAAGCTTTTAAAAAAAAGGTGAATAAAGTATGACCACAGATTCTGGAAATGGATGTTTAGTTTTATAGGGCTATTCCAGTTAGTATCCACAGACCCCCTATGGAAGACATGACCTTAATCTTCCACACAGAGAAATCTAAAATGGTTTTATGATGTAGGCCTATTATAGATTTGTATCGTACAATGGGCTATTCCATTTAAAATCCACACTACCCCTGTGGAAGATTTAGCTAAAGTCTTCCACAGAGGGTGTATGAGTTTTGAATACAATATACATTGGGTAACTTGCATTTGAAATACTCACTCCAGTTATAGAAGATATAGGTAAAGACATGATACAGGGGGAGTATGGGTTTCAAAATGATTAACCCTGACCAATTACATTTGAATAACATACTCCCCCTGTGGAAGATATTTCCAAAATCTTGCACAGGGGTAGTGTGGATTTCAACTGGAATAGCCCAGTAGGAAAGTTGCAACAGGAACATGGAGGGTGAGTTTCAAATAGAGTTGGTTAATGTGCTAATTCCATTTGAAATTCATACTCCCCCTGTGGAAAATATTTCCTAACTCTTCCACAGGGGGAGGGTGGACTTTAAATGGATAAATCCAATTAGGGCTGTGATGTATATAATAACATAATAGGTCTATGTGAAATTAGTTAGCTATAGTAATATTATTGTAAACTTATACAATGCTTTATACTGTACATATCTAAATGAATCAGATTCAAGTGATTATGTGTGATAGACCCTATGTACCTGTACTATAGTATAATGTTATCTACTGAAATACAAAGTTATGTATATATTCTAACTCCTAAAAAAGTTGTAAAATGTTGCTTCCTAATTAGTACCAAAAATACCCAAAAATAAATTTTTGGGAAACTTAATAATTTGCTATTTTTGTAACTGACTGACTTTGCTCCAAATATCAGTAAAGTTTATCAAAAGAAAAACTTGATTTTGTGGAAAATATATGGTTGAATGAAGGCGTGTGAAAGAAATTCAAAAGAGTATAATTATGAAGAGTGTTTTATAGACTGTCCAAATAATATCAAACCTTGATCAGTAGTACAGTACTGTTTATAGTCAATCAAATTGAGAAATGGCAGACACAGAAGTATCTTTGCCAATGGAGAAGTTAGAGATTGTTAATTTTAAAAAGTGTTTCTGGATATGAAAGTTTGAAGTAAAGATTTTGTCCTCTGATGCTATCTACTATACTTTTCAGCAGCTGATTGAAAATCTTCAGAAATTAGTTGTCATGTGCAGTAAACAAAAACACAACAACAGATCAGATCACACATTGGCGAGAGCACCAGCGTTCGAAATAGGGCCAGTCAGCCGGCCATTGGCCTGTTACGTTTTGGCCTGGCCGGTAACTTTTCTGACTGGCATCTAGTTGCCGACCCGGCTGGCCGGTAACTTTTTAAGGTCAAGCCCTGCTGGCCAGTAACTTTTTGAGGCATATTTCGAACACTGGAGAGCACGTCCGATGAGCATGTGGCATGATACGATTGATCGATCACACTATTTATGTAGAGCATTGTTCTTACTTCAGTGTGCAATGTATTGTACACAGTGTCCATTGTGTGGTCGAATATGTTTTCAAATCGCAAGAAATTAATTGGTTGAATATATTTAAATGGTTGCACATCAATGGTGCTTATTATAGTCTGTATGGTAGATGCTGCATGTTTACTTAGAGAGCAGAATGAATTAAAACTATCTGCCTTCCAAATTAAAAATACAGTATCTGAACTATTACAAAGACCTTGCTGTCAGTTTCCAAAAAGGATCACACCTAAACTTTCCTCAGGGACACCCAGGGAAGCAAAGTTAGCCAATACAGAATGATCAACCCAAAGTAAAAAGAGTAATTAAGTTATATCTTAATGAGATTTTTAACTTGAATTGCCTATGAATGTTCACATGTAATTAATGCAAAGCCCGTAGTTGCAATTATAGCGTTTAAAAGATGTGCGTTTGTGTGTAACCGGTTAGTTCAAATTTCTATTTAACTTGTAAGGTTATCCACTTACATTTTATGTATAGTAGAAGGGTTATTCATTACAACACAAAGGGGCTGAAGTTCATATATATATATGTGTACATAATAATCAGAAGAATGAACTTAGTATGGTAGAGTGAATGATAGCTTATTACAAATACACTTTGCCTATTTGAATACTTTTGATATCAAAATTTGTGAGTCGTTTAGGTATTGATTCATAATCATAAAAAGGTGAAAAAAAAGTATAATTGTACTGCAATTGTAGACTGTCTGTGTTACTATCATTACATTATGTGAATCCCTTTGAGCTTTCATTACTGTACATATTTAAACATACTAAACAATTAATAAATATGATCGAACATTTAAAAGTAGATTCACAGCCAGAATTCTGCTGATGATGTTACACTATCATGTCAGATGCCAAAACAAAACAAAAAATCGAAATATTAATAAGAATAATATTTATACAAAATATTAACAAGAATAATAGTTATGTTTTACTTTAAATGCAAATTTTGTTTTGTGAAATTAAATTTAGAATGTATGACTTTTAAGTTTTAAAATTATTTTAAAATTATTACTTAAATGTAATTTTTCACAATTCCTGATGGCCCAGATGACCATCAAGATCTAGTATAACTAAAACGGACTATTCCAGTTGATTTCCATACACCCCTTATTCTATACAGGTACTGTGAATTTCAAATGGGGTTACCTGAATGGGTGACTGCATAACACCCCTATGTGAGAGATAAAGGTTGTGTCTATCTTCATCTAGGGGGTGTATGCATTTCAACTGGACAAACTCAATATGTTTCTGTATCAAACATACCACAAATTGATAAAGAAACAAAAAAAACCAATTGTACTCCATAAGTGGAGTGCCTGTGGCCTGCCCAGCCACCCTGCTTGGGATTCAGAACAAACAATAGTTCCAGATATGTTTTTGGGTATAATGGCACAAATAAAATTCCAGGGGGGGGTGTTGGTGTCAGGGGAGGGTACTTAAATTATATTTTGACGAGGTGTGTCGCCCAAGCTTCAAAACCCTACCCCATTTCTAGGGGTAATTTTGACTCAATAAATGGCATCATTTTCCTCTTTGACACTTTTTCAAAATATGGACCCACATCTATGAATTTTCTGTAAGAAGTACCCCATTTTTGGATGACTTTTTTAATACATGGATCCATGTAAAAGGATTTTCTGTGAAAAACCTACCCCATGTCTAGGGATTTGTTGTGAAAAAACAGATCTATTTGGGCGGCACATACATGTAATACTTCGAAGTACCCCCCTTGATAAAATTCTTGTTTTATACAACTATTATAGTATGTGCTACAAATCATACTGTGTAGATAAGCTTTACAAAATAATCTAAATCTTGCATATAACAAAAACTGCTTTAAACAATTTGTATAGAAAAGTTTCACAATCAGAAAATAGATGAATGTAGTTCAACTGCGAAAAAAGCTAAAGTGAAAACCCAGCTTGCCCTTATCTCTAGCCCTTAAGGGATCTGGAATGAGCGTTTTGACAGTATTTTTTATGGAACATGAGAGCACCAAATTGCATTCTGAATACGAAGCATGTCTTTCTGGTATCAAATAATTTTCATTTTTTGAAAATCTCGATATAATACAAATTTTATGACAAATTATAAAAATTTGATATTTTTCAAATTTTTGATATATAACAGTCCTCGAAGTAAGTTTTATAAATCTAATGATATATTCTTAAAGTGTATGCAGCTGGGAGGAAAAGCCGACGATCAATTGAAAATTTTGACCTTTCATATTGAAGATATGGATTTTTTCCCCAAAAAGACCTAATATTTTTTAATGTTTTGGGAAAAATAATCCATATCTTCAATACGAAAGGTCAAAATTTTCAATTGATCGTCGGCTTTTCATCCCACCTACATACACGTTAAGTATAAATCATCAGATTTATAAAGTTTACTTTGAGTACTGTTAAATATCAAAAATATCAATTTTTAATGATTTGCCATAAATGTGTATTACATTGCGAATTTCAAAAAATCAAAATTATTTGATATCAGAATGACATTCTTCATATTCAGAATGCAATTGGATATGTCTGATGTGCTCTATTAAATGTCCCACAATAAATACTGTCCAAACGTTCATACCCCTTCCCTTAACATAATTTTGCTCTATGAGCATGCCAATTCTATCAAAACCCAGCAAACATGTTTTTGTAAAAGTGTAGAAAAGGATATAAAGGTTGCTAGAAAATGTTAGGATGATAAAGGGTATAAAACATTTGAATTCCATGTTAAAAACATTTTAAAAGTTGCTAACAAACATTCTAACATTATTGTTTTCACATACAAAAATTTCATGACCTTTGTATAGCCTAGTATTTAATGTTACTAACAAACATTCTAACATTAAATTTCATGACCTTTGTATAGCCTAGTATTTAATGTTACTACAAACTTTTGACCCCCCCCCCAAAAAAAAACCACTCATTCTAAACCCATTTCTGTATTTGATGGACAATTACCATAATGTATTGAAGACATTATTTGGAAGGTATCTATATATTATCAATGCCATGCAACAATATGTTGTACCTTTTGAGAAACTGTTTTGAGAAAAAGTTTTGATGAAAGTCAACCAGTGGGTTATTCCAGTTGAAATCCATAACCCCTCTGGAAGACATGACCTTAAATTCCCCACACAGGGAGTGTGAATTTCAAATGGGGTTGCCTGAATGGGCGACTTCATTTGAAATTTGGGGGTCACCTGAATGGGTGACTCTATTTGAAATTTGCACTCCCTGTGTGGGAGATAAAGGTCATGCCTTCCAAAGGGGGTGTATGGGTTTCAATTAGAATAGCCAATTATGTAACAACAGATATTGAAAATAAATTGTCTGCAAATTATGGAGCCCATTATAACTTGAAAATATAGAACCCAAAAGTGTAAAATTCTGATTGTGAAACAAAATATCATTGTACATTGCTTTTTATATTGATCAGTTATGAACACTTTTTAAACAGTATTACAAATATTTGAGAAAATAGGACCATCCCAAAATATTTTAAAGCAATTACGAACAAATCTCGGTAAGCAGCAATTTATCATGCATTTACACAATTACTTATCATGTATGTAAACAGTGTCATGATGCATATTTAATATGTAAAAAACAAATGACAAATTGTTTGCCTACCACCCTCTGTCCAAAATATAGTTTTGAAAGCGTGTAACCATCACAAATCCCAATTACAGTATTCCGTAAATTAATAAACAAGCAAACAAGCAAAACAGTAATAACAGAAGAAAGTGTATTCTAAATCATAGTATACATCTTGTATAATTTATATAAAGAGAGAGAATTTGACCAGTATATATATCGGCTGTATATATAAGCTAATATCTGAACCCCAGGGGGAGGTACTCAAGTTTGGTTTGGGGGTAAGGATGTGCTTTTGAGAATCTCAAAGTGGACCCAGGGCTATTCCAGTTGAAATACACACTACCCCTGTGGAAGATTTTGGAAATATCTTCCACAGGGAGAGTATGAATTTCAAATGGAATGAACACATTAAGCAGCATACACCATCTGAGAAAGATTCAATCTGGATCTTCCACAGAGGGAGGGTGAGTTTCAAATGGCCGGACCTGCTGTGTTCATTCCATTTGAAATTGATACTCCCCCTGTGGAAGATATTTCCAAGATCTTCCACAGGGGTAGTGTGGATCTCAAATGGAATAACCCATTGTACCAATTCGCCAAGATAATTAGACCCATTTTTTTATATCCGAGTCCTCAATTTTTGGCCAAATGGAACACAGAAATTTGGACCAGTTTGGTGAAAATGGGTTATTTTTTTTAATTCCATTTTTATAACAAAATTGAGTCACAGAAAACAGAGATGCCACTTTTCCTGATTTATCAGGAATTCCTGATTTTTGCCACTTTTAGCCAAGAATTCAGGATTTTTTTGGCAATGAATGAGTGGCTACGCTTCGCAGTTTCCTGATTTTTTTCAACAAGTGGCATCTCTGAGAAAAGGGGACCCTTGTTGAACCAGAGGCCCCGGCCAGAGGCCACAACAAATGAGACCCACATTTCTGCCACATCCCCATATGGTCATTTGTACTGATTACCCCTCCCCTACCCCCTCTGTCACCCTGGAATCTGAACTAGCAAACATCTGTACATTTTTTTGTAGTATTGTGACGTTGTGTATAGTTGGTGGCTAATAAAGTGTTTCCATATATTAAAATTTATATTTCTTTTACAATATTTTGTTGTGTTTATTTTGTGTCATGCTGGTGGTACAAATTTTTACAAAATGTTCCCTCCCACAAAATGAGCATAAAGTCGTAACATTGTGGTTTTGAGACCTTCCAACTGTTGAGTGGATGTTCTTTGTTTGAAGACACCTGTATAGTCAGTGGTATGTCCTTTGTGAATTCTGTATTCAATATATCATTCACAAAGGACAAACATGGGCCTTCAAAGCAAAGATCATCAACTCAAAAGTTGGAACATCTTGAAACTCCCAACTTGCAACTTTACGCTCATTTTGTGGGAGCAGAGCACATATGTGACATGATCTGGTCCATGGGGGCCAAATGAGGCATTTTTGAAAATTGAGTTAATATAATTATCACCTTATAAAAACATTAAGCTATCATATACTGAAAACACCAAAGGTCTAGCATACTTGGTTTTTATGCCAATTTTCTTATTTTATTTTATTTTTTTATCTCATATTTTTGCCTTTATCTCAATTTCAAATTTGCCGCCTTTGGCCCCTATGGATTAGATCGTGTCACATATGTGACATGATCAAGGGGAATGAGTCACATGTCGGCCCTGGTTGAAAATGAGTTTTACACATGTTTCTAAAGAGGACATTTAGAGCTTTAAGAAACTGAAAACCCCATGTTGATACGACTTTTATTTGTGAAGTTATGTCAATTTATCAATCGCTGAAAACAATATAAAACAAAAAAGAATTTTAACACTTTCTTTGCCAATATCTCAAAATCAATATTAGCGATCGGGTCCAATCAGGCTAAAGTCAGCAATAATGAAGCTATGATATAGGCAAAAATGAGGAGGAAAAAAACAATAAAAAACATAAGAAAATGGATATATCAAATGTTCATAACTTTGTAAACCAAGTATTTAAGAGACATGGGGATTCAATATCATTAAGTGTAGGAGCTAATGGTAGTAACTCAATTTTCAAAATTTCCAACTTTAGCCGAGTGGATCAGATCAGGTCACATTGTTGTTATCCCCATGTTGTTAACAAGGCGGTTCTCGAACCACGAGTCTCGCCTGCTTTCGCGATCGCCTGCTTTTACGATTACTTTTGGTAGAAGTAAATGAACCTGCAACAACCCATGGCGATTTGCCTGTTCAATTTGAGCTTGATTGGACCAATATTGGAATTTGACCTTCATCCCTAAATTTTGGTGGGTCTCGGCTGGGCACAATTACCTGGCTGATGGTGACTGTACCCACGAAGTTTCATGCCCATCCGACAATTTTTACTAATATGACCTTAGATGACCCCTACTGACCCCAAAATGACCTTCCAAAAATTGGGCTCTAAATGTTGACTGTACATGTCATGCCCATACAACAGTTTTTAGTCATTTGACTTCAGATGACCTCTGAGTGACCTCAGATGACCTTGCAATGACTGTCCAAAAATTTGGCTCTAAATGATGACTACCCACTAAGTTTCATGCCCCTGTGACAGTTTTTAGAAATTTGACCACAGATGACCCATGGGTGACCTCAGATGTTCCTGAAATGACCTTCCAAAAATTTGACTTTAAATGTTGACTGTAACCACCAGGTGTCATGCCCATGGATGACCTTCGATGATCCCAAAATGACCTTCCAAAAATTGGCTCTAAATGTTGACTGTACCCACAAAGTTTCATGCCCATACAACAGTTTTTAGTAATTTGACCTCAGATGACCCCTGGGTGACCCCGAAATGCCCTTCCAAAAATTTGACTCTTAATGTTGACAGTGACCACTTAGTGTCATGCCCATACGACAGTTTTAGTAACGTGACCTCAGATGACCCCTGAGTGACCTTGGATGACCCCGAAATGACTTTCCAAAAAATATGACTCTAAATGTTGACTGTACCCACCAAGTTTCATGCCCATATAACAGTTTCAAGTAATTTGACCTCAGATGACCCCTGGGTGACCTTGGATGACCCAAAATGACCTTCCAAAATTTGGCTCTAAATGTTGACTGTACCCACCAAGTTTCATGCCCATACGACAGTTTTAGTAATTTGACCTCAGATGACCTCTGGGTGACCCCGAAATGCCCTTCCCAAAAATTGGACTCTTAATGTTGACTGTAACCAATAAGTGTCATGCCCATATGACAGTTTTTAGTAATTTGACCTCAGATGACCCCTGGGTGACCTTGGATGACCCTAAATTACCTTCCAAACTTTGACTCTAAATGTTGACTGTACCCACCAAGTTTCATGCCCATATGACAGTTTTTAGTAATGTGACCTCAGATGACCCCTGTGTGACCTCGGATGACCCCGAAATAATCTTCCGAACATTTGACTCTAAATGTTGACTGTACCCACCAAGTTTCATGCCCATACGAGTTTTTAGTAGTTTGACCTTAGATGACCCCTGGGTGACCTCGGATGACCCGAAATAATCTTCCTAACATTTGACTCTAAATGTTGATTGCACCCACCAAGTTTCATGCCCATACGACAGTTTTTAGTAATTTGACCTTAGATGACCCCTGGGTGACCTCGGATGACCCCAAAATAATCTTCCGAACATTTGACTCTAAATGTTGATTGTACCCACCAAGTTTCATGCCCATACGACAGTTTTTAGTGATTTGACCTCAGATGACCCCGAAATAATCTTCCGAACATTTGACTCGATGTAGCACCCCAACAGAGACATTTTTGACATAAAAACCCGTTTTAGACATTTTAAAAAAAAACTGCTTCCTTCACCCTAAAAAGGTGGTTTTAAATGTTCAGTTTCCTATACTTTTGTACATGAGAGACATTCTTCAAAGTCTTTTTTGGCCTAATGCTTTGGCCTACATGACCGAAATTGATATATGTAATGCATAATATAAAACAATATTTCATTAAATTTTGACCCCCCAACTTCGAGTGTGTGGGAGGGGGCCACGGGGGGTGCTAGTGTGCATGAAGACTACATTGTATGATAGACCATTTTGACATAAAACCCGTTTTAGACATTTTTTGAAAAATGCTTCCTTCACCCTAAAAAGGTGGTTTTAAATGTTCAGTTTCCTATACTTTTGTACATGAGAGACATTCTTCAGTCTTTTTTGGCCTAATGCTTTGGCCTACATGACCCGAAATTGATATATGTAATGCAATATATAAAACAATATTTCATTAAATTGTTGACCCCCCCTCAACTTTGAGTGTGTGGGAGGGGCCACATGGGGGGGGTACTAGTCTGCATCCTCTGGTCATACTACCCCCTACCACATTATGTTGACCGTACCCACCAAGTTTCGTGCCCATACGACAGTTTTTAGTCATTTGACCTCAGATGACCCCTGGATGACCTTGGGTGACCTTGACGCACTAACCAATACAAACTTGTTCTGTCTGGGGTGAAGATGCACCCACCCACCAAGTTTGAAGAATGTGCGACCCCTAGTCTCCGAGAAAATAGGTTTTTGCATTTTATGCATAAATTATGCAAATTAGGTACTTAATTACCATATTTTGCGCTGAAAATCGAATCGGGTTGAGATCCTCTGGTCATACTACCCCCTACCACGTTTCATCATCATAGGGCTTAGGGATCTTACGAATCCCCCAGATACAGCTCCACAAGGCGGATTTCTTCAGATTTCCAACCATATTTGTTGAATCGTTCCGCATAAATTATGCAAATTAACAACTAAATGCGCATACTTTTCGCCGAAAAACTAATCAGGTGATCAGCAGATGTGTATCATAGCTGCCACCAGGTTTCGTTACCATGCGCCCGACGGATCTTGAGATAGTCTGTCCACAAACTCCGCTATCAATTTGCGCTGATTTTCAGCATAAATCATGCAAATTAGCTATGTTAATTTGCATATTTTTCCCCGAAAACATACGGTTACGGAGCAAACTTGGATACCCTTCCTCCCACCAAGTAGCGTCGCCGTAAGTCTTACGGTTCCCCAGATACAGCTCCGGACGGACACACATATATCCATCCATCCACACACACATCCACCCCCACGGAGAGACAGAAATAGTGATTACTAAGTCCCATCCTGAACAAAGTTCAGGCGAGACAATAAAAACAAGCAGGATATGGTATAAAATATGCTAACATGATTTTATTGAGGTATTGCATCACCAATTCTTTGAATTGAAAGTGACTAAAGGCAGCATAAGATTATGTCCATATTTGGCATATTGACCCGTTTATTCTTTACACAGGAATAAATCATATACGGTGACGGGCGTTAATACAGTATGGGGAAATTAGCGAAAAGTCAACACATTGTCCAGTGTTGAGGGATCGAACCAAAGGGTGAAGTTTATTTGTCTTGTTGTGGTGATCGTCAGATACGAAGTGAAGTGTCCTAAAGTTTACATTCGGTACATATAATATTTACATTTATCATTTACATTGGAATACAGAGTCAAGTTTTAGTCAATAGAATCATTACTTATTATGATGTAATAAAACTATTAACCAATCAAGAACCAAGTTAACTTCCTGTCATGCATCTTGCTTCACTCTCACATGATGAGTAGGAGGACGAGATGGATAAATCAAGGTTAAACGATTCTGAAAATGTGCGTATAGTCATACACAAAACTACTGCGCCTGTATCCCCGGGCCTGTATCAATGAGTGCTTGGGTTTGTTTACAGACCAGTTGAATATGAATGGTGTTAGATTTTGATTTGGATACAGTATTAGCAGTGGGAATATAATAAAGTTTTCTAACGTGAAACGATAAGAAAACAAATTTGACCCCACGCGGAAGCAATTCCGGTTCATACCGATCGGGTCTGTGTTTTCCGGCCGGTGTTGCCATAGCAGCGTGACAGCATCGTGTGTTGACCAATGAGAGCTGCCCTCTCGTCTGCGCTGGTCACTGTCGTGGTGTTTTGTTTTCATTACATTATTGGTTTCCAGAATGGATAGACAAAACATTTTAATTCCCACCCACCTCTCCCAATTATAGGGGAGCCTATGTGTTTGTCAAATATGTTAATGCAAGCACATATATACTTTATTTCAAGCAAATCATAAGTTGTTTTTAAAAAAGGCAGGTACTGCTTTCCTTACATAATTAAGGAAAACAAATTAAATAGTTGCATGATATATATCATGCTTTAGGCATGCTATTTGAGCACAAATAATTATATGGGTAAAGAAAAATTTTTATGGTATTTGGATTCTTCAGTCGGGTATTCACTGTAGAACAGAAATTGGGTTGAGTATTTTTACTTTTATCTTGGAATTCCATGAGGATTTGTATTAAATTTCCCCTGGATTGCTTTGGGATTCAGATTCCTCAGTAGTGTTACTGTGGAACAGAAATTGGGTTGAGCATTTTGCTTTCATCTTTGAATCTCAAATATCTTGGTTGATATAAAATAGGAAATAAATGATAAGCTCCCGACATGCACGGTCAAAATTCATTATAATGCTAATTTTTTCACGGCAGTGAAATGATGCCACTTTCCCCACATCTCATATGCACAGTTTATCCTTACATATCATGTGTCATGAATAGGTATTGTAGCACACCAGCCTTGTGAATAAGAGTCTAGGAAATAATTCCTAATATCTCATACCCTAGTTTGTATGCCTTAATATCTAATCTTGCCACACTGACAACTTACTAATTAGCCCTAACCCAGAAAAGAGTCTGTCCAGGAGTAGGAATTTTTTAGCCTTTTTTAGAAACATGTTTTCAATTGGCTTATAGCCATCACATGCTTACAATACACATAACTGATTGGTTAATCAAAACTAGCAGGATCCTGGCCTGGCCTGATTACAAAGTAAACATCATTCTGTATAGAAAACTGTGTAGCAAGCGATTTACTTCAGAAAATTACTACACTGCTCAAAACAAAGTCCATTATCTATCATAGTTAATTGAATGTTAGCTAATGTTTATTGACTTCATATTGGTGTTCATACATATCCCTGACCCTGACAAAAGCTAGCAAGAGCAAGCTGTGTAATTATTTTGTTTACTTGTGATAAGATACAATTTTCCAAATTTGTTTCCTACTGAGTAGGTGACTTGTAGAATTCCTTTAAAAAGGAATGGGCGCCCAATGTGAGCTTGGTCGTGATGTGGTAAATTTCATGGTGTTTAGATTTGGCATTATTATCTCTTGCAAACCCGGTGACACCTCATTATAGAAATCAGACCTGTCGATAGGTTGTAAGAGGGGATAGCCTTTTCCAGGCTCGAATTGGGCCATTATATAAAGAAAGTTTTGCTACTTTGCAATGCAATAAAATCCTAAATGCAAAACGACATCCTGTAGGTGGCTCCCGAGGTGGCTTAAAAAACTAAATGCAAAATGAGGTTTTTAAAAATATTGTTTTCAGAGTCAAGACGCAGGTATCATTATTAAGCCTCAAATCACTTATTTATTGTCGAATAAGTGCAGAGTAGGTTAGATATAAATATTGAATGTTAGACCAAAGTAGCTCAAAGTACATGTACTATACACTTGATCCGTGAACTTGTCTTTTTTAAAGACAAATTCTTGTTATATATAATAGCAGCATAAAATTTAACTGCAGCTTATTGCATTATTACAACATCCGTTTTCAAAAAATTCTAACATAGAAAGGAGTCCTCACAGAAGACAGACTTATCGATCAAGAGTTAAACATGTCGTGTTTAATTACATATAATACTTAGAGGACAAGCTATAAACATGTATTATACAAGGAGATGTTTGTTTTCTTTTATCTTGCATCTTCCACTTATATGCACCTGTATCTCTATATTTCATATTAATATCAGTTAATACTGTATGCACTAATTATATAATGAAAACTGATAGAGTGGAAAGTTTCGCCATTATAAAAATCCTTTGTCGGGTTATTTGTGGGCTCCACGTTCCTCAGTAATGCTTACTGTAGAATAGAAATTGGGTTGAGCAGCTTTGCTCTTATTCTGGAGTTCCCTTTTGAATTTGCGATTGGGATTCATGATTCCTCAGTTGGTTTACTGTCGAACAGAAATTGGGTTGAGTATTTTTACTTTTATCTTGAAATCCCATCCTTTTGATTTTTCCCTTTTTTTTCTTGCTTGATTTGGGATTCATGATTCCTCAGTTGGTTTACTGTCGTACAGAAATTGGGTTGAGTATTTTTACTTTTATCTTGGAATCCCATCCTTTCTGATTTCATTCCAGGGTTGTGTACAAACCCTTTGCTTGTAATGATATAATGGCTGAAATCTTTGTTTATGAAAATAAAATTATTGTCTATCCTGATAGCCAATAAGTATTACCAAAAATTGCTGTTGCCTTGTGTGTCATTGTCTCCGTCTGGGGTTAATTAGCAGATCTCCTAAGCAGATTACACTTAAAGCACACCTTATCAAATGCTACACATTGTTGCTGTGTCTTGCATTTACCCCCGCATCCTTTGCATGGTGCAAAGTTCTAGCTCTAGTAGTATGTTTGTTGTGCTGGTGGTGGGCCTTGTCGTCCATTCCTTGGTGCAAATCCTGGTTGGCATTGATGAAACTGTTGTGGTTGTTGTACAACATTTTAAACATTTTTTTAAACAGTTATAATTTAAAGTGTTTTTGTTTTATTTGCTGGATCATTTAAATTACATATGTTAAGGTTCATCCCTGAAATCACAACAAATTTGACATGGATCAACGAAGTAGAATCAAAGAGTACCGACTCTGCTTGTGTCGTTCATGAAATGTAATGTACATACCTCCAGACTATATCACTATGCGCCTGGCAAACATTGATTCAAAGCCAAGCACTATATGCCCAAACCTTTGAAATGCTCAAATTATTTTGAAAACTTGATTTTGGGCCCTTGCAGATGAATACCTGAGGTAAATTATGCATTCATGAGTGACCAAGATGGCGGACTTGCCATAGTGTTAAGTATATGCAATTTTGAGTCGCTAAACTTTGGGTATAATATCTTTGACATGGATGGACTTTGTTATATTGAGGCACTTGGTACTACGCATTGTCATGAAGGATTATTCCCACTTGGTCCAATCCCATTTGGTCCAATCCCACTTCGTCCAATCCCATTTGGTCCAATCCCACTTGGTCCATTCCCACTTGGTCCAGTTCCCACTTGGTCCAATCCCATTTGGTCCAATCCCACTTTGGCCAATCCCACTAGGGCCATGTCCCACTTGGTCCATGTCCCACTAGGGCCATGTCCCACTTGGTCCATGTCCCACTAGGGCCATGTCCCACTTGGTCCATGTCCCACTAGGGCCATGTCCCACTTAGTCCATGTCCCACTAGGTCCATGTCCCACTAGGGCCATGTCCCACTAGGTCCATGTCCCACTAGGGCCATGTCCCACTAGGTCCATGTCCCACTAGGGCCATGTCCCACTAGGTCCATGTCCCACTTAGGCCATGTCCCACTAGGGCCATGTCCCACTTAGGCCATGTCCCACTTAGGCCATGTCCCACTTAGGCTATATCCCATTTGGACCCGTACATAGGCCTAGATGTACATAAAAAGATGAAAAGGTTTAGAAGAACAGAAAGGAAAAAAATGAGATGATGTAGAAGGAGCAGAATAAGGTGGATGAAAAGGGTGAAGAATAGACAGAGGAAGGAAAAGAGAAGGAATCAGTAGGACAAAGGAAGGAGATGGAGACTGAAGGAGAAGAAGGGATTGTTTGCCAACATAATGCCGGAGACTATGAACAGAAATGACCCATAAATGATGATCTTTGGCTTGTATAATAATTATGTGCATAATCATACGAAAGTGGCATTTTATCATAGACCTATGTAATTTGCATAGTTCGCATTATATTATATAGACCATTTAAGGTTTGCAAATTGTGTGAACGCACATCGTCACACACCAATTTTGCAAGAAAAATGAGAGTATCTTCTATCATGCACGATAAGTTGACGAAAAAAAGATACCCTGTTCTACGTCGGTCGGCCTTTTTTTTCTTCTTTTTTTTTAAATGACCTAAAAAATCACCAAAATTTGTAAATAATTTGCAATTTGAGAAAATACAAATAAAAACTTTTGTTCCTGAAATTTCCGAAATTTGGGTCGGCATTCATTTGTACAGGTAAAATTTTTTTCCCAACTTTTTTCAAACTCTGGGTCGGTCGGGCCCGTAGAACTGGGTTTTCTTTTTTCGTTGCCTAAAAACAAAACCAAAATTGCTCCTTTCAGACTCAAATCAAAATGGGTACCATTAGACTCTGAAAACCAAAAATGAAATTTGTCATCTAAGATTCACATGACCACAACCAAATCTTGCAACAAAAGAAAGAAATGCTCTTTACAATAAACTCTATAACATCCACGATCTAGTCATTGAAACCCCCAACAAATGCATGATAAAGCTCAACATGTACATAACACACTCAGTAGATATGTACAACTCCAAATATATCAAGGAAGATGGGCCTTTCTTGACCCATATATAACAAACTACACATGCCTTTTACCAGAAGTCCATAAACCACCTCCAGATAACTTACTCTTCCATGCACATCCTATTATATAAGCCTACTAATTATTAGTCATAATGGACCTACATCCAAAATATCCACATGTTATGACTATTTCTTAAAACTTATAACCTCAAAACAATCTATATAATTATGTGAACGATGCTTCTGACATCATAAACAAACTAGAGGCTAACAAACCAGTCCCACTCTAATATCTCACTAGAAATAATAGTTGGCACAGCTATATATACTGAAACATTATTAATCTGAAGCAATAGGTATAGCATGCAAAGCATTTGAAAACTCCAGGTTAATAACATGTTTTAACAAACCACCAACTGAACAATTTAGAAATCTTTTAAGTCTCGTTCTTGACAACAACACCTTTTAAAAAAAAAATGGCATGGTCATGCATGGGACCCACTCTCAGTGCAACTTTATCCAATCTTACATTATATTCTCAATTACTGGATATCCTTAGACGACTGTGTGATCCTATACCAAAGAACAGAAGAACTTAGACAGACATTGACTATCTTTCCGTTCACAAACACTTGTTAGGGGACCTAAAATTATTTTCAGGGCCCCCTTTTGGCCATGAAAAATGTATGTCAACCCCATAGAAAATATAGTGTAAACTCATGTTCTGCGAGAAAATATTTGGGTGATTTTTTAATGAGCCTCTACAGACGGATTAAAATATTTAGGACCCACTTTTTGCATCAGCTCCCCCCCCCCTTACAACTATAGGCCCTACTATGAAAACTAAAACAAGTACTGAAAATGACCAAAAACAAATATTATAACCATAGTGGGACATGGCCCTAGTGGGATATGGATCAAGTGGGACATGGCCCTAGTGGGACATGGCCCAAGTGGGACATGGACCTAGTGGGACATGGCCCTAGTGGGACATGGCCCAAGTGGGACATGGCCCTAGTGGGACATGGCCTAAGTGGGACATGGCCCTAGTGGGACATGGACCTAGTGGGACATGGACCTAGTGGGACATGGCCTAAGTGGGACATGGCCCTAGTGGGACATGGACCTAGTGGGACATGGCCTAAGTGGGACATGGCCTAAGTGGGACATGGCCCTAGTGGGAATGACCTAAGTGGGACATGGCTAAGTGGGACATGGACTAAGTGGGACATGGCCCAAGTGGGACATGGACTAAGTGAGATTGGACTAACTGGGTCTGGACAAAGTGGGATTTGGACCAAATGGGATTGGACTAAGCGGGATTGGACCAAATGGGATTGGACCAAGTGGGAATAGCCCGTCATGAATAGCGCTGAATACTAGTACTAGTACTAGATTACTATATTAAAACCATCCCTATAAATAACCCATTACATCATTGCAATTTCCCGCAGTTGTTTGATGTGGTCAGTTATTAATGATGCTTAATCATTATTCTTATTATATCAATATACAGGGGAAAGAAGAATCATGCATCACACACTAGCACAATTATTAAACATGGAAATAACATGTATAGGCAGAGAGAGCACTTGCCCCACAAGTGGGAGGTCTGAGATTCAAGTCCCCGCACAGGCAGGTATTTCCAGATTTTTTTCTCTGGTTTATCTGCCTAAAGATGCATGTTATATTTCTATAGTAATTTGATGTTTAATTGTGCTAGTGTGCGATGCGTGATTCTTCTTTACCCTGTAAAAAAAAAGGTTATTTTATTTCCTGGAAAATTTTGGTTTCAAGTTCTGTTAAATCTTGTAGAAATTGTTCCTTTGGAATATCATTATGCTGTTGTCTGGCAGTCTTATCTCTATCTATGACAAATGCATTCATACCAACTCCTTTAGCTCCGTAGTAATCTTTCTCTATATTATCCCCAATATGAGCGCAATCTGCTGCTGGTATCCGAAGCCTGTCCAGCACCTGCTGGAAGATCTTTGGATCTGGTTTGTGACACTTAGCTTGTATTGATGGTAAAATGAAGGCAAAGTGTTGTGCAAGATCAGTCTCTTGAAGAATCGGTATCAACCGCTCGTCCATGTTTGATATCACCCCTAAGCAAACCCCATTTTTGTTAAGAAATTTCAACATCTCTTTCACCTCTGGAAAGACATGCCATGATGATGCATGCTTGTAATCTTCGTAGAGTTTTGCAGAAATTTTTGCAAGCGTGTTTTCTTCTGTATATCCGACTTGTTGGAAAGATTTGTGCACAATTTCACCCCACCACTGTTCGGAAGTAATACCACTTTCCGCACCGAAGTTTGGGCGTTTCTTGTTTTGTTCCTTGTAAAGTGCACGATATGCTTTGCCAAGTTCATCAGCATTTACCTTAACAGCAAAGTGACTGGCAACTTGGGCATACTGTTGACCAACTGAGTTCCTCACTTTTATCAATGTGTTATTCACATCAAAGGTTAGGACTTTGAGTCGCAACATGTTTGCTAAAAATGGTTCCTCATGAATAACAAAACTTCTGTCCGATAATCTGAAAGATATAAATGAATTCCATTAGCGTGAAGGGTGAACCCTACTCGTGTGAAAAATTCACATTTGCTTGTGGAAAAAATGTGATAAATTACTTTCAAAGTTTCAAGCAAAATCAATTCTGGTTAAAAAGCCACTTCAAATGAACTTGTGGCAGTGTAGACTCATTTTGCAGCAGTCCTGTATAATTTCATGATATGGAACTTCGGACAGCTCCATATAGTACAGCGCATAGTCCGATGCAATCAGCAATGGACTGAAGCTTTAAGCTGTAAAACACTTGGAATATGCCTTAAAACTTTTTGCTAGCCACACATGCACTGACCTTGTATACATTATTTTTGTACAGCTGGTCATGATGGTCAGTGAACGTGTGGCTAGCTGCATGTAAAAATCCAAACAGTTTGCCCCTACAGGTAGGAGGGGTAAAATGAATACGGTACTGTAATTAATTTTTGAGTCTGAAGTCGTAGCAAGTGTCACAAAATGTGGACCAGTATAACATTAAAATCTTTAAACTCTTGACAAATATGATACAGGACTTAAATTATAACTTCATAACCCACCACATGTTCTTGTAGACATGTTTCCATTTAAGCCTTCTGGCTTGCTCGAGAAGTCTAGCGTCAAATTTGCTCACCCCACCGATATCTTACATTCGAAGCTAGAGTCTAGAGCAGGCCTTCTCAACTGGCTGCGTGCGCCACTTGTGGCGCTTGGAGTTAGTCGAAGTGTCGCACGATACATTTACAATTTGTTTTCACATAAATTTTAAACAAAAAGGGGTGAAAATACCACATCTGAGCCCTTAGAAAGCCCTAAAATCTCACAGCTTCCGGGGGCGCTGCCCCCCTGGACCCCCACGGCCGGGGCTTTCACCCTTCTAGGGCCATACGGCAGGCCCCTGGACCACACCCGCTGTGCGGTCGGTCTCGCACACACTCCCTCACAAAATCCTCCCTTAACATGTTGGCACTTCATGATCACTAAAATTTCCCAGTTGGCACTTCAAATAAACTAGTTGAGAAGGACTATACTGGTCTGGAGCTATTGCAATCTAGTAGAAATCGATAAAGCATGACACCATCATTGTGTAAGTAAACCCCTGAAGTAAACACATTGATTCCATCAATGACGTAATGTTCAAAATAGGCAACTTCAGGGATAGACTATGCCATAGTCGATTTTTGATAGCTAAAAATATGTTATAATCATTATGAACGCATTCAGTTGAACTCGATATTTACTGGTAGGCCTATTATTTTATTACATCAAAATACTAGTAAATGGTTATGAAAAAGTTTATATAATTATATAAACAGTAAAGTATAAGTAGGCTTACTGAATGCTACATATTATAATGGCACTTCAATACTGATCAGTTCTAATTTTAGAATCTACCAGTTTAATAATCGCAAAAGCCTGAGGTAAAAATTGACTATGTACATTGAATTTTTAACAGGACTTTGACCGGGGGCTTCATCCCTAACAAACACTGTCAATCATACTTGTTTATCAATCCAATTTCCACAAACAGAAAGCCTAGTACATACAAGACGTGCTCATGCTTCTAGTACACAAAGGGCCGCATAGTTGTGTAGGCCTACCATGTAGTTATCAATTGGTAACATCACATGCCCGGAGGATTTAAACCGCAACAAGATCTGGGCGACCAATCACAAACCAGATCCACTTAAAGGTGCATTACATCATGGCCAATTTAGTTAGAGCAAAAAGCAAACTAAAACAGTACCAACTGACCAGCAGGGAAACTTTGAATGGATCTTAAAAAGATTCAAGTAGTGTACATAACGGAAATTTTAAAAACTGTTTAATATGTACAACAACATCCAAAATTTAGGGTTAAAAAGACAAAACAACCGACGTTTCGGGAGCATAAAAACAAGAAGTGCGGACAACAATATGTTGGCAAGACCAAACGTGCCTTGAAAACTAGACTACTGGAGCATTGTGGGGACACAAAAAATAACAGAGACAAACCGGTGGCCAGGCATTTCAACAGGCCAAACCACACTTGTGATGACATACAGATCATGGCCATTGATAGACCCAGTAGCACTAACTATTTCCACAGACTGGCTCTTGAGTCTAAATGGATCAACATTTTACAGACTTCTGCTCCTCTGGGTATGAATGTTAAAAGTCATCGTTAAACTAACTTTCTTTGGTCAGTTATTCTGGTCCTCCCTCATTGTTTTTCTTTAATCTATTGTTTGTTGCAAAATCGGACCACCTTGGTGTCTCTGGTACCCCGCTGTATGGTCTGCGAGGCATAGCCGACGCGTGGAGACGTTGGTACGTCCTGGATGTCCCACCTAGGCGGGCTGTACAGTTTCGGGTATCGGATGGTACTAAAAGTGGTCCTTTATTTTTTGTTAGGCCTTTGGCTTTTCAAAAATTTTTCCCTTCCCTTTGATATATTGCTGTTTGTTTATCTTTTGACTAGAATGGCTGACCATAGATTTGCTTTTTCCCTTTTTGACCTGGTTGGCCTGCTATACTTGCACATGCCTGTTTTTCTCACTTAATCGATTTTTCCCTTGTATGTTTTTATTATCATTCTAATTTCTTTTCATTCTATGCTTGTCACTTTCTTTTGCTGTCTTTCTCATTTAATCTCTTTCAGTGCTAGTCACTAGTGCTACTTGTTTTAACCTTGTAAAAGGGATGTTTTTATGCTCCCGAAACGTCGGTTGTTTTGTCTTTTTAACCCTAAATTTTGGATGTTGTTGTACAATGTACATATTAAACAGTTTTGGCCCTTCGCACTTGATTATTAGTTTCCTGTTTAAGATTTTGAAAAAGGGACGAGGTGACTTTTAATTATTAATTATTAATTATCTTTTATTTTCTTTATTTGGTTTGAACTATTACAAGCAACTATCGACTCGTTTTGACTAGAGTGGGCATTTAATTATTTCACTACAATATTTGATTTTATAAATAAGTGAAGGTGGAGTTGTACTCTTTGTTCATTCATCATTACTGTTGATATTATTAAAGTCAGAAAATGGCAAGTAGAAGTAGTTGAAAGTTATTTTAAAGGAGAAAATTGGAAATAAAAACAAAATAATTAATTATTTTGAGATTTTCAATTTTGGACGCAGGCGGTAAACAGGAAACTAATAATCAAGTGCGAAGGGCCTTTTACAATTTAGTTAGGCCAGAAATTGGCCTAACTCTCCATAGAGTCCCGTGTTAAGAATCTTAACCGCAATTCAAAGTAAGTAGTCCACTTGGGAAGCCAACAAACAAACGATCAGAGTACAAATGTATATGCACAATGTACACGTGGACTACGGAGAAGTCTACTTCAGGGACTGCCTTTTGAAAACTAGAAAAGGGCTGTAGAATGCTCTTCTGGCCTCTTCAAGAAGAGGTTTAGAAGAGCTGTTTGCACTGGAGTGGCCTTTAAAGCATAAAGATTTTAATTAGTCATCTAGAGGACCTATAAATTGCTCTTGCAAATGCAACTTAAAAAGAGCTGTGATAGAGGAGGCATTGCTCTGACTCCTCTCAAAAGGCAGTCCCTGAACTTTTGCTCTGAAAATTTGAATTACTTAGGAATCAGATATTTAACATGCATGACAAAAAATGTCATTTGATGCTGATCTACTGAAAAACGATAGCATACTGGATTCTAGTTTTGAATGTAAAGCTTTCCTTGAGCAAATTTGAAGCTAGACTTATATACTGGTAAGGTCAAAATCGGGCCGATGTATTAATTTATCGAACATATTGGTAGTACACTAAAATGTACACATTACGTTCCCACCATACCGCAATAGACACCCATATGAATGATGATGAAGGACACAATGCCTAACGGTGGATGTTTCTCACTTCTCCTTTACGGACGCATTTCAACTTTCACACATCCGGGGTCCCCAGCTGGGTGTATGTAGCCTACAAGCTTATAGGCCTACTGTTTAAGGTATTGATCAAAGCCAGGGACCAACGGTCTTGTGACAGAGTGCAAGATGACCGTCATCGGCGCATAGATGGAAGGCCGGGGACCTTACCTCTTCTACATATGTAGGTATCACAGGGAAACCTCGGTTAACACATTTGTTAGTCAGTCAAAATGGCCTAAACCGGCAATACAAATTTACATTGAAATTAAAAAGAAGCTTTTTAAGAAGGAAACCTTCATAAATATGTTGTCTATACTTCACTTGACCCAAATATATGATTTTTTTTGGTGATGAGAGACTCGCACATGGAATTTCAGAGAGATTTTGATAGCAGTTCCATTAAAAAAGGTGCTATCGTCATGAGACTAGATCTAGAAACACCCCGTAATGCTGTTTTGGGGAATTTTGCTAGCAGAATCTTTTTGATGAAAGTCAATCTTTGACAAGATGTAACTTTGCTACGGAAAGTGCTATGACAAAAAGGTTTTCAATGTTGGCTTTCTTTACTCAAGGGCTTTAATTTGATATATAAAATGATACAGTTTGATGGCAAATTTGAATTCACCTGGCATACCTAACATATGTATGTCAATCGTTACCATCAAGTACCCAGACCATTCTCTTGGTCGGGCTGACATCACAAAGGGGAAATAGCCTTGTAAAACCAGTGTGCACATGTGTAGTTCCCCTTTCTCGAGCTGGTTGCTATGCGCGCATTTGTGCAAAGGGGACGAAGGGGGCAATGTTCCCGGCTGTCCGACTGAGTGAATGACAGAAGTATTAAAAAAATTTACTTTAGCAAGAAACTTTAAAGGTAAGCGATGTGTTCCAACCACCAGCGGCGGAACCTTAACCCTATCCCTTACCCTAACCCTAAAATTCCGCCTCCGGTGGTTGTAACTTGTAAGACATCGCTAACCGACTTAACCAACGTTTATACCCGGTACCCCAGGTCAACATAAAAAGTGGTAACCATGTGTGTTCTAAATTTCGCGGAAAAAGGGTATTTTGTTGACTGAAATCGCGGACCGCGAAATCGCGAAAAAAGGGGGTATTCTGAGCATTGTCTCCGCGAAATTTTTTAAAAAGGGGTATTTCACAGGTTCGTTCGATCGATGTCTTCAGCCCGAGTCTTCAGCCTCCATCCTCTGGCATTTCATTGATTCCGCCCTCAATCGTCACAGCGAGAGCGTCAGAAGGCAGCTTTTTTACTATTGGCACGGCGGTTTCCCGATATAGTTGTCTAGTGGGTGTTGCACACGTATGTAATACTTTAAAGGAACCTCTGTACACAAAACTTCGAGGGATTGTTCCTCTTTGGTTCATTTTCAATTAAAATCAGTATATAGGCATTGTAATTACCCCAGTTAATAACACAGGATCATCTGGGAGTACAACAGCACACAAAGTAATGTTCATACTTGCACATTTTGTACTTAATATATTAAAATATTTGGAGTCATTGAAAAGGGGTGTCTGGAAATCTTCTCATTGAAAACCTTGAAAAAGGGGGGTATTTTTACCCTGATTTTGTCAGTGATTTGGCAAAAAAGGGGGTAAAATCAATGAAAAATCAGTGAAAAGGGGGGTTTTGAAAAAGGAAGAACACACATGGTTACCACTTTTTATGTTGACCTGGGGTACCGGGCGTTTATACGATAAAATTTAAGCTTACCACCAACTTAATAAATAATATGGTCATGGTGTTTAACTCAACTCAACTATCTTGAGGCTCTCTTTTCAGGTTCCCTGGCAGTGGTGAAGAGCCGGAAACCGTCTATTTGCACAAGAAACTTCCAACAACAGTGTAATCACAACGACACTGCACCGATCTGACAGTGTTTTGGTGTCACTGATGCACTGATCCAGGGCAGGCAAGTCGTGTCAGCTGCTGCGATCAGCTGTTTCAGAAAACATTCTAGTAACACTAATACCCCTGTGTTATGTTATTTTGATGAAATAAATCTTTCTATGACCCATAAAGAGATAAAAATTCAATTATTACTGATGTTGTTACACTATCTATATCCAGACAAATGTGGACCTTTATATGTTTTCTGTATATCTTTTATGATTGGGGATTATTTTTACATGCCAAAAACACATCTTCCCATCATTCTTAAATCGTAGTACTATTCCACCCTATTGATCTATTTATGAATATTCATTTATGATGTCATCGCTGAAAAACAAGTTAATTAATAAAATAACAAAAAACCTGTAAAAACTCACATCCCCGTCGAAAAATAATCCAAGTACCAAGGGGTACTAAGGGGATGTGAAATATTTATCTGTCCCCATGCACTGCAAAAAGATGGGGGGAGGGGGCAAATTTGGTGGGCAAAAAAAATGGGGGGAGGGTTAGCAATAATTTGGTATTTGGCACGGGTCGGGCGGTCATCGGCGGTCGAAGGGTTGGCAAATGGGGTAGGCCTACCATAAAATGAAAGGCTTGGGTACAGAAATCATGCAAAATTTCCTGCCCACTGTGCTGCACATTCAAGGCTTGCACTGATTGCTCCCAAAAATTTGGCGATATGAGATGGGGTATAAGGCCCAAGCAATTTTTGGCACGCCAAGAGAGCGGAGGGGGGGCATTTTTTGGCAGGTTATTTTGAAATTTGCCACTAAGTTACAATCAAACTGTCCGCATAATTATGCGATGTTCATTTGGGATGTCATGTCTGATGAGGGTGGGACTATTGAATGAAATAGAAAATACCCATTTGTTTTGAAATTAAAGGGTACATATCTGACGGTGAACACTACTTAACATTTCGTTCAAAAAAATCTGTTTTTAGGCAACGGATTTTAGCCAAGGGTTAAATCCTTATTTGGGGTACTTTTCAAAAGTTGATTATCGCGGGTGGTGTACAGGCCACAATGGGAGTGACCCCAAGAAACATTCGCGAAACACAAAAAAGGGATGTTTTTTCAAACCATGTGTTTTGCAAAATTGTAAAAAAAGGTATTTTCATCGAATATCACTTCTTTCAGGGCTGTCAAGTGTCAACTCTCACACATTGGCCGTGAGTCTCACGCATTGGGTCACTTTCTCACGGTCTCACGCCAATGTAGTATAATCTCACGCCTAGGTAGTAAATCTCACACAAAAAGCTGGAAAATGAGTAAAATCTCACGCATCGTCATGTCTAATTTTTGGGTCAACCATCAACCCCCATAGAAAAGCATATAAACTCAATTTTCCCAGGAAAATTTGTGGTCAATTTTTTCCAGGCCCCCTTAGGAGTCAAAACTTTTAAGGCTCACCCATTTTGCATCAGCCCCCCCCCCCCCAACAAGTGTTTGTGTGTAGTTTGAACCACCAGAGGCAGAAAATGATGACGTATGGTCATTATTATTCATGAGGCACTTTGTAGTCTAGAATAGTGCTACTTTTCCAAAACAATAATGAGTTGCAATGGCGGCCACTTCAGAATTTGAAAGTTACCGACAAATGTGATAATTGCAGAAGTTTTGACTAAATTGCAAATAAATGAGGTAATAAGGCTTATTTTTGCATATGTTTAACTTTGCGTCGTGTATCTAATGCATACGTTTAGGAAATTGTGCTGTGGAATAATAAATTTATTTAATGAAAATTAATTTAAGCTTCCTGTCTGCCTGCACTGCACTGCAGCCAGACAGGGTCTACTGCATAAAACCGGGCAACGTTATTTCTATAGATCTGCTGCGCATTCAAATTGCATTGTATTGCATCGTAATTTCATTTGTGTCTATGCTAATTATGTTTACACAACATGAACTCACATGTTTTCAAGCAAATTCGCCGAATAATAATAGGTGATCAAAAGCGATCGGAATGTTACAAAAGTACAGATCGCATTCAGCTTACTTCATATGATCTAGGTAACCCAGGCAAACCTTAGTTAACACATTTGCTAGTCAGCCAAATCATGGACTAAGTATATAGAGCACGTAGTGCGATGGACTTGAAACTCCGTTTGTCGACGTGAGGCCAGGCGATCGTCACGCTTGCAACATGTGGTCGTAGACTACGCCGGGCGTAGATGGCAGCAACATTTTTTCTTTTTAATTAGCATATTCGTGACGTCATGTAAAACTAAGTCTCCACAGCACTACGCATATTTTTTTTACGTAGATTTTAGTACTATCGTGGTGGCAGCAGCATTTTCTTTACTTTTCCAAAATGGCCCCGCCCGGGAGACGCCATTGGACGCCATGTTAGTGCAGGGTAATACACAGGGAAAGCCGACGCTGTCGCCACCTTTTTGTATTGCGCTAGCATATGAGTTGCAACGGCCTGGCCAAATTCGCCGACAATGTCAATGCATACAGGCGGCGGATGACATGATCGAGCCGGCAGCCGGCAACTCGTGAAACCGCCCTGCCGTATGGCATTTTCCATATATATCGAACCCCAACGGTTTTAGCTTGTATATTATTTATCAACATAGGCCTATTTGTTTGTGATATTTCAAGCGTTTTAAAAATTCAAAATAATCCCATTCAATTACACGGTTGACGATGAAAATTTACTGAATTTAGGGACTGCACGTCATACACCACCTGAATGCATATTTACATAGAAATTTAAAACAACTGGCCGAAGAAGGAAACGTACATAAATATGTTTTCTAATTCTATACTTCACTTAACCCAAATATCATGAATATATGATTTTTATGGTGATAAGTCACTCGCACGTGGAATTTTAGAGGGATTTGGATAGCAGTTCCATTAAAAAAAGCTGCTATCATAATGAGACTAAGATCTAGAAACACCCCCGAAATGCCGTTTTGGGGAATTTTGCTAGCTGAAACTTTTTGATGAAAGTCAATCTTTGACAAGATGTAACTTTGCTACGGAAAGTGCTATGAAAAAATGGTTTTCAGCTTTGGCTTTGTTTACTCAAGGGCTTTGATTTGATATATAAAATGATGCAGTTTGATGGCAAATTTGAATTCACCTAGCATACCTATATGATCTTTTGAAAAATACGGCATAATTTGTCTTGGTGTTTGCGGAATGCCATGCAGTAAAATATTAATACGTTGCGGCAATTCATGATTGACAACTAACAATCGGCGTGTCCTTCGTATCCTCCACTGTCAATTTCTTATCCACTCACTAATCCTCACAAAAGCTTTGTGTTGATTACGTAATGTGTGAGGCAAATTGCAATAAGTACAATGAAATAATGAGTAGGGCGGGCTCCGAGGCGGGTTTCTTCTTCATCTTACGTAACAGTATTGTTCTCCAAAAAAAACCCGGAAGCTTGTCGTTTGGAGCTCTAGCTGAAATACAGCAAGATAATGTAAGATAGTAAATGTAAACCTGTATTTTAGCTAGAGTATCTCGAGCTACTGCAGGCTGTATATACGTCGAACAACTGAATACTTTTGTAAACATTTTAGGCCTATAACAAAATGTATATTTTCGTACAATTGTACAACTATCGTTTCTACCCTATGACCTATAAAAGTTACCTGTGATCAAAGTGTCCGCAAAAAACTGGTCATCGCAAGTATCTTTGATGCTGAAAAGTAACAATATTCACGCAGGGACAGGCCGAAAACCTTACCTCGATCGTAAAATCCAGCCCATGTCATAAATAATTCATTATTGCATTGTGTAAATGTCACTGATTGTGTCCACGTATTGTTATTGTGCACCTGTTAAAGCAGAAGTCATGCTGAATTTATAGGGCCCTATACTCGATCGCTGGATCACCATGTGAATTCGCCTATAGGTGACCCCGGAGTGACGTCACAAGCCGTTGACCTCCGTTGACAACAAATCCGATTCAGAAGTCAAATTTGTAGTTTTCTGTGGTTTGTCCCTTTTCAAATCGGCCAAAATACTACAATTTCTATAACTTCTCGACACGGGGCCTCCAGCCAACAACAAAAATAAAGACTCTCCTCTACATGTTCATGTGTTCAGCTTCACATAAAATGCAATTTTTGCCAAGTATTTAACCTTTATTTTACCGAAATCGGCCGAGAAATTTTCTTGATTCGAGGTCAAAACAGAATGTAAACAACTGAATGAGCTCTGCTACAAGTCTTCAAGTAGTCGCTCAGCTGCACGATCTATTGTGGATTGAAAAGCGTAAGTGTAGCCGACTGTAGCGTCATGTAAAATAAGTACCCGGATGACCGGGGTGACCTATTAAAAAAAAAAAAAACCTCTACGACCAGGTTGTTAAGCATCGAGCACGCTGACTGGCTTAGCAAATATCCAATTATTTTGTAAACCAATCAGGTTAGACGTACTTTACTGGCGGGTCACATTAATTCATACCGTAAAAGGCCGTCGCCTTCATTGATTGGCTTACGATTGCGATGAATGGTGTTCAGTTTGCAACCAATCACAAAATGGGTTACAAATAAATAAGGCGCCCATCGGAAATTTTGTACACGTCCATGATGACGTAATGCCACGAGGTAGCCAGAGGCTTCGCTTTTCTGCTAGCTTTAAAAGCGAGCGAGTGGTATAAAGTCAGTTTCACACCTGTGATTTATGGAGCATATCATAAAATCTCTGAGCACATACACAGCGGATTTGACAGATAAAAATGACATTTGCAATTCTGAGCAACGGGATTCCATGAAATTGAAGATTATGTAAGTTATTCTACAGGATGATCGGTAATAATTAACAGCTGGTCTGCTGTATTTGAAGTGCATATTGAAGTTTATAAGTTTGTGACTTCGTACGTTATGTGCAATAGATATTACAGGAAGCTTATTAAATTGGCACGCTTTCCTGCAATTTGTCTGTCGCTTACGAAAGTTATTGGGAGTTCAGGTCGGTGTGACGTGACCTCGCTGGGCATATGCAGGCTGCTGCGCTGCAATTCTCTTGGTCGGGCTGATGTCACACAGGAGGGAAAAGCCCCGTGGGGGGGGGGCACTCCCTATCTGAAATGGCAGGGGTGTGCCTCGGCCATGTTAAAAGTAGGGGGCATTCAGGTCAAATGTACAATTACAAAAATATGGGGTCATTCAGTACACAACCTGAATATAAATGGGGTCATTCCGTATGAAACTTTGAAAAAGGATGGTCATTGGGGTAACAAAAAGTAAAATGGGAGTCATTGAGTACAGGATTGCCAAAAGAGTATCATTAAGTACACATAAATAAGTGCCAAACTGCGTAAAAACAACTTGGCCACCTTGGAAATGTGAAAAGTCTCATTATTTCTGGAGGAGAACACAAATACCACCTAAATTTGGGAATTAAAAGGGGGATCATTGGGTATTGCAGGAAATAGAAAAAGAGGGTCATTGAGTACATGAATTTTTTTTAAAGGGGGTCATTGGGTAATAGGTAGGACCATAACACAAAAAGGGGGTCATTGGGTACAAGCCGGTTTGAAAAAGGGGGTATATCCCGAGGCACATGATGCATATCTGTCATGGAAGTGCCCCCCCCCCGGGGGAAAAGCCAGCGTTTCTTTACTTTAGGGGTTTTATTCTTATGTATGTTATAGCTGCCTTGTGGAAGTACAGTGTTATAACCCTAACCAGTGCAAAAGGCAGCTATTACATGTAATTTAACCCTAAAGTAAAGGTTTGCCTTGTAAAATCAGAGTTTGTGTGTTCCCTCGAGCTGGTTGCTATAATGGAAGACAAAGATAAAAAGACCCTGAAGACTAATTTGCGTCTGACGTCATCTGTCAATCAAACTCGAGCATGGACTTTGTTTACAAGTGAAGTGTTGTGATGATATGATCATGATGATATAGGTATCCCAGGCAAACCTTAGTTAACACATTTGCTAGCCAGCCAAATTCGCCGAAAATGTCAATGCATATTTACATAGAAATTTAAAACAACTGGCGAAGAAGGAAACCTACATAAATATGTTTTCTATACTTCACTTGACCCAAATATATGATTTTTATGGTGATAAGACAATCGCACATGGAATTTTAGAGGATTTTGATAGCAGTTCCATTAAAAAAGCTGCTACCATAATGAGACTAAGATCTAGAAACACCCCCGAAATGCCGTTTTGGGGAATTTTGCTAGCTGAATCTTTTTGATGAAAGTCAGTCTTTGACAAGATGTAACTTTGCTACAGAAAGTGCTATGAAAAAAAGGTTTTCAGTTTTGGCTTTGTTTCGCGAATTTCGCTGACTAGCAAATGTGTTAACTAAGGTTTGCCTGGGATACCTACTTATTGTTAATTTTGCACCTTCAAGTCCTTCAAACATACAAACCATCTCAAAAGTTAGGCCTTTATAGTAGGAAACTTTCTTTCACGAAGGCACCATGTCAACAATGCCTAAGTAGCTTTTTGCCTTGTAAAAGTACGTAATTTTTTGCCATTTATGATTTACTGCTATTCCTTTTCTCCGATCGGCACTAGATAAATCATTCCTTGTACGCGCTATTAACCAAGGATTGTAGAGAATTTGATTGACAGTGACGTCAGACGCAAACTAGTCTTTTTATACACTCTAGCTCTGTCTTCAATTATATAATTGAAGACCGAATTAAAATGACTAGTTTGCGTATACATGACGTCCTGACAACCAGACCAAAAATATCGTAGGCCTACTGCACAGGTCAGCAACCAATGACGTCGCTCCTTTGCCCTGACGTCAGACGCAAACTAGTCTTTTTAATTCGGTCTTCTATTTTATGCGCATGCTTGTGCAAAGGGGACAATGTTTCCGGATGTCCGACCGAGGGAATCATTTCCATTCAGTCATGTCAAAAAAAAGAGCTCTAGCTTCCAATCAGTTGTTTATGTACATGATCATGATGTACAGTGTACATGTAAGTACTCCAGTCAAGTTGTAGTAACTATATTTATATTTTTAAAAACAGGGAAAATATGACACAACATCCAATGGGGGTGTAACACAAAACATATTAAACAAAGTTAAAAATCCAACATTTCAAAAAGACAAAAGAAAACGTTTTCAAGGGGCAAGGAATAAAATAAGAGACCTGCTCTCAATATATGTCTGGTTCCAGACAGTAAATGTGCAGGCGAATATGTATGGTCGCTTTTTACTCTGAATCTCAAAATGACCAAAAATTGAGTTAAGGTTTTCTGGTTCTGAACCCACAATCTTATTGTTTAAACACTTATCCCATTATCCATCCCTTCTTTTTTTCAGGTTTCTATGAAATGCATTGGTAATGTGTCAATATGAGACGCTCAAATTTAAGTACTGGATCGAAGGTGAAGCCTGTTGGGTCAAGTGTCAAGGCAGCACCAAAAAAGGAGTAAGGAAGTTGCCAAATCCTTCTCAAAATGGAACCAAGAAATCAGGTGAGAGAACATATACAGGTGTATTGCAAATTGATGTTCAATTTGACGGAGCCAAATGGGCCTGTAAGCTAAAAGTAGATGGACAAGGAAAAAAAGAATTGAAACCTGTTGTTTCAAAGACCATGTAATGATCATTATCAGTACATGTGTACAGTATATGTGACTTAGTTAATATTGCAAAAGCACTTTGAGATTATGAACATAGGACTATTATGCCATAAGGTGCATTGATTTTAGCAATTGTTAGGCAAATACGATGACGATATATATGCTGAAAATGAAAAGGGCTCAAAAGCTATCAAATTCATCACCCGCAATGCCAAATTTGAGCCCTATTTATTCCCAGCATGCTTCATATTTTGCCTATCAATCCATATCAGCAATACACCTTATTGGTATAGCATGATAAGAAAGCAGGGAAAGCAATGTAATCCCTTTGATTTATGTATAGTGTCACAGCAGCTGAAGGGACTATCATGCATTGCAGTGTACTATTTACCTATGGATAGTTTCACAATACTTTACTCTAGGGGTCACATTTTTTCAAACAAACTTGTCTAAGCACCCCTGATTTAAGGGCTCATATTGAAATTCCCTTACACAGGAAGGTGTGCACCATCCTGCAGCTTTACTGTGCTAGCCTTCTTTTGTTAAAATCCTGGGCAGGGTGTATCACTGATGCATATAATCCATCTGTTTTATGACCAAGCTTTCCTGAGGCGCGCGCTTAGCGAGGGGAATCCTGCCTTCTTTCTGTGTGAAAACGTGGTAGGGTATTTCAATAAGTGTCAGTGAGTAATTGAAAGTTGAAATAAGGGATTTTGTGTACATTTTCAATGGCATGTACAGTTCTATTATCGTACTGCAAAACAAAATGGGATACTCCAATCAACTGCTGTGGAATATGACTAATCATTATGAAGTCGCAACCAGCTCATATAATTCAGCTCAACTTTAAGACCCTGTATTTCAAATTATTCATAATTTTGCTTCACATAATGCATATTCATCATAAGAGTAATCTGATGTGATTTATTTGTACAGATTCCAGCCGCAAAGCATTAGCAAGATATATCAGTAAGGAGATGGTGCTGAAACTTACCGGCAAAGATGCACCCATTGAAGTAACGACTGTCAACCTGACACTCAGTAAGGAAGATGGAAAGAAAATACAGGTCAGTATTACAAATTGGCTATTCCATTTAAAACTCACACTACCCCTGTGGAAGATTTTCGAAATATCTTCCACAGGGGGAGTATGAATTTCAAATGGAATGAATGCATTAGCAGTTCCATTTGAAACTCTTCATTCCTCAAGAGAAGACTCAGGTTGAAGCTTTCTCAGTAGGTATATGAAATTCAAATGGAACTGCCTAAAGTGCTCATTCCATCTGAAATTCATACTCCCCCGTGGCAGATATTTCCAAAATCTTACACAGGGGTGGTATGGATTTTAAATGGAATAGCCCACTGCCATCAATGCAATGAATTCACCAACAGTGTACACGTATGTGGCACTTCTTTGTGGTTCCTGTGGTTTCCTCCCCACAGAGACCCCCTCCCACACACGCAGATCTATACCCACATACTCCCTCCTTGTAAAAATGGCAAACATCAACGAGGACGGATTTTCCTACAGAGGACCATTATTAAACTTGGACCTTTCTTAATGAGGACTTTTTATGCCTCCACCGCGAGGCATACTGTTTTTGTAATGTCCGTGCTTCCGTCCGGATGCGATATCTCGGGCATGGATGGGCGGATTGACTTCAGATTTTCAGGATAGGTGGGTCATGGTCAAAAACTCTGGCTACTTTTTTTTGGGTGAGGTTCAAGGTCATATACTGAGGTAAAAGGTCATTTGAGGTCAGAGGGCCCATTTTCCTAATTTACCTCTTTTCTCGGAGACTGGGGTCGCATTCCTCAAACTTGGTGGGTGGGTGCATCTTGACCCCAGACAGAACAAGTTTATATTGGTTAGTGGGTCAAGGTCTCCTGAGGTCATGCAGGGGTCATCTGAGGTCAAATTAGCAAAAATAGTCATATGGCCATGAAACTTGGTCGGTACAGTCAACATTCAGAGCCTAATTTTTGGAAGGTCATTTTGGGGTCATCCAGGGTCACCCAGGGGTCATCTGAGGTCAAATTAGTAAAAACTGTCGTATGGGCATGAAATTTGGTGGGTACAGTCAATATTCAGAGCCAAATTTTTGGAAGGTCATTTCAGGGTCATCTGAGGTCATCCAGGGGTCATCTGAGGTCAAATTAGTAAAAACTGTCGTATGGGCATGAAACTTAGTGGGTACAGTCAACATTTAGAACCAATTTTTTGGAAGGTCATTTTGGGGTCACCAGGGGTCATCTGAGGTCAAATTAGTAAAAACGATTGTATGGGCATGAAACTTGGTGGGTACAGTTAACATTTAGAGCAAAATTTGTGGAAGGTCATTTTGGGGTCACCAGGGGTCATCTGAGGTCAAATTAGTATAAACTACTATATGGGCATGAAACTTGGTGGGTACAGTCAACATTTAGAGCCACATTTTTGGGGGTCATTTTGGGGTCATCCGGGGTCACCCAGGAGTCATTGAAAGGTCGTTTTTGGGTCATCCAGGTGTCATCTAAGGTCAAATTCAGTCTCCTCTTTTAGGCTTGAAGCTTTGTATCAACTTGTGAATTCCACATCACTCCCTTTGGTGGAGGCAGGAGGCATCATGGTCGACACTGTGCGTTGAAAACCACGACATCCGAGAACTGCGGTCCATCTAGTTTCAGCTGAAACCTTAAGTTTTACTATCCAACTGAGACCTGGCCCTATGTTAGCAAACGAGACATAGTTTACGTTGTTTGCAATACAATGGTAGGGTGAAGGGACCAAGGATGTCTGCAGCTGGTGTGCCCATTGTTATCGGAGTGTATCCAGTTGTGTCCTCAAACACACATAATCTACCCCTCCCCACACACACTTACATTTTTAGAGGTGAGCTCAGACTGACCTAGAGTGCAGACTACACACTGTTTGAAACCCCAACATGTTATTATAGCTGTTATACTGTGGAAGTGTACCAATGCTTAGACAAAAAAGTTACCAAAATTACTTGCATACCCGGGCTTGCATATTCACTGGCCAGGCAATGGCATTGCATTTGCTTCAGTGGCCATGAAAAGAAACAAAAAGTATGCACTATTTTTAGCCTCGCTTTCAGTTTTCACGAACTTTTTTAATCAATGACATCATTTGCTATTAAGAAAGAGATTTTTAATAATATTGTGTATGAAATTTCTTTTGTACAGTTCATCGAAAACCTTGAGCCATTCACACGGATCCAAGTCCTGTGTCTAGCCTACAACCAGATCTCCAAGATTGAACACCTTGATAGACTCACCAAAATACGAGACTTGGATCTGAGCTGCAATCGCATCGAGAAGATCGAAGGTCTAGAAACACTGGTGAATTTGCAGAGGTTGAACCTGAGTGATAATCTGATTGAGGTGATTCCAGCATGGGTGGGAAAGAAGCTGAGGGCACTTAGAGTGTTACATATCACAGGCAACATGCTGTTTTCTGTAAGTATACAAAGATATACTGCATGCTCACAATAAGGAGCTTTACACTTAAAAATCAAATGTGATTTCATAATGACACTAAAACTAAATTTACAACTAAAGTGGTTGATTGATGGAGAATTTGTACTGTGATACCCCATTTAGCATGATGCAACTTTATTCACTCAACTTGTACCACTTTGAATGAAAAAAGATAACCATTGCAAAAGTGACAAAATTTACATTGACTTTTCCCTCAAAGTACACAGAACACAGGGTGGCATGTTACTTAGTCTATCATGTTATAATTGGCCTGTTACAAAAGGCAACAGGAATTTCCCACGGACTCGCCCTGAGGCCAAAAAAAAAAAAATTGTTTGCTTGCCCTCGAATGGATTTTAAAAATTGGGTTGGTCGGTCGGGAAAAGTTTTTTTTTTTTTTTTTCCGCTTCCCCAGAAACAGACATGGCGAATACCGAATCGGCGAATGCAATTAATGGTTCAAGCATTTCCGTAGCAGCAACATCACGCCATGGTCCAGCATCTGTGCTCGCCACTTGCACCTTAAACAATTGTAGCTCTTCTACATGTAGGCCTACGTTTAATGAAGTGTACAATTCTCCTACATGTAGTGTTTTCTGCTTTTCAAAACTATCATATTAATCAGCGTGTTCGGTCCCTTGCTTCACCTGTACAGCTAGCGCTACTTGTGTTGTGTCCGCCATGTTTAAAGTGAAATCATATTTATACCGAGCGATTTGTGCTCTTAATAAAAGTAGCCTCAACAAACATGTTGAAAAAAATAGTGCAATGTTACTTCCTAATCGATACAAACAAATATCATAAATCTAAATATTTATAAACAAGAAATGAATATCTGGTACAACTGTTTTCAAATTTTATCTACTTTTGCCATATTTTAACATCTGCTATATTGTATCCATTCGTGCACGATATGCACGGTTATATTTTGCCTGTAAATAAACTCATCCCTAGATGCGCCGTCCGAAATGTGCAGGTGGATACCAAATTGTATTAGAGCTTAGACGCTGAGGTGGTATACGAAATTGCGGAACCCGACAGTCAGGTACAGCTGTACACGTAAACATGCAGGATATGGTATTTTACAACGTTTCTTTTAAATCATCGGTTTTTCAGACGAAAAATACATGCAATTTTTGGAAAATCGCAAAAAAAAAAAATTTTTCAAAAAAAAAAGTTCTACGGTCGGGACTGCCAAGACGGTCGGTCGGACGAGGGCAAGCAAACAACTTTTTTTTTTTTTGCTTTATTTAGGAAATATCAAAATTTGATACTTTTGAAACACTACCTGTTGTCATTCAAATGCTTATAGCATGGGGAATAAAGTCGCATCGTGCTGAATGAGGTAGTAAAATATGCAGAACAAAATTCTCCATCAATCAACATGTTTATTTTGTAATTTATTTTTTGTGTCTTTATGAAATCACTTTTGTTTGAAGTGATATACTTTTTTGTATGTATTATATATACCAGTGTTATGTGACCCCATTACTCAGAGATGTCACTGATTCCTGATTTTTGCCATATTTAGCCAAGAATTCTGGATTTTTTTGGCAATGAATGAGTGGCTACGCTTCCCAACTTCCTGTTTTTTTTTTTCAACAAGCAAGTGGCATCTCTGAATTTACTTTAAAGTTATCCCCGCTGCATGTAAAAACTGTGTCATATGTCACATCTTTTGTCTGGGTAATCTTGGGACCCATGTTTTGAGCTGGCAACCCTTTTGGGCTGTTCCAGGTTAAATCCATACACCCCCTATGGAAGACATGACATTAATCTCTCACATACATTCTTGTGTGAATCGGACAGCTATATAATTTGTCTCATGTGAGCATTTAAGTCCTACATGTACTTTAATTCGTTTTCTAACTTGGGCTTACAGAACTGTCAAAAGTTTTTTATTTTTTCGGTTTTGTAGTGTCGGTGGACCTAGACCTAAATGCTAGGATCATTCATGGTTGACCTAAAAAAAAAAAAAAAAAAAAAAAAAAATTGAGTTTTGTGTTTTTAATATGAAAATTCATACTTTGTTTTCATGTCATACTCTATTAATGATATCAAAATGCATTGAATTTTGGTACCCGCATGCCCGCCCGAAAATGCCAGCCTTAGTTTTAACAAGACTATCAATAAGATTAAAAAGATCATAGTTTGTTATAAATACTCTATTATAATTTAAGACCGAATGAAAATGACTAGTTTGTGTATGACGTCCTGTCAACCAGACCAAAAATACTATACTGCGCAGGTCAGCAACCAATCACGTTGCGCCTTTCCCCTGACGTCAGTTGCAAACTAGTCTTTTTAATTTGGTCTTCAATTATATCAGCTGTTATATAAATGTCATGCTATTGTTATCCCTTCCTCCAGCTGAATGATGTATTCCGTCTGCGCCATCTTCAAGATCTAACCGACTTGGCCATTGCTGGCAACCCAATATGTGATCTACCTCATTACCGTCTCTACGCCATATTCCATTTGCGCGGTCTAGAATTGCTGGATGGTGTGGTGGTAGTGGACAAAGAAAGGCATGATGCAGAGACTAGATTTGCTCAAGGTAATAATATTTTGATATTAATGTAGTTTATTTGGACGACATATTTGTACCATCTAAATTCATATTCTACACCTTACACAAAGAAGTTTAAAGAAATTTTGAATTTTGGAATGAAAGTTCTTCTGTGTGGTAATTTAGTTTTTTAAACTTTGACTTTGACACAATTGTTGATGTACCTAAACTGTTTGGTCTCAACTTTGACTTTCATCAGGAAACTGGCAGGGTGGGGTTCAGTGACATTTTGGGCACTTGACCTCAAAACTGAGTTGCAAACTGGTGGTAACTTGTATCGTCCTCCGTCACAATTATGGTTGATTGACTCTGATGTATATTTTGAGTTGCTTTGCATCCATTTTAAGAAGCCAATAAGTCCATTTGCGAAGGAAAATGGAAAACATGTCCTGTATATTTTTTCCTCAAATGTTAGCTAGTAAAATAGATGGCAGTTGTGATCCTTTTAAGTTTTGTCTGAGAGCTGGAAGTTAAAAATAAAGACACCAACCACTATACAAAAGCAACCAATAGGATATTCCAGTTGAAATCGATACACTCCCTATGGAAGATATGAACTTAATCTCCCACACAGGGAGTGTGACTTTCAAATGGAGTCACCCATTTGGGTAAACCCATTTGAAATATACACCTCCTGTGTGGAAGATTAACTACATGTCTTCCATAGGGGGTGTATAGATTTCAACTGGAATAGCACAAAGTAAACATAAACAATAATATAAACAGTATCTACTACTGTAAACATTTTATGATATTTTAAATCTTGCGTTTCTTTAATTTAAAATTTTGTAGAGGAGATTCAGAACCTTGGAGGACAGCTTGAAAGAGAGGAAAAGAAGTTTCATAACTTAGAAGAAAACCATAACAAGTCTCTTGTTGAAGCCAAGAAAAGGGAGGAAAAGATGGCGGACATAAAGAAGAAACAATCTGATGATAAGAAGAGAATGAAAACACTTGAAGAGGAGCTACAAGCTAAGGACGATTTGGTGAGTTTGAGGAAAAAATGAGCAATGGGCTATTCCATTTAAAATCCACACTACCCCTGTGGAAGATTTTGACAATATCTTCCACAGGGGGAGTGTGAATTTCAAATGGAATGGACACATTAGGCAGCTCCATTTGAATTTCATACACCCTCTGAGAAAGATTCAACCTGAATCTTCCACAGAAGGAGGGTGAGTTTGAAATGTATCTGCCTAATGTGTTCATTCCATTTGAAATTCATACTCCCCCTGTGGAAGATATTTTCAAAATCTTCACAGGGGTAGTGCCAAATCTCTGATTTTTTTTGTGCATTTTTTGAAAGCATAAGGGTGACTAACCTCAACTATGCTATTGTTCTTTTCCTTTATAGTTGAAAAGAAAAACAGCCGAGCTTACCAAGGCCTGTCAGAAGCAGTATAAGCTGGAACAAGAGCTGGCATTTCATAAGATAGATGCCAAATTTGAGCCACTTGGATATTTCCCGGATACTCTGGAGGTAAGATACTTTTGATTAGAGTTGCTTGACTTAATTGATTACAATAGTTGTAGTCACAACTTTATGTGGTAGTTGTGACTTTGGACTATGACCTTGTGACAGTTGAATATCTATTGTGTACGGGTTCTCACCAATTCCCGGGTACCCAAGTACCCGCCCGTCGTTGGCCTTCCCGGGTCAAAATCTTAGTAACAGGTTATGCGATTCAAGAATTTTTTTGTTACAAAAATTGAAGAAAAAAGAAGTTAATAGACCTTGTAAAGCAGAGATAAAAGCATAATGTTAGTCACGCTTATGCTATTAAAAAAAAGGTGTTTTTTTCGAAGCTGGATAAAGTTGTGTGTTTTAATTCACCTTTTCAGTAAATCCCATAAGCCTGTGCGAGTACACCTGAGAACTCGTCACTTGCCGTCACGCCGACTTGCAATGTGGAGTTACGATGTTCGATAAATGATGTGTGCATCGGTGCAGATCGGTGTGGCATCAAATGACGAGTTCTCGCAAAGGCTTATGGGATTTTCCAAAAAGGTGAATTACTTTTGCTTCTATTGAACAGCTAGCAGTGCATGCCAGTTCAATGTGTCCCTGGCTGATTTTGCATTTTTGTGTACCCAGATTCCCGCTTGAAAATTCAATCGGGTACCAGAGTACATAATTACCTGTGGGAACCTTAAAGTATATGAATATTTAAATAGAAACAATTGAGCTACAGCACTATTGGGGCTCATCTTTGTACTCTGTCCTGCAATAATAGCCATGATGGCAATAATAAAAAATAAAATAAAAATGCCACATTTGATTTTCAATTTTCCAATGTTTACTCTAGTCTGATTAGTTCAACATGTTTGTTTCTCTGACCCAAATTCAGATTGAAGAAGGCGGGACAGAGGAGAGCGCCTACCTTGGCAGGGCGAGTTACAAGCGTAATCAGTACGCAGGACAACACTTTGTCCTACCAGGAGCGCAGGGCAAAACGACGACACGGATGGGAGGGGATCATACGGATACCAGGAATGGACGCCCGGACCCGCAGATTCAACAACAGATGCACGGAGTCTTGGATGATCAGTTGGCATCTAAACAGAAACAGATTGCTAAAGGTAAGCATTGGACTATTCCATTTAAAATCCACACTACCTCTGTTGAAGATTTTGGAAATATCTTCCACAGGGGAGTATGTTTTTCTAATGTAATAGGTCAGAGTTAATCATTTTGAAACCCATACTCCCCCTGTATTATGGTTTTACCTATATCTTTCACAATTGGAGTGAGTTTTTCAAATGGAAGTTATCCAATTATCCGAAACTCTTACCCCATCTGTTGAAGACTTTAGCTAAATCTTCCACAGGGGTAGTGTGGATTTTAAATGGAATAGCCCATTGTGTGTGCATGTTTGTTAACGCTCTTACTGAAGTGTTACAGGACAGAGCCTGGAATCTTTCTCGTGGACACTCATGGAAATCGATGAGGTGACATTATGATGTCATACCCAGGGTCTTAGCTAGAAATTGAGGGTTGCCTGTCATTTGAATAAAATTGCCTGTCCTAATTTGACCTTTAAAACATTTACCAAACATCTATAGCCCATTGGGGGTTCAAAGTGTTCAAATGTGTGCTTATAATGGCCTTGTTATACAAATCTGGTCTACTAAAAAGGTCAATTAGCTTCTCAAAACATACAATTTATAATATAGCATCTGCCAAAGGCATTAATTTTGCCCGTCCCAGGAGCAAACTCCCCGTCTAAAATGATGGCCAGACGGGTGGCTAGCTAAGACCCTGGTCATACCTCACATTTGGTTTGAAGTTTTCATTGTTCTTTGCGTGGCAGGTATGCGCAGCCTCTGTATTTTGCTGGGACCATGAGCTTAAAGTCAGATACTGGACAGTTCCGTGAAATGGTCGTGTGCTGATACCCAAGCATATTGGACTATTCCATTTGAAATCCGCACTCCTCTGATTTTGGAAATATCTTCCACAGGGGGGGGGGGGGGTATGACTTTCAAATGGAATTAACACATTAGCAGCTCCATTTGAATTTCATACATCTTCAGAGAAAGATTCAACCTGAATCTTCCAGAGAGAGAGGGTGAGTTTCAAATAGAGCTGCTAATGTGTTCATTCCATTTGAAATTTCATACTCTCCCTGTGGAAGAGATTTCCAAAATCAGTTGCTTACTTTTTTTTGTAAACCTCAATGTCACCTAGAAGTTATGATTTAGCAGGATTAACTACCATAGCAATAGGTCAAACAATTTTTGAATATATCACACTGCACTAGGTACCTCTGCATTGAACCATAGATGTCAAAGAACAGGGATAAAGACCTGGATCAATTGCACCTGTAAGATAAGTATCTTTGAAAAGAGCGGTATTGTATTCAATCTTTGATTGCAGGCAAACACAGGTGATGAGTGCAACCTGCTTGTAGTGCAGGGCGATATATTAAAAAATTGTTTTGACCTGTTGCTATGGTAGTTAATCCTGTTACATTACATTACAGGAAAATATCCTTTCTCCTGGGACTAAATTAAACTTAGACCAGGTCTAACTTTACTTTACTCCATATTGTTGCCTTTATCTCAATTTCAAATTTGGCCACCATGGTGTCATATTATCTCTGTCTGTTTACAACCACTGTTTTGTTCCTTAAATAATATAATAACAACAACATTGAAAGACTTAAACAAAAGTGTAAATGAACAACATAACAAAAAAGTCTTTATTCTTGCACCCATCATCATTACTTTTTTAGTTCATACAATGTTTTTGATTGTACATGGGGGTAATTACATATCTTAAAAGTTACATATAATATACTGCACCAAGAAAGTAGCCTTACACTTGGAAAAATAATCACAATTTCAAAACTGAACCATATTGTGGTAAATTTGTTTTTACAATAGATGCACTATCTACTCCTGCACATTATGACACCACATTGAATCCAATGTTACCTCAAGAAGTAAAGTTACAAGCAATTGAATAGACGAAGGTCCAGTTTTAAAAGTGACAAATTGCCCTATACAAGGAGCAAAAAGATCCCAACAAGCGCAACAAAGAGACTACACAGTTTCTTCAATGAAGCCTTATTTATTTCAGTTTTCACATCTCTGTACTTTTCATAACATGCATTTTATTTGCCAACTCTTTTGTTTCAGTTTTCTTTTGTTTTAAATTAAAGGCACACACAAATTAGCCATTTACCACTCTCAAACCAGATGTCTAGTCCGGAGAGTTTTGAATAGGCCAGTGTGTCACTTTTAAAACGGGACCTTCGTCTCATCAAGTGCTTGTAACTTTGCTTCTTCTAGTCACATTGATTTCAATGGGGTGTTAAAATGTGCCGGATTAGATAGTGCATCTATTAAAAAACAAAGTTACCCCAATATGGTTCAGCTTTGAAATTGTGATTATTTTTCCAACTGAAAGGATACTTTCTTGGTGCAGTATACTTGGAAAAGACAGGTGTTGAAAATAGTAGTCCAACCAGGCATAGTTGGTCCATCTATGTACATGTACACCACCTGTCAACTGTTTCTCCATTTCGATAGGAAATTGATGTTGTGAACATGGGACTTTAAGTGGATGTGAACTTTTCACCCATAATAAATGAGAGCCATGTAGGAAGTCTACAAATGATTTAAAACATGATTGCTCACATTAAGGCTGGACAAAAGTGCTCAAAATAAAGTGGGTCCTGGAATCAATTTGTATTCCCCTCGCTAAGCGCGCGCCTCAGGAAAGCTCGGTCATAAAACGGATGGATTATATGCATCAGTGATACACCCTGCCCAGGATTTTAATAAAAGAAGGTTAGCACAGGAAAGCTGCAGGATGGCGCACACCTTCCTGTGTAAGGGAATTTCAATATGAGCCCTTAGTTACTTATTGCTACATGTATGTTATGAAAATCACATTATATGCTGTAGTTCATGATAACAAAAACCCCAAAACTTAAGAATGAACATTTGTAACTTTGTTATTTAATTTTGATTTTTGAACAAATTCATGCAAAGAAGTGCATGTACAAGGAAGAGGAGGGGCACTTATGTAATGCATTGAAGTCCTGCTCAGAAATTTGTCACTGCTGAACTACACTTTCCCAAACCTCCACAATGAATTAGTCGGAATTTTCATGTCAAAGGTCAGAAAAATATCAAATCTTGATAGAATTACTTGACCTAATTCCTGACAAAACATCATTATTATCAAAAGAAATATGCATTTATAGTCATTGATCAATTCATGGAATAGTGAGGAAAATAATTTGTACAAAATATAGATCTGGAATGTGGGTTTAAGTAGGTAACAAGCCAAAAGATTGATCATTGATGAAGCTCTGAAACAAAACTACAATGTAACTTCAGTGGGGAGGGGGTTCAACATTTTGTATTGATTATGTTCCTTATAGATGCTTTCAAAAAGAACAACATCAATGTTATTTTGACCAAATTCCGGGTTTCATTATGGTCAAATTATGGTCATGGTTATATTTATATGACTTCATGTATCTGATGTTTTGTTCCCTTATCGAAGGGTACTAATTAGAAATAATACAATATTTGTCAGTTTTGTCAGTGTGATCTGTATACAAGCAGAATGTCATTCAGTTGACCAAATCATTTTTGGCAGAATATCTTGACAGGGTTACCATTATACTGAGCTACCAGCAGTCTATTGTCATCATTTCCCGCTATAGCTAGGCCTTCAGCGCATGTCACAGCATTGGTGACGCATCCCAAGTATTGCCCTTTGACCGTAAAACTATACACACCACCCTTGTATCTAGTATCGTAACTGTTGATGTAGATGATATCGTCATCGCTGCAACATATCCCCCATGGATACCAGGACTCCACACCTGGAGGAGCGTTAATCGTGATGAGCGGTTCCCCGGTGTCGTCCCACAGTTGGACACCAGGGTTAGGCGAGGAAGGGCTGATGATGAGCTGGTTCTCGGGTGTGGTCGCAAGAAAGTTTGGCTGTAGAGTCACTTTCATGCAGGAGACTTGTGTGCCATCTAAAGTATGCTTGCTGACATACTTATGAGTAGAGTTTCCAACCAGGAGGTAGCCTTTCCTGTCGATGACGATGCCTCGTAATTGCGAATCCATTGCTACGGAAGTGATGTTGTCTGTTGATTTGACGTGAAATTGACGAAGGTGTTCACCGTCTGGGGTGAAGATCTTGACGTATGGAGTTTGATCTGTGACAAAGAATTGGTCATCTGTGCTTACAGCAACATCCCAGGGTTTAGATGTCTGTCCTGGTTTCAAACCAGCGGTGGTATCAATGCTGAATTTGAAGTCCCCATCCGAGTCATACACATGGACTTTTTGGCTGTCCTGATCCGTAACAATGGTTTCTCCTGTAGGGCTCACAGTAACTCCTCGTCCTCCGCGAATCTTGCCTTCTCCATCAACACCAATTTCTCTCTCCAAGATCCAACATCCTTTCTTGCTCTCGCGGATGTAGCCAAGCGATATCTCGGGTTGCGGTGTTTTGTCCCGTCTGAATTCCACTTCGCTCAATGATTCATTCATGGGAATGATAAATGTGTGTTGTAGTTCGTCAAGAGTTTTAGCTAGAGCAGTGTAGGACAATGCCAAATCATGTTTAGATCCTGATTTGACTACTTGGGTTGCCATCTCCATAGCGTTGTGTAGTTTTGCTTTTAAATTCAGCAGGTTTGTTTGTTCGGTTTCAATCTTACCGCATCTTGCGTTCTCAAGATTTCGCAGACTACGTGAAAGTGCATTGTGACTGTCTTGCAAGTTCTCCAACAACTGAGCCTTTGCATATTCAGTAGCTCTCCACAGCATCCCCTGTGCCTTATTAAGAGCAGCTTTTAAATCAGTTTTGACTCTATCTGACTTCTCCAGTGCTGAATCTGCGTGCATGACAACATCTTTGCAGTTGTCAACCAGCTGCTTGATCTCTGCCATCTGACCATCTGTGACATTCTCCAGATGTACATAGTTATGTTCAGGACGGCTGTGCTCTAACACGGTACAGTCACGGCAGATTGGGATACCGCAAGTATTGCAGAAGAATCTCAACAGTTGATCTTTGTGTTCATAACAGTACTCTTCCTTCATGTCTTTGCCAACATCAACTTTTCCAGACCTCAGCTCTTTGACTGTGAACACCCTATGATTCCTTAATGGTGCGATACTATCATGTAGATCAGTGCATTTGGAACAGAGAAATCCTTTACAATCTGAGCAGTGAGCTACCGTTTCACATTCCATAGCTCCGCAACACGAGCAAGATAAATTCACATCTTTCTGCTTCATCTCCCAGATGGCTTTTCTCTCCTTCAATTTCTCAACAAAGAAATTGTTCCTGAAACCATCAGCTCCATTGGATGGTACTGTAACTTCTTCATGGCAGAGTGTACAGGAGATCTTCTCAGGGTTTTCTTTGACCAATTCTTGCAGGCATGATAGACAGAAGGTGTGAAGGCAGGGAAGTGCTTTGGGTGTCTCAATTGTCAATAGGCAGATGCCACATTTGGTGAGGTCTTCCTCTTCGATGAAAGATTTGGAGCGCTCCATCTTAAATGTCGTTCAAGATATCTGTAGCAAAGAAACCATCAGGAAATAATTGATTAATTATATTCTTATCCCTTTTTAGCTGTTATAAAATGTTAGATCATCCAAAGGAAAAGATTTTACGGCATCACAAGTCTTGTGTCCGTCCGTCAGTGTGTCCGTCAACAATTATGTAAGGCTTTTTGGTCTCATACATGTATATCCTATTACAACCAAACTTTAGCTATTTATACTACAGTATTTAAAATACTGTAGTAGTTAAATTGAAATTAAACATACTGTAGTATAAATTGTTAAATGTCACACTGGGAATGGGCTATTCCATTTAAATTCCACACTACCCCAGTAATTTCAAATAGAATGAACACATTAGGCAGCTCCATTTGAATTTCATACACTCTTTGTGAAAGATTCAACCTGATTCTTCCACAGAGGGAGGGTGAGTTTCAATTAGATTTGTTTTTAAATGGAATAGCCCAATTTTATGTATGTAAGAATATGGCAAACATGAGTAGTTTGTAAACAGAGTAAAGACAAATTATGAAAATAAATACAGCAGCATGCTTTATTCTGGTTTATCTATATCATGTACAATTGCAAAACAGTGTTGTTCATATTGTTGTAAATTGATTAGTGATATGTTTAATGACTTTAATTTTAATTTTGACACCAATATGTAAGACCGACTTGATATCAATATTTCGATAGAATATGAGTTTGATTCATTTACTACTTTGGCGGCAACATTACCGTTTATCACCACAGATTCATTACTTAAACCATGCAAGTATGTTACAAGTGCATATTGTGGTTTATTTACAAATTACATGTACATTGTGTATAATGAAGATAGTGAAACAAATCTGCTATTAAAAAGCAAGATTCAAAAGTGGAAAAAAAAACTAAATAAAAACATGATTAAAAAAGCCTCTTTTGTAAATTTCACATTTTCCCAGACATTTTGAAAGTTAAATCATTACCTGAGAATTAAGCTTTTTCACATTTGACTACAATGGCTAAACCTTTTCACATATTTAACAGAAATTAAAACTCAGTCAAATTCAATTACCTGCATTGCCCAGTGTATTAAAATGGCACATTAAAATTACTACTATTTTGATTACTGTTGCATGGTCATTGGTCAAATGTGATGTGATCAAGCAAAGTGAGTCAGAAGTTGGAAATGTTTAGTTTGCAAGTGAGGAGAAGTGTGCCGGTAAAAACAAAACAGGGCAGTGATTTATAGTGCGATACACACAGGCACAATGCCTAGACATTGATCCACAAGCCTGAGCACATTTTACAGGTTGTCGCTGACCACTGTGGTCCCATATCATTCCACAAACCTTTAAACAATAACACAGACTTAAATCGAAGAAGCGCACACCCTAGACATTACACAATTGACCTTCACAGCCAGGATCAGCCTCCCAAGTTTTGGGCAGGTAGGTTACAATGAGACAATTAGCAGTAAGTCCTTGTCCAGGGGAATTTCGACTAAATTTTTACATTGGAGCATACTAACCACCGCCAGGGTTCGAAGCCGCAACCTTTTGCACCATAGTTGAACACCTTATCGATCAAGCTAACTTGACTGCTCTGAATGGAAGTATTGCAATCCTTCTGTGTTTGTGTTGACTATCATTTCAATAACTTGCTAACAAAAGGTGATGGAAACATTGGTTTTCAGTGAAATTTAAGTAAAAAAAGTACTACTATTAAAAAATTAGAAATAAATGTGGTATATCACTTATCAGACTCATTTTGCTTGATCACATCAGAAATGACAATCAAATAATAATTATATTTGTGTGTAGATCCATTCAGAATATACAACATTAATGTATTCCATCTGTTAACCAATTATAAATAACTGGAAAAAAACAACAACAAGGTACACCAACTTGATGTGGGGGAACAAGTAAAATACAGACTAGACAGTACATGTACGTAGTGGGGACAAATAGGCATTAGAAGAAAAAGTGCACTAGAACAAGTGATGACAATCACTGTGCACATAAGCAGGCATGAAAAACCAAACAACCAATGTAGGCCTAAAAACAGGCAAAGTTTGATGGCCAAAAATTGCCAATTCCAGAACCCACAAAAACAGTACAAAAGTACACTGGAGTGATGAAAATCACTATGCACTGCACATAATACGTAGACAAACATAACCTAACAGACAAAAAATTATAAATTATAAATACCTTTTAAGTTGACATAATCCACACCAAATTCTGGCTCAAATAGAAATTGTACAAATAGCTCAAATGAGCTGTTTTCCCTTCACTGCCGCAGAAACTGATCACAGAGCTGTAGATATTCAAACACCAAGATACTTAAACATGTTTAATAAACACCACTTTACAACTTACAAGTGTAGCAACTTGTAACCCAGTAGATTAGACTGTCAGGGTTGCCAAAAATGAAGCCCAAATTGTGGGATAAAAATGCCAAACAAATTTCCAAATTTGTTCGTGAACTTTAAGTTTTTATGGGATGAAAAAGAATAAATTGTATTGGGCTCAAGTTTGAAAAAAATATGTAATTTTCTCTTATAACAATTGGGTTCTCAGACATAAAATGACCATATATCACCCAATTGGGCTACTAGGCAACACTATAGCAACACTTTTATCTTAGTACCAGGGAAATCAATAGCAGTAATAGAATCTCTTATTGGACCTCCACAATATTGTTAGGTTACAACTGAACTCCCTCAGGGGGAGTATTGATTATTGATTTAATTGAATAGATGTGTAATGTATAAATGCATCACTAAATTCTAAATTACTAACTCTATTATTATTATAAACAAGTTAAACCAAGTTAATAAAAGAAAGGGGAAGAGTGAAAAAAACAATGATAAGTAAGAAGGGGGAGGGTACTCAATACAAATGACCACACAGGGATGTGCCACAAACATGGGTAGCATTTTTGGCCCTTTGGTATATCAATGACCCTTTTTCTAAGCCAATTTTGGTAAATGTAAATAGTCCTTTTTTCAAAATTTTCTGGACTTTTTTCCTTAATTTTTTAATTTCCCCAAATATTTGGGGAAGAGTTATAAAAATTAAGTTTGTTTTGGTATATCGATGGGTCCAAATTTCTTGAAAAATTGGTATATTGATGGGTCCACTTTCAAATTCCCAGCGGCACACCCCTAACCAAACCAAACTTCAGTACCCCCCTGCAAGTAAGAGGAAGGAAAAGAAATAAAGTTTAAGATAGAGAAGAAAAGAATGTAGAAAGCGGAGAAAGAAGTTAACAAAAAAAAGTTGTGTAAAAATGCAGGAAACATAAGAAATGTGTCCAAATAAGAAATTGTGTCCAAAAACATTTATCATGTTTATAGAAATATGAAGGAATTATGATGTTTTTGGTTCAGTCATTCAACAATTTTCTGAACAACCATTTTTGCAGAACTTGAAAAAGTGCAGGTTTTCAAAACTGAAGTTAACCAGCCAAAAGAAAATATTTGCTGAATGGGCTATTTCAGTTAAAATTCACATATAACCCATATGGAAGACATGGCCGCAATCTCCCACACAGGGGGTGTAGATTTCAAACGGAGTCATCCAATCAGGTAACCCCATTTGAAATTTATACTTCCTGTGTGGATGATTAAGGTCATTGTCTTGCATAGGGGTGTATTGATTTCAACTGGAAAAGCCCATGATTTGTAATATACTACGCCAATAAAGTATCCTTACACTTGGAAAAAGAATCACAATTTCAAAACTGAACAATATTGGGGTAAATTTGTTTTTTGTAATAGATGCACTATCTAATCCTGCACATTCTGACACCACATTGAATCCAATGTGACTTCAAGAAGCAAAGTTACAAGCATTTGATTAGACGAATGTCCAGTTTTAAAAGTGACAAACTGGCCTATTCGAAACTCCACAGACTAGACATCTCGTTTGAGATTGGTGAATGACTAATTTATGCGTTTGGCTTTAATTTAAAACTCAATATTAAAAAACCCCAATATTGTTCAGTTTTGAAATTGTGATTATTTTTCCAACTGTAAGGATACTTTATTGGCACAGTATATGTGCAGAAAACATGTGATCTTGCATTACTTTTACATTTGGGGACTACACTATTTTGTAAAGACCTTTCACACTGCCCGAACGATCGCGTAAAATGAACTAGTATAGTTCACGCCTGCGTCACACGATGCTACGCAGATTGTTCGGCAAAGGAGGTGCTGATGTGATTGTTGCTGATTGATGTGATTCACTTAGCTAATCAAACTTCATGTTTACGCTATGTATGTAAACTGCACCAAATCGGGCAGTGCGAAAGGTCTTTGCAAAAAGGTCTAAATTTCAATATAAACAATTTTCCCTATAGAGGTTATCCACTTTACTCATGTGTGACTTCTAACAAAAAATGCTGATTCCCGTAGTATTCCTCATTCAAAACAATTCAATGCATGACCTCAGAGTTACCTGCATGACTCTTGGTGGGCTATTTTGAAACAGTCATGGTGGCACATACAGGTACTTCTTTTGAAAGTCCTAAACAAGGTATAGCAGTCGTTGATAGGATATGCAGCTTATAGAACACGGATAACCTCTATTCTAATCAAAATAGTGAATATTCTCAGTCATCCAGTCGTTAAAATCACAAAGTTTTGAATTAAATCAAATACTGGAACTTACATTTATTGCAACTTGCTACGTTGCGTCTGAAACCATCAGCGAGTCAGTTGCCTGATGAAGTCTGATGGTTTCAGACGCAACGTAGCAAGTTGCAATAAATGTAAGTTCCAGTATTTGATTTAATTCTTTGACTTTGTGTCTATTCTAATCAGTTATTATTTAGATTTATTTAAGGCAAAATATCTTGACAGGATGTCCGTACTGGGCCACTGCCAATCTGTTCTCATCAGCTCCAATCAACGCTAGTCCCTCAGCATGGGACACATCCATGGTAACACAGCCCAAATACTCCCCATCCACTGTGAAGGTATAAATACCACCTTTATCATGAGCATCGTAGCTACTGATGTAGACGATATCATCTTCACTACAGCAGATGCCTAAAGGATGCCAAGACTTGGCATGCTTGGGAGCATTGAGGCTGCGTATGAGGTTACCGTCGTTGTCTAATACCAGCACACCGGCGTTCTTCAAGTTGGTACTGATGATTATGTTTTCAGATCCCACTGCTATGAACCAGGGTGGGATGTCAACTTTGAGGGTGCAAACATGAGAGCCATCTTGCTTATGCTTACTGATGTATTTTTGATTGCTCCCAACGAGTAGATATCCCTCTTTGTCAAGTGCTAAGCCGTACAGACTAGCATCGTCTATATCGGAAGAGGTGTTATTAGGCGACTTGCTTGGAAACTCTTTCATGTATTTACCATCCGAGCTATAAACTTTGACATAAGCTGTCTGGTCGGTCAAATAGTAGTGACCGTCAGAGGTGACCACGGCGTTTGACGGATACGAGGATTTGCCAAGTAGCAATCCTTGCTTTGTGTCAAGGCTTAGTTTGTAATCGCCAGAGCTGTTATAGATTTTAACTTGTGATCCATTATAGCAGGTGACTACTATATCACCGTATCTTCCTGCAGCAACGCCCCAAGCAGAAGTAAGCTTGCCTTGTCCGTGTTTTCCAACTTGTTTCTCTAACACCCATTTCCCTTTCTTGATCCCAGTTCCTTCTACCACCACACCCAGATCAATCTCCTGTACGATTTTACGGTTATTAGGTCGAAACGTGACTTTGCTGAGGCTCTTTCGTATCGGCACCGGTCTTACATCTTGTAACTGTTTCAGCGTAGATGTCAATGTGGCGTAATTCGCTGCGACATCGTGCTGCGAACCGGAGCGAATCACCTGGTTCGCCATCTCCAAAGCGTTATAAAGTTTTGCTTGTAAGTTTTTCAGATTAGACTTGCAGTCATCGATCTTGTCGAATCTCTCCGTCTCGATAGCTCGAAGCTTCTCCGATGCTATTTTGTGATTCGTCTCTAAAACCTTCAGAAACTGCTGTCTTGCAGCATCAGCAGACTCTTCTAACTTTCTATTAGCTAATTCAAGAGCAGATTCTAGCGACAGTTTCACTTTGTCGACATCTTCGATGGCTGCATCAACGTGCTGGACGATTCCTTCGCACACCACTTCCAATTTTTTGATATCCTCAAGTTGGCCTTTATGCACGCTTTCTATAGATACGTAATCATGCTGCGAATGCCTGTGCTCCATCACTGTGCAGTCGCGACAGATCGGAATCTCACATTTCGTGCAATACCATCGCAAGGCTTGATCTTTATGTTTCTTACAACATTCGTCTTTGACTTTGTTGCCGATATCAAGCTTGACATACTGTAACTGATCTAAAGCGATCAAGGTGTGTGGTTTAAGAGGAGACAGAGTCCCATGAAGATTGACGCAACTCTGACATAGAAACCCATTGCAGTGAATGCAACGAGCTACTATATTACAAGCTGGCATCACACAACAAACACACGTCATCTTCTTGTCTTGATTCTTGTGGATGGATCGTCTCTCCTTGAGTTTGATTATAAAGAAGTTATCTCTGAATCCGGTAACGCCCTCTGGTGGGATAGCGGTTGCCTCTTTGCAGAGAGGGCAGATGACCATACCAGCTTTGATATCGGAGATGTTGCGTAGACATTTCAAGCAGAATGAGTGAAGACACGGAAGAGCTTTGGGATCTTCTATGGTTGATAAGCAGATGCCGCACATGGTGAGGTCTTCATATTCGATGATTGTTGGTTTGGATTTCGACTTGAGTGAGGATCGTAACATGATGACGACTTGATGTGAAATTGGCAAGGATTGGGGTTATAGTATCTGCAGTGGAAAACAAACATTTAACATTTGAATATTGATGTATATGTTTGAAACTTCACAACCTAATTCTTTTTCTTTACTTTTCCCAACCCTTATCTTAATCCTGACTTCAATAACTACCCACAGTAGGTTCTGAATATTCTACCACAACTTTAACCCTAAACCCTAATACGAAAACAAGTAATTGTGAAGTGTATCCTTTCAGTGAGAATAATAGTTCATCAAATTGATAATGATGGAATGTGATTGTCTATACCAGGGCTACCCAAACTTTTTTTCCTGTGACCCAAATTTCATAAGAAATATTTGGCACGATCCACAGCATAATTCAAATACTGTTACTTTCCAACTTATAAGTAGCTTACCAAGCAAAATTTCTAAAGGGGAACAATTTCCAGGTCGTTCCGCTGACCGGCTGCCAGAATGACCTTTGCTGGACAAATGTGTTCAAAGCGTGCAAAAAATTTCAGTTTTAATGCTAAAATGGGTCAAAGGGGGTTACATGATCAATGTGATGGTACCCTACATTTTAGTGCACTATAAGATGTATTTTGTATCCTAGCAAGTCGTGCAACCCCTTTTGGAAGAGTCCACAACCCCAAAAAGTGTAGTGACCCAAATTTTGGCACTCCGCACTGCACATCCCTTATCAAAATTTAAGTTGATTCCCTGGCCCCTGGAGCCAGGGAGTATTGTCCAAATTAGAAAGACAAATTAAAACAAATATCTAGAAAAAGATAAAGTTTTAGGGAGTTAAGTGCACTTTTTGCATGTAAGCAAATTTATTTTGGAATAAGGTCCACATTTTGGAAATTCTGCACCCCACAAAAAATCCTGGCTGGAGGCCTGCTCAAACCCATGGGGAGGGAGCAATCAGCCCTAGCCCCCCTCCAACTCAACACAAAGTTGGTAACCATGAGAGTTACCAAATCGTTCAAAGACCCCCTTTGCAATGATTTTTCATCAAATTTACCCCCTTTTTCATGCAAAATCGAGGACAAAATTTGGCCAAAAACCAACCCCTTTTTTGTGGTTTTCAATGACTAGAATTTCAAACACCCCTTTCAATGACACTAAATACTGATATAAAATGACCGGATTTTCCCAAGTACCCCTTTCATTCAAATGTTGTGGACAGTGCATATTAAATACCACCTATTTTGCTGATTTCAGACAAATTTCGCGGACAGTGCAAATTAAATGTATACACGATTTTGCCAATTTCAGTCCTTGCTACTGGTGAAAAAATACCCCTTTTCTGCGCTATTTGGCCTTTGAGTATCATAATGACAAAGAGTTGCATTTCATTAAATGACAGGAAAGTTGGAGGATTTATGGTTGAACATTCATGAGTCTTTTTCAAAGATAATAAAAAAATTAATAGTCCTAAAAAGCAATCCTATCAAGATAAAGGCAGCAAAGTGTATGAGAAATAATAGAATTATTCCCCCTTCTCAGCAGCCCACAAAATAAAAAAAACAAGAAATAAAAAAAATTAAAAACCTCTTACTCGGCAACTTATTTCATCAGATAGCTAGCTGAAATTTGAAATTCTATATTTTGAGTAGTACTTTGTACAAATTATAATAAAACCAAAAGAGCATGCAGTTGCTGCTTCCTATGGCATTTAGCCATACAGGATGTACTCATTTTTTTTAGTTGCTATAGTCTATCCCATAGAAAAATGATACACTCAACTAACTGCTCAGCAACTTGCATGACTTATATTAGTAGAAATTAAGCCCAAGTGCAACAAACATGTCATTCGCTTTAAATGAGGCTAAGAATTTGTTTGTTTGTTTGTTCTCCACAAATTTTCTGGGGTAGGGGGTGGGTGGGTGGGCAGATCATTATTACCTTAGTATGATTATTCTAATTTCATTCTAGTCCAAACTTAACAATGAAGCCTGATAAGATGTGAATAATGATATTTCACAAATACATTACTTCATTCATGTTTTAAACTATTTTGAAATTATGTCCTGATCGTTTTAAAACCTTTAAAATATGGATTTAGTGATTAAGGCTACATGCTCTTTTTGGTTGAAATTTTTGGCGGGAAATAATCCCGCCAAAACATTAAAGTAATCTTTTCCCACAACTAAATATCATAGTCAGGAAATTAATGATGCATCTGGTAGCTTAAATCATCATAACTTTCATTATACTTAGTTGCAATTATCCCAGAAAATTCTTGATTTGTTTTTACAGAGTCTTGAATTGTCGATGTTTTTGATCAAAAACATCACTCGGTGTATTTTGAAACTCGAGGCATTAACTCTTCTCAAATTAGCCCCAAATCATAATTTATTATATGCACGTGTAGCAAAAACTAATGGGAATAATTGGACGTTGGTTTGATTTTATTTCACAATAATTCTAAGGTGAGAATTTTGACCTGACATTTCCTTTTGGATTTCAAATTTAAATTCATTGATATGTGATATTTTGAATAAATAAAGAGTACGCTTACCTTTCTGCAACACTTCCCGGTATCATTAAGCATCTGCTGATAACCAATATTTTAGCTAAAAACAGTCCTTTCCTATCATTTTTGAACAAAATATGGTTCAAAAGTGCGTACACTACGTTTATAAACTAGCACAGCGAGGTAATGAACAGAGCTATTTACGGTGGGGTGTCTATTGTAAGCGATTAGGGTATGACTATAGTATATCTTCCCGCAAGTGACATAAGGGCGGTATATTCAAACGCTATTGTCTGGATCATTGAGTATCGATTATGCGCACCTATATATGCAGCACGGATGTGTGTGGTCCTCACCAGGTTTTGACATAAATTACAAATGACGTCGTGAATGACCCAGCGTTTTCATTTTATTATTACTAAATTAATCGTCGTTTATCACGAGTGAAAAAGTCGTACCAGTTCAATTCATCAAAATTAATTTGTATTAAATGAAAAACAAACAGACAAGTAGAGTCATATGTCTTTCTATGACCGTATTCCTACCAAACTCTGATTTTCAATACACTAGAAACGTGTTGATATGTATATCTTTGAAAATCGCCGAATGTTAACCACAGTCACCGTGGCACAGTATAGGCATCTTTAGCATTCATAGTGCAATTGGCAGTGGTTCGAACCCCGGTGAAAATTTTAATATTTTTTATTCTTTTTACTAATGCGCTGTGCCGTTTTTCAAACACGCCCCTGAATGAAACTCATGGGCAAGTACCCTTAAGCAAAGTAATGCCTTGAGTTTGGTATTTCACTTTTTTTTTTCACCAAAGGAAACAAAAACAGCAAAATGAACAATGTGTGGAAATTCTTTCCCATGTTTCCCAAAAGAAGAAAAAAAATAAAAAAACCTCTTGAAATAAGTAATGCCTTGAGTTTGGTAATTTCGCCTTTTTTTTTCACCAAAGGAAACAAAAACAGCAAAATGAACAACGTGTGGAAATTCTTTCCCATGTTTCCCAAAAGAAGCAAAAGTTTCACAAAAACCTCTTGAAATATTTAAAAAAGTAAAGAAAAAAGAGAGATAGAGAACCCATTTCATAAAAGTTGCTTTATCTAGATCCCACACTTTTGATATTGGCTTGTGATCAAGTTAAATCAGTTAGTGTGAAACAGGCTAGCGAACACACTATAGTAAAACTAGTGATGATGGAAGTAGTGGATCTATCACCATGGCACTGAACAAATTATCAAAGTTTTTCTCTGATTCAAATAGACTAGATCTAAAAATTCATACCTAAAGCTTATTTGATTGAAATTATCTGGTTAATTTATATTTAATTTTATTAACAGTTTTTAATAATGTAATTGACTTACCTGATGTGTGTTCATTCAGACTCGGAAGATTTCCCAAAAACTTATTTTGAAACCTTTCAAGTATCATCGTCATCACACCCTATATAGATAGAGAATTGTACAGCTGCCCAATTGCAGGTCTGGCAGGAACTCAATTCAATACAAATCTGTACTATCAATTCAGTGAAAGTATTTTTTGTGCAATAATTTTTTCACACAGCAACAATTTCAAATATTTTTGTTCTGCAAAATTGATATTTTAGGGGTTTTTTTCTACGTATTGACTGGGCCTACTTTTTGACAGAACATTTCTGTCTGGGGAGGGGGGTGTTTTCCTATTATTATTGTGTACAGGCTTTGAAAACTAAACAGAGTGCAAAAGTGTGAAAATTGATGTGACATGAAATTTTCCACTTTAAATTGAATCTTGTTATTTTTACTAATGATTTAATTTCACATTTTGCATGAGGCTTTTCGTGTGATTAACTTGCTGCAAGTGCAATGTTTTCATGTGCATGGAGGGACTTTTCTAACATTGTTTAAGGTGAGAAGATAAATAATTGATGTCATTGGTAGTGAGGGGGATAAGTGATCTACGCCTATGTGTTAATTTTTTTGAAACCTAATTTATTTTTTGCATACTGTATTTGTATAAATATAATACACATGTCTCAGCATACACTGAGGATGGTTGGATGCATTTTCTAGAAACTAAAAAATGCTTTGAACATGTTTTAAACAGATTAATTGAAGGTCCGTGACCCGATCGACAGCATCATCCCCCGATATTTTTCATTGTTGATGAGGTTTTGGTATCACATGATAGATACTATTTTTCTCATTACTATCCTGAAATGTGACGCTCCAAGTCGATGTATTTCCGGAGAAATCATGAATCACAGCGGTTTTTACAGGTTACCAGTTTGTAAATACTAAAACTTCTTCGGAATTGTGGGGACGGAATTAATTGCGAATCATCAGTCTCCTCAACAGCTACTTTGGTTTCGCGTCATACACATTCTGTGAAAAAAGCGAACCACACTAACTGCTGAGGAGGCGGTACGACGTATATAGTTATACAATTCCAATATGGACGAGGTGGGCGATTTAGCTCAATCGATTAGCGCGTTGTGTTTTACCCGAGAGGTACCCGGTTCAAAATCCGGTATCGGAAGGTTTTTTTTCCTCTCCATTTTTAACGAAACTTTTTATATTCATTTGAAATGTACATATTGCAAGGGAAATATATTTTGTTTCCTTTTTTCTGAAACGGAACAAAAAAAAACCCAAATATTTTCCGTTCACTACGGGCCGGGCATTGTACAGCATTGTCGTCATACGAACGGGAATTGTTGTTGTTGCTTGCCTGCCCATAATGCAATTCACGTATACCAAGGTATTGGATTGCAAATTTGGCTATTTATTCACATTTACGCTGAAAATGCTCTCGCTTTTCTCACAAAGCAGCATAAAGGGGCAATATTTGATATTATTATGTAATTTTAAAGACAATCCATATCCAAAACCAATAGGGTTACCCCCTTTAATTGAGTAGCGTAAAGTACACTGATCAATATGCCTTATGCTTGGAGCAAATCGGACATACGGTTTCCATAATACATCAATTTATATTTTCTTTGTATCCTATTGTTTTTGTCAATAATCGATATAGTTAATGAGCTAAAAGCAGTGGAAAGGCTCATTAATATGTAATTTTTGCCAATATTTTGCTAAAAATCAATGCATAAATGTTCAGGGTACTTTTTTATTTTGCATACTTTTGCCCTGAAACTTGGTCAAAGTGTTTCTAATATGTTCTAATGTACTATATAGTGAAGCCGCCCTCTAATTTGCATATTTGCATAATTAATGAGCTAATTTGCATAAATGCTAATTAATTATGCAAATATGCAAATTAGGGGGCGGCTTCACTATATAATACATTAGAACATATTAGAAACACTTTGACCAAGTTTCAGGGCAAAAGTATACAAAATAAAAGTACCTGAACATTTATGCATGGATTTTTAGCAAAATATTGGCAAAAATGATATGTTAATGAGCTTCTCCAGTCATGAGTCCCAAGAGTTGACAACAAAATGTCTTACCAACAAGCAACAACAGCGATCAAAATGTTGTTTTGAATGGTTTTGTTCAGGGTTTTATTAATCATTCTTGAATTGAGTAAATGCAAAAGAACAAAAGAAAAACGAATGTACCTTTTTAGTATAGTGTTAATAACTATTAACATTAAGAAGAGGAGCATACGTGGCACTACCCAGGAAACACAAAAAGTTTTACAGAAAGTGTTTAATTGTTGGGTTATATACTTATATAAAGGTATAAAACATTTTAATACAGTTCCAAAAACTTGATGCTAAACATTCTAGCATAATGTTATTTAAGAGTAGACAAAATATTTTGCACAAATGTTTGCTGACATGCAAAATTTAGATGTCTCGTGGACAAATGTTAAAATTGTGTCTCGAAATAAACTGTGTCATAAAACAGAACAGTAAGTGCTAATCACTTCGTTTTTCACACAAGGTCACTCAGGGATGCACCATTGGACTTCAAGGGTGGAGTTAGGAAGTTTTCAACAAAAAACTTCCCCACTACATGAGCAAAAAAAAAAAAGACGTTCCCCACCTAACTGTGTATAAATGCATGAAATAACTTACACATTTTTCCCCTGACCCCAACTTCCTAACCCCCCCTTGAAGAGTAATGGTGCGTCCCTAATGAATATATCATGCAAATAACATTTTAAAACCTAAGAAGTTCAACCTGGTTATAAAATAAAGATGGATTCTTTGCACTATTGCACTTTTTTGAATCACCCTGTAATTGAATACTTAAGGAAGAAGGGCCCAACTCCATCATAACTGTTTTTCAGATATTAAGAAAAAACTTAATATTTTGAAAAGTTTTAGAGGCATAATGTTTTTATCTTCAGAGGACGTTTAATACATGATCATACATTATTACATACATGTGAATTGATATGATGTTTCCATGACAATGGTACAGGTCTTAATACAAGCTGGACTTTGGCCCTTCTTGCACTAATATATCATAAGTGCTAGTTCTGTAGGCAGATGTGTTATAAATAGCTACAGAAATTTGTTAATAATCTATTAATTGTAGAAGTAGAAGCATGTAATGTTAACAAAATAGTATATTGCAGTGAAAAACAGATTTCATGGATAAACAAAACTCTACTTTAACCGAATATTTGTGGAGTTAGGCCTTTTTTGCATGAAAACCATATGTACTTTGAAGACTATTTAGACAGTGGATTTGGGCCCTTCATTTATACAAAATCTAGAACAATCTGTTGGCAATAAAATGCTGGGTCTAACTCATTTTTGTAAAAAATGGAGTTGGGCCCTTCTTCCACTAAGGTATTCAGTTGTTAATATCACCAGGATTCATCATCTGAATTATTTAGAATTGACTATAAAAGCATGAATACTAAATTTAGCACAAGACTTTTCAACAAATTGTGGTAACAAACACAAAATTTTTTTCTTGAAATTTCAAAATTAGGGTTGGTATTCATTTGTACAATAGTTAAAACTTTTTTTGCCAATTTCAAAAATTTGTGCAGAGGACAATGCAACACTTTTTTGCCTTACTATGCTACCAATAAAGGCCTATGAATGTCCAAATTACCAACTTTGACCTGACTACATTTTACTGATTTTATTTATATTATTTGTTAGGAGTGTCCATTAGCTTTATGCTTTATCCTGACAGACGGTAAAACAGTGCTAGACACAATAGTACATGCGAGGATCACAATAAATGATGAGGACCATAGAAAATTTATATAAACATGTAAACCAGCTCGGGTCTACTGACATAATATACTAAGTGCTTGAAACTTGAAAGAAAAAGCAAGAACCGTCAAGAATTGATCTGGGTTCTTCAGTAGTCTAGCGAGCCCGGATCGATTTCCGCTGGTTCTGAAAGTTTTCTTTCTAAATACTATGCAGAGATGCTACTTTACAGGTTTTAGCCTGAATTCATTTCTTTTTGTGAGTCCAATTTAAAAAAATTTATTTGCAGCCCGTTTGGGGGCTTTTTGGCCTGCATTCACATGCTTTTTCAGGTTTTTCTCACCAGTTTCTCACCAACCTGAGTGGCATCTCTGATTTATGCCACTTCATGCTAGCTGCTTTATCCGTTTTCTTTTTTTTTTACATTTACTAATGATTATATGCCCTCATATGGTAATCTTTATGATACTTAGTTTAATAGTATATTCTACCATAACATTCATGTATGTAGATTTGTTGAACAAATATTCATAAAATTTAACATAGAAGCGATTTATTTACACAACATCATCTATACATAATAAAATAAATAAATTATCAAAGGTAGAAATATATAAACAGTACTTAATATTGCCCATTTCCAAAAACTGATCAAAATACTTGACACAATTATATACAAATATATTCAAGATATGGGCCTATAAAATATACAAACAAAATAGCAATATCAGAAATAATGAAAGCACACACAAATATCGACAGTAATCAGAACAGATAAGCTTTTACATTCAGTATGCAACTGGTTACTGTCAGAGATACTCTGATGTTTTGTGGGATGTTTTTCCACAATTACATTGTACGCCTTGCAACATTCTTAGTAAGTTAAACTTCCCATGTTTATTAGTTACTAACTATATTTGTCGTATACATTGTACTATAACTGTACATAACTTGTACTGTAATAAAGTCCGTTTATTGCTGGTGACTAGATTTTCACCTTTAGGAGCCGATGCCTATCAAATTATTTTTCCTCTGTACAGATTATTGAGGAGACAGATTGAGCTTACAAAGTTGTTGGACTGATGACCAATCCTTGGGGAAGAGCATGAGTTGGTACACAAACATCAGAGATTGAATCATGTATACTATTATGAAAAAGCTATTTATGAATATAATTTAGTTTGCTATTACATTATTGTATCTCAGTTACAAAGGCTATATTCTACATGATACAGTTCAACGTCTCTTATCTGGTCCACCTTTAAACGGATCTCTCTGTTATCCTGCTGTGTGATCTTTATAGGAAAACATGTTTTTAATGCATTGACACTATGCTGAAAATGCATTAAAAGGTTGAGCTTAAGCAAATGCAAGTTGGAAAAGTTGAGAGTGGACACTATAAATGTGGGGAAGGGCAATAATAATTAGTCTATTGTTACTATTGTATGGTTCTTGTTTGAAATTTTTATAGTGTTCAGAATGATGCCTATGTGTAATTACCTTATAGAAATTAATGCATATATAGGGTCCACAAGTTATAAGTTCCCCCTAGATACTTTTAAAAATAAATGGAAAAATATTTGACAAAATGCAAAAAGGTATGGGTAGCCGTATTTGATTTTAATACACATGTGGACCAAATTATAGTGTCACACGTCATTGCGTTCAGTCACAATGGTTCATTATGTAAAAAAGAGACCGTTTTAAACAGTATTAAAAGTTGCATCTGAGTCCATAGGAGTCAGCTCCCAAACAATACAGTAGGCCAGGTCTATTCATGTGTTTGTTAAAGAAAACCTGACTGCTATGGACTCAGGTGCCACTTTTAAAACAGTCTCTTTTCTTACACGATTAACCATTGTGACTGAACGCAATGACGTGTGACACTATAAATTGGTCCACATGTGTAAAACAAATAGGTCTATACATAGCTGCAGGGGTCGCGCTAACCTGCGTTTCTGCGCGTACAGCGCATATTTTTAAGTTTGAGCGCATCTATTCATTTTTGCATACCAGTTCAGGGGTTTTTATGCGCGCAGAAAAATGAAAACATGTGAAAGAAAAATAAAAGCTTCGATCTCCAATATTTACGACCTGTCCAGAAATTATGTAACATAAAATGCAATAACATAAATGTTGAAGTGAAGTCGCCGTAGCATTGTAACATAATTTAAAAATAAAAATAAAATACACACCGCCAGCGTAATTTAACAAAGATTGTGATATTGTCTAGAATCACTGATGAGTTTTATTGCAGTACTGAATGACGACACGTACGTGAGTTGATAATTTCTAATTCTAGGGATCGGTAAGAAATGCTTCAAGGGTGGTGTGTAGAGATATGCCAGCGGTGAAATACGAGGACGTAGAAGAAAAGAGTGACAAAAATTTGCCCTTGAATTATGTTTTATAGTCAAAATACTCCAGTAATTCAATAAATATCATGATATTTGGCCTAAACTTGAACTCATTTGCAATGAAATGTCATTTTTTATTGAGTAAATCATGGCTTTTTCACTCATCCAAGTGACTTGCAATGCTGTTGAATTCTGCACTTTGCCGATGTTGAACTGCATTTTATGGAATTCTGCGAACTTTTATGGCATAAAGCAACACTTTTATAGCAAGTACACTGCCAGATAGTTGGTTAATAGCGAGAATCGCGGTGTGAAAGGGAGATCACGTTTTTGCCAGGCCTTAACTATTTACACATCATAACCAAAATCACAAAATCTGATACTGATATATTGAAACGGGCATTCAATACTTGACTAGAGAACCCCTCATTTTAGGATTTGAGCGCATATTTTTAACACTTTCAGGGGTTCAGGGGTTCTGAGAACCCCTGGTTTTAAAACCTAGTGCTACCCCTGCATAGCTGTTACATTTTTAATTTTCGTAAAATATTTTTTGACTTATTCTAAAAAGTATTAGGGGGAATTTATAAGTTGTGGACTGTATATTTCAGGTTGCCGATTGATTAGGCTTGTTTCATTACACTCAATATACATAGGAAAATATCTTAGCTGGATATCCATACTGTGCAACCACCAACCTGTCATCATCTATCATTGCAATCCCTTCTGCATGAATCACATCATTTGTAACACATCCTAGGTATTCCCCATCCTCTGTAAAGCTGTAGATACCACCATGATCTCCTGCATTAGAGCTGCTGACATAGATGATGCCATCATTACTGCAACAAGCACCACATGGGCGCCATGATTTGGCATCCTTTGGTTTATTGATAGTGTGTAGAAGGTTACCTGTGTGATCCATTATTTCTACATTTGTGTCTGTATTATCTGCACACACAACAATTCTCCATTGTGTTGTAATTCCTAAGTGCCATGGACAGATGTTTGTTTCTATTGTGGAAATATGAGTGCCATCTTGCTTGTGTTTGCTGATGTATTTATCATGTTTGTTATCGCTGCCTACCAACAGATTCCCATCACTATCTATGGTGAGACCATACAATTGTGAGCCACCTCTATCGGATGATATACCATATGGAGATATGGCAGAAAATTGCTGCAGATATTTACCATCTGCACTGAAGACCTTCACATGAGCTGTGCAATCAGTGACGAAATGAAGTCCATTGGAGCTTACAGCAACATCATGAGGAATTTTGAGATTACCCTGAAGTACACGTTTGTAATTCCCATTGGAGTCAAATACCTTTATATTTTTGTCACTAAAATCTGCAATGAAGATATCAACTGTATTTGGATCCACAGCAACACCCAACCCACCTTTGATCTTTCCTGATCCTTCCATACCAATCTGTTTCTCTAGAACCCACTTCCTGCCTCTGGAACTCAATACAGTACCAAGATTCACACTTTCCACTCTGCTCTTTTGACTTGGTTTAAATTTCACTACACCAAACCCTTTGCTGATAACAGTTGGTCTTACCTCCGACTCCTGTAGCTGAGTGAGATTCTTACATAAAGTAGAATAATTGGAAGCTACATCATGCTTGGATCCTGTTTGGATGACCTGGTTAGCTACATCCATGGCATTGGTCAACCTGGACTGTAAATTCTGAAGTGACTTTATATCATTGTCAATTTTCTCACTTCGCTTTGTCTGTATTTCAGCAAGCTTATTTGTGTTTGCTGTGTGATTCTCCTTCAAAGCTTTGAGAAATACTTTCTGTGCTTCATCCTTGGCATTATCCAGTTGCTTTTTGGCTTCATCAGCAGCTTTCTGGAAGTGGTCTTTGACTTGTTGTGTTTTTGTGATGGCCTCATCTATTTGGTGAGATAACCCTTTGCAGTTTGTTACCAGCTTCTTGATTTCTGCCAGTTGACCTTCAGTAGCACTTTCTATTGTAACATAATCATGTTCTGGCCGAGTGTGCTCTATCACTGTGCAGTCTCAACAGATAGGTATACCGCAGGTTTTGCAGTACCATCTCAAGACTTGATCCTTATGCTTTTGGCAACACTCCTCTTTCATCACCTTACTCATATCACCTGCACCTAATCTTAACTCATCGAGGGTGAAGACTGTATGGACTTTGAGTGGTACTATGGTGTCATGTAGATGAACACATTGTTGGCAAAGGAAACCATTGCAGTCCATGCACCGTGCTGCAACCTGTCGATCAGTAGCACCACAACTTGGACATGGCATTATGAACTGGCCCGTCGTGAAGATGGCTTTCCTCTCTTTCATTTGATTGAAGAAGAAGTTGTCTCTGAAGCCATCTACTCCAGCAGGTGGTAGAGGAATCTTTTCTTGGCAGAGAGGACAGATAAAACTACCAGGAGGATGTGCTACTTTTTTGAGGCATTTCAAACAGAATGAATGAAGGCATGGAAGTGCTTTGGGGTTCTCCATCTCTTCAAGACATATACTACATGTGGTCAGACTGTTCTCCTGTAATTCATCATAACTAGGCTTGCTGCATGCCATTATAGATAATTGTATGATTTATCTGCTTAAATCCCAAGTAAAAATAACACTTTGTGATTGAAGATACTGCTCAAATTACCCTTACACAGTTGTTCTTCTCTGAGCTGCTCAAACTACTTTACACTGTTGTAATTTTTGAATTTTTAAAAATAATTTAAAACTTTTCGTCTGCAGTTGACATCTGCGTGGAGAGAGTTAACAATTTTTATTGTTGTTAGATTAATATTAAATATGCAAGTCTGTAAGAGTTGCTAGTGGTGTTGTTGGCAGAACCTGACATTCTTCTTTTTGCGTATGTACAACATACACAAAAGTGCAGTTGTACTGGGTTGCAAAATTGTAAATATCTGCCAGGGATTGCTATGTGGATGCTTTTGCAATGACCCCTGAGGTATGTACTTCTAACCATGGTGGGGTGACCAGTACGTAAATATACCTCCACTCTCCCTGAAAACCTGAAATTAAAAATAGGAAAAGATAATTTTTAATTTCAGTATTTTCCACAACAAAGGATAGTGTCAATGAATGGCAATAAAAGTTTACTGATTGAGGGTATTGAATAGAAATGTGCTAATCTAGACTAGCACCTAAAAAACAACTAGTTGATCAACAATTCTTTTGCATAATTATACAAGTTACACAGAATGGGAGATTTACCATTTATCTCAGATTGACCTGTTTAAAAATATGAAATTACCTTTCGTGGATGCCACCCATCAGTTAGAGACATAATATACATTTTCTGTCAAATTTCAATTGTGATTCTTTACCCAAAATGCTGAAATAATATTAGTAATAACTGTCAGGAAGGAGTTCTATATATTTTAAGCTGAAATGATGAGGGAACCCCACTGACTATTTATGCCATTTAATGAGGAGTTCTATGTGGAAGTAAATGTGAAGTCTAGACCTGATAATACAAGGGGTGGTCAATAAGTTTGTAGAATAAGTAAAAAAAAAGTTTGTAGAATAAGGTATGTTACTTTGTACAGGGTAATGAATTTGGTCTCATTTGAATGCTTGTTCCTTCACAACATTATTGCAAAATTATTTGATTTTTGTATCACTGTATATGGACTGCACAGTCTGCAGGGGGGGCTTGAATTCACAGGGATTGACAGAAGTGAACACAGGGTCATCATGGAATTTGCTCCCGATTGTGGTGAAAACTTTAACAATGTACAGTTGCTGTGAATAGTGATGAAGTCCTTGATATTCAACAGCAACGGAATGGTCTTTCAAGTTCAAGGATTGAATGAGGGCCTGGTCTTTCAAGTTCAAGGATTGAATGAGGGCCCTTTAAGATCACTCAATGTCCAAAAGACTTGCTGACGTCTTCACTAATGATATTCATGCTGGTACAATGGCATTGATAATGAATTAAGAACCAAACAAGAAAGATGAGATAGCCATAAAATATGGCAACTCTGATGGAAGTGTTTTCAACATTAATCTATTAACATTTGGGCATTCCAGGGGGGTCTTCGAAATGGATGTCCCAGAATCTTCATGCACCAAATTTATACAAATTACAGAATCAGGTCCACACCTCATATACACTTTTTTTTAAATTAAAATTTGACCTTTGACCTTCGACCTCCGATTTCGACCGAAGGTAGCTTAGGACACTCCCCATATTTTCCTTGATCTCCTGTATGAATTACAGCCCAATCGGACTAAGTTTAAAATTTGACCTTTGACATTCGACCTCCGATTTCAACCGAAGGTAGCTTACGACACTCCCGTATTTTTCTGCATCCCCAGTGCGAATTTGGCGAGGCTGGGATCAAAACTGACTGAGCCTTTTACACACATACACACATACATACACGCAACATTAGGCAAATTATAGTAAGATGAGGACCGGGATAAGTTTCATCTTTATTTGGCTAAAGTTGATATGACATTCAGTGGAGGTGCCTGGATCTCCCACTCCTATGAAGATCATCACTTGGTACCATAGTGCAAGGTATTCATCACTGTTTTCTGAGATTCAAGGAGAGTCCTGATGACAAAACATTTGCCAATGAAAGTACAATCATCGGGACAATTAATCATAGGCATATATCATACAATTTTGATTGGCAAGTCATTAAGTGAAGAAGGTTGGTGGCAGGAATGGGACTCGGATTGTATCCTGTGCCCTGTTCTCAGTTTGTCAAGCTGCCATTCATGACAGAGGGGTCAGATAACTAAAGCAACCATATTGTGGTTCAGCCATGGCCTCCAGTTAGTGAAGCCTACCTTCATAATATCACATTTGCTGATGATCAATGCTGGCGAGCCTTCACTGAAGAGTGGCGCATGGAGCAATCGGGAAGTCTGTCATTTTTGTTGACATACATGTAGAAGGTTTCAAGAAAAATTGAGATGGGTGCATTTGGGTATGCAGTGACCATGTACAAGAGTGAGTTAAAAGAATTTGGCTAGTACTCTTTCAATTATCTACAAACTTACCTTATTCATTAAATAATTACATACTTACTTGTGAAGACATTTTAATGCTGTTGGTCAGGTTGGCTGCTTATAATAAATGTAGTCTTGTCTGATATCACCCTATACACTGTAAAACCTCCAAATGTGCAAGTCAGCCTGAAAAATGAAACACCTAATTATAATTAGAGGCTTGGGTTTCTTATAGTCACCCTGCATCTTTAGATTATTAGATTGAGAGATTTGGGTGTGTTTACAGCAAATTGTGGTATAGTTATGCCCCCCTTGCCCATTTTTTGGTATAGCAGTGGTGACAAACTTGTGACACTGCCAAAGAAACTTATAGTATATTGATAGGTTTCATTTTGGCAAAAAGTGTAATATCATGCCAAAGTGATGTACAACTCTTCAATTGAATAGAGGATATCAGAAATTAATTGTCATTGGACACTTTCATGTAGATAAACATAGATTAAAAGCTTCTTTATTTAATATCAGAAAAATTCAACATCCAAGGACTAAAAAAGAGGAAAATCAAGACTCCTTTTTCTCTTCTTAAAATTGTCAGACCCCTCCCTATTCCTCTACCAAGGTATTTATGAACACTCCCTTAGATTATGTTCTGGACTGGAAAGCATTAAATTTGTCACAAGTTTACAAAACCCATAGTTGTCTATTGCAAAGGAAAATACATATTCGCATGCATGAACATTTTTAATCAATCCCTCTGGCTGGAATGAAATATGCATGAAAACACCTAAAATGGTAGCCAATGTTTACACAGGCAACATGCAAATAACATATGACATTAATTTAAACTCAAGCAAAAGCAAATTGTTGAGCATATGAATTTCAAATATTACACCAGCAATTCTACATGTGTTGTTTGTTAAGGGATCTGGAATGAGCGTTTTGAGCATTTCTACAGTATTTTTTGTGGGACATGAGAGCACATCAGACATATCGAATTGCATTCTGAATACGAAGAATGTCTTTCTGATATCAAATAATTTTCATTTATGACATAATTAAAATTTGATATTTTTCACATTTTTGATATATAACAGTCCTCGAAGTAAATTTTATAAATTTAATGATATATTCTTAAAGTGTATGTAGCTGGGGGAAAAGCCGACGATCAATTGAAAATTTTGACCTTTCATATTGAAGATATGGATTTTTTCCAAAAAAGACCTAATTTTTTTTGGTTTTGGGAAAAAAAAAATCCATATCTTCAATACGAAAGGTCAAAATTTTCAATTGATCATCGGCTTTTCATCCCACCTACATACACTTTAAGTATAAATCATTAAAGTTTACTCTGAGTATTGTTAAAGATCAAAAATATCAATTTTAATCATTTGCCATAAAATGCGATTACATTCAATTTCAAAAATCAAAATTATTTGATATCAGAAGGACATTCTTCGATTCAGAATGCAATTCGATATGTCTGATGTGCTCAAATGTCCCACAATAAATACTGTCCAAACGTTCATACCCCATCCCTTAACGCTAACCCGCCTGTATACTACAAAATACTACTTGATATATGCGCTGTTCTTGTGTGCATCCCACATGGTGTGATGACGCAATCGCCCTAAGTGATATATAGGCACGGTTTCGCTGGCCAGCGAAGCCCAAGACCCGTGGCAAGGTGTCGCCGACCGAGTGCTTGGCATGCGAGGGGTCTCGGTTCGAATCCCACCCACAGCAAACAACTTCTTTCTTTCTTTTCTCTCTTTATTCTTTCCTTCTTTCCCTTCCCATCACCAAAAAGCCCTTAGGGGGTTAGGGTTAGGTTACCACTATCGAAACTCAATATATGCTTCCTTAACCCTAACCCGCCTGTATACTACAAAATACTACTTGATATACATGCGCTGTTCGTGCATGCATCCCACGTGGTGTGATGACGCAATCGCGCTAAGTGATATATAGGCACGGTTTCGCTGGCCAGCGAAGCCCAAGACCTGTGGCAAGGTGTCACCGGCCGAGTGCTTGGCATGCGAGGGGTCTCGGGTTCGAATCCCACCCACAGCAAACAACTTCTTTCTTTCTTTTCTCTCTTTATTCTTTCCTTCTTTCCCTTCCCGTCGCCAAAAAGCCCTTAGGGGGTTAGGGTTAAGCAAATATAAATGTAGTGTAATCTAAGATTGTTATAAGATATGGCTTAAAAATGACATGAATGCTTAATAATAATATAACATGAAAAAAATGTAGTTGCTTTGTCCCATCTTGTTTACATTGAAAATATATTGATTAGTAACTTGACTAGATCTGTATCTTAAATTTACTCACCTTTATATATTTTGTAGCTTCTATTTCTCTGCAAGTCTACTGATTAAATGTACATTGTATATTTGACCAAAAGTGTCAGAAAATAATGAAATTTATGAAAACCAGTGATACATCCTCACCAAAGCAAATTCACAGATGATCATGGGATTTCCCCTTCATCACGACACGCAGAGCTGTACATAGCGTTCTTACATTCCAGTGCAGTATTATGCAGCAACCATTGTATATCTTGGGGTTTAATGAGTTGCATGTCACATTCATATACTTAGATTACTGGACAATTTCAAGGGGTGTGGAAAAGAGAGAGTATTGTGAACCACAGTGTTCAGTTACAGTTAAATGCTAAATTTATTTTATTTATTTTCATTTATTTATCTATTTATTATTTTTTGTATTATTATTTTTAAATTTATTATTATTATTTTTATTTTATTATTATTATTATTTTCCAATTTATCACTTTTTAAAGTGTTCATATCTACAGTCCTGTTGGTCTAAACCAGGAGTGGAATATTTTTGTTTTTAATTATTATTGTTTGGTAGACCAAAATTAAAATTGCACACACATTTAGATAAATATGTTAGTAAGAGGCACTAGAAAGTGTTCAAAACTATGATATTGTAACACAGATATAGTCTGATAGTCTTGTCAGGTCAAAAACTTGTATTGTTTTCCAGTACACGTTCTTGTGTACTGCTTATAACTTTTTCATGAGGTGCAATTTTAAGAGCAGGTTTAGAATTAGTTGCGGTTACTTATAACTTGAAATCAAAATGCTAGTTTCAATGATTTTTGTCTTATTTTGTTGGGCACAAAATAAGATTTCTGATGCCAAATTATGAGTATACGGAGTCTAAAATGGAATTGGTCAGCACAAAAAGTCGTAAAATGGTAGGAAATTTGTTTAGAAACTAAGCTGATATTAGTTAAATATGAAATGCGATATATTTCTTCAGAGCTGCTTAATCATTATTTTGGATTTGACGTGGGTGCAAAGTGAGTGCAATAGGCATATTTTGAGGTTCAAAATGCGATGCAATTCACTACTGGCATGGTTCCGCCATTACTGTTAAAGTCAATATTTTCGCGAGAAGATATTTTCGCGATTTTGAAGATTTTATCTATTGCGCGAGAATTAAATTTCGCGGTTTTGATATTGATACAATAGAAACCTAATGCAAAAGGTTATTTTCGCGAGATTTTATTTTCGCGACTTTATGTCCACTCGCGAAATTCGCGAAAATAAAAACCTCGCGAAAATTTCCACTTTTTACAGTATGTACATGTACTATGTGCAAGGAGAGCCTCGATCTGACACCACATGAAAGGAATAATTACATAATTTTATACACAATGTAACATGACTGGTTCGCTTCTCATGTGTGCTGCCAGTTCGTTCAAGGCTCTCCTCGCACATTGTGCATAATGGCAGAACCGTGCAAGTAGTGAATAGGGCTTATTTCCAGGCCTGGCCAATTGGTATGTGGTTCAAGTGAACATATTGTGATTACTTTTGATTTTATTGTAATAACTGAACTGGAAGTGGACATTAAATTGAATACCTGAGTGGAAGAAGGGCCCAACTCCAATTTTTTACAAAAATGAGTTAGACCCATCATTTTATTGCCCGCAGACTGTTCTTCCTTGTGTGTGAAAGATGAGCCAAAATCCTCGCTCTAAATAGTCTTCCATGTACCCTTAATCATGGTTTTCATGGAAGAAAGGCCCAACTCCATGGAGTTGGGCCCTTCTTCCACAAATATTGGGGTAAAAAGGAATTTTGTTCATCCATGAAATCTGCTTTTCACTACAATAAACTTTCTTGCTAACATATTGCATGCTTCTACTTGTGCAATTAATAGATTTCTGTAGCTATTTATAACACATCTGCTTACGGAACTGGTACTTGCAGTATCTTAGTGGAAGAAGGGCCCAACTCCAGCTCGTATTAAGACTTGTACCGTTGCCATGGAAACATTATATATAATTTCGAATGTATGTAATATTGTATGTTCATGTATTGAAGGTCCCCTGAAGATGAAAACATTCTGTCTATAAAACTTTTCAAAATATTAAGTTTTTTCTTAATATCTCAAAAACAGTTTTGATGGAGTTGGGCCCTTCTTCCACTCAGGTATTCAATTGTCAGAATGACAGAATTGCTTTATACAACATGTGCTCATGCTCATTAATTAATATACTTTATTCACAATTTACAAACATTACAATTCAATGTTTACATAAATATATGTAGACAACTTATGTCAAGATGTCAATCATCTGTATTAAAATATTTTGTCAAAATGAATGAAGTCTTCATGATCATTGTATGCCATGACTATTTGATTCACCACAATGACATCAATGCTTTTTCACAGTCAAGCTGCAAGAGTGCCAACAAACCACCCTTGTACATGTTTGTGCAAGGATGCTTAACATGATTAACATTATGTGCATAATTCAATACTGTGACCAGCGAAGCACCTGCATCACTACCCATGTAGCACATAAGTTGACATAATATAAAAATTCCTTTAAAAAGGAAATGGGCGTACCAAAGGAAACTGTCGATGATGTAGGGTATTACCAATGTGATATAAGTATTGGGAGCACGTAGAAAGAATGACAATGTTCGAATAAATGTATGATTACATTGAAACAACTTTATTGAAACATTCAGAAGACGGAGTAGGCCCTACACAAAATAGTAAATTTGTGACATAAGGCAAGAATAAGGTAAGAATGCAGCCTATAGACTCTAAATAGAAACGTTAACACTTTTTAAATCATGCACTTGAACGCGTTTATACGGATATGTAAGAAATGACAATGTTATTTTGTGACCCCACAAATGAGTTTTGACTTGATCATTATTACGCACACCGACATCGCCTGGCTAATAATTACTTGGTACACCAGAGATACTAAAATCAATACCCGGGATCGATACACGTGAATGTGCTATGCACGATTTTGATATTCAGACGAAAATCTTTGGATACCGGGGTAGAAAATGATGAATATCTCCTGTAAATGATTTCGTCTAAAGAAACCAGATGTGGTTCCTTGCACTTGAATATGTGTTGAACAGATATTATAGTCGTTATCTTGCGTCTTGAACTCAAAAACTACAATAATTCTGATTTTATATGTGCCGAACTATAGCGCAGCGTATAGACTAGCTCCACTCACTTGTAGAAGCAGTCTAAAAGCAGATGACCATTGACCCCATCATGGCGTATATATGCTCACTCACACACAGAGAGGTCGATTACCAGGTTAGTCGGATGTCCCTCGGCTCAATATGCGTCTCAAAGGTCGGAACAAAATGGCCATGCGTGGCTGTGGATTCAACCTACCATGGCGATTTCTGCCATGAAGATATCGGCGATGACACTGTGGGTGGAAGTTGATTTCTGGTTATGCCCCTGAGGTGAACCCAAGTTAAACCCCAAGCTCAGTAAATTACTCAGTAAGTGTTTTTTTACAAGATGGTGTGACGCTAAAATAAAGCAAAATGAGTTTCCTCCAAAATTTGCTTTCATATGAATATTTCATACAATATCTTGCCCATTCAGTAGTAGACATTAATTTTGCTGAAAACTGCATCAAAATTGGACTTACTGAAATATGAATTATATTTATGTTAATAAAAACAATATTATAAAATGCCAAAAAAAAAGGGAATATTTCTTTTGTCTATACCTACATACAAATCAATATCATCTCATTGAAAATCACTAATTGTATTTGATCACATCATAAATGATGTAAATACTATATCACTTGGTAATATGTGATGCGATCAAGCAAAATCAGTCGGAACTCAGAAATATTGATATTGAGATATAGCCAAACCTCTTGTTTTGGAAACTCTTTGATTGCTCATATCTTTCGAACTGGTTGTTCAATCTCATTGGAGTTTTCTGCAAAATCCAGCTTTGTAAGTGCTTTTTACTATCCTATAAGAAACTGAAAATTTAATATCTCTGAGTTCCGACTGATTTTGCTTAGTCGCATCACATATGAACATTGATACTGATAGGCAGGAAAGTAGAAAATTAGGCAAACTAGTTTGGTCTCACAAACCCTTCTGCTTTTAAAACTGTGAAAGCCATCCTAGCATGTAGCACTATGCGATAGGCTTCTTTACAGGGTTTTTAGCTATCAGAAAAAAAATGTACATAGCTTTTTTTGCAAAATGTTTGAGTGAAAAAGTTTTCTTTTCCTTTACAAAGTGCAAATATGGCGCAATCTGATCCAACCAGGACTATTAAAGACGAAATGGTGGAATTGAGATACATGCAAAGCAAGGAAACAAAAAAATATCCATGTATTATTTGCATAATAAAAGCTGAAACTTTACAACCATATAATGCTAGGAATGTCATCAGTTTAGAAATAGCACACTTGGTTAATGGGCAAGGTGATTTAATAAATCAATTTTCACATTTGCCTACTATGGCCTGGATGGATCAGATTGTGTCACAAATTAAACAACAGTATCAGAGTATAACGTGTACAGTCAAATTTATTCTACTTCTATTAATAAATATACTCAACAAAGTTGCAGAAGCAATATCATGTTGAGAAATAACACATTCAGTGTATTATATACTGAAAAATGGATAATGATGCATGTAATAAGTGATATCTAAAATGTCTTAAATTACAGGAAAAGAATTTTCTAGTTGGAATTAAGTATACATTTGGCAGAGAAATTACCTAAACGGGATCACAGCCAGGGTTTGGAGGAAGCAGATTTTAGTGCCACAAGAAAAAGATAATTAACCTGTAACATAATTTGGTGCCAATATTTGGCACCAGTAGACCAAATAGTTTTGAAGGGGATGGGTGCCCCTTCACCATCCCCTCCCCCAATATGATTATGGCTTCTTACCTGATTACTAACATGTCTTTCTTTTTTTTCTTTTTCTTTTCCATGTCTGTTTTTCTTCTGGGAACACACTATTCAGGTAAGAATTTTAATTGTCTCATTTAATTTGATGTTGAAATATCTTTCTGTATCCATTCCTACTTTAAAAAATAATTAATTATAACATTTAGAAATAGTGTTTGTTTACAACCAGAACTGACAATGTCCACTTTAGGCTCCAGTGTTTTAGGTCCACAATTATAGCATCTACTTTCTGTGTTAAAAGTTAAGGCCTATGCCTTATATTTCTTAAATTGTCTGTAGTTGAAATACCGTAAACGTTCGCCTAATGGCGCTATGGGCTCCCTTGACATCTATAACTGGAATTTTAGACACAAACTAAAAATGCCCTCCCATATAAATCCCACCAGTAAATAAGGGCACATACCCTTAATTCTTGTTAGGATTTTTAGAGGAGGGAGCTCTCTATTTTTACATGAAATTGAGCCCAAGGCAAAGGGGCCCAGGTGCGCCATTAGGCGAATGTTTACGGTATTACATGATTAGCATGAATTTTGGATCTACAATTTGCTGAAAACCACATGCAAAATGGATTTATGTTTCCTGAGATATGAATTATATTTATGTTGCTGAAAATGCCAAATATTATTAAATAAAAAAAATCAGAATATTTCTTTTGTCTATCACTACAAATCAATATTGATCAGTTAAAAATAACTCATTTTGTTTTATCACATCACAAACCATAACAATATCAATATCAATCATTTAGGATTCAATCATGTTTCATCATTGTTCATCACCGTTTAGCAAGGGTGTGTCGTCTGTGTGGTTTACTTCTCGAGGGCAGCTGAATAGGATTTGAGTTGTTAAACGATGGTGAAGAACAATGAAACATGATTAAATCCCTTTCAACAACCAAAACAAGCTGAAGATCATCTGATTCTCATGATTATAAAACGCAGTAGAAAGTGGAGACAATCTACTGACGAGATTCTTCAGGATTTGAAGAAACTCCATATGCCACTATAAAACGCAGTAGAAAGTGGAGACAATCTACTGATGAGATTCTTCAGGTTTTGAAGAAACTCCTTAAAGCCATATTATAACATTTGCTGAGGAAGACGCCCTCACTTTAAAATTCTTTTTTTTACACGATTAAATTGTACTTTATTAAACCAATATACCCTGCAAAAATCAAGACTCTGAGTGCTGTAGTTTTGTCAAAATCCGTGATTTTGAATTAAAGGCTGATTCAGCGCTTTATTATTACGATGGAATTATTAGTCGAACACATACACAATGTTCATAACACACAGTACGTCACGGCGTGCGGGACGGTGATATGACAACAAAGGGTCGTACAGTGTACCACAACATGACCGAAGGAGTGGTACGTATTGGCGACATGTGCGCTGGTAGTAAATTCCAATTTTCTTTGCTTTGCTTTGCTCTGACAATAAAAGCTAACATTTTATGGCAAAGAAATGCTAATCTATTTTGTTTGAAAATGTTATAATATTGCTTTAAGCAGGGTTCGGTTTTTGCCGGCAAAAACCTGTTTTTGCCGGCAAAGTGGCAAAAACCTGGCAAAAACTGTTTTTGCCAGTTTTTGCCTGGTTTAAACCGCCAAAAATAGCAAAAACTGGCAAAAACTCACATTATAGTCACTCAAATATTAAAAAGTGACACAGAAAGCTCATAAACAGTAACACACAACTTTTAACGAATCATTCAACATATTTTTTTGTCTCATTAAGTCCTTAAAATAAAAAAGTTTTGAATTTGATACATGCCACATTTCGGTTAACTGCACTTGAGCAATGAAAACGCAGGCCTTTAATTTCTTAATATATTGCTTATAATTACAAAATCGGGCCTTGTTACACTCGGGAACTTATTTTTGTAACTTAATTTATTTGTTTTGAGATGAAAAAACTGAACTATAAATCACTTTTTTAGTTTTTGCCATTTTTGCCGGCAAAAACTGTTTTTGCCAAGTGGTTAAAACCGCGGTTAAAACCATGGTTTTTTCCACCTGCGGCAAAAACCTGCGAACCCTGGCTTTAAGGGATCTGGAATGAGCGTTTTGAGCGTTTCGACAGTATTTTTTGTGGGACATGAGAGCACATCAGACATATCGAATTGCATTTTAATCATTTGCCATTGCATTGCGAATTTCAAAAAATCAAAATTATTTGATATCAGAAGGACATTCTTCGTATTCAGAATGCAATTCGATAGGTCTGATGTGCTCTAATGTCCCAAAATAAATACTGCCCAAAGGTTCATACCCCACCCCTTAACACATTCATGAGATTCTTCAGGATCCTTAACACATTTTTTGGTCCATCATGATTGCAGAGACATTTGCAAGTGCATCACTAAGAGAACTATGGCCATAACAAAGGAATGAAAATATAAAATGGAAAACCTGATTGGATGCACACCACTAAAGGGACAGCTGACTGGGCAGGAAAGATGAACTTGTTGCTATAACAACATAACAACAACCTTAACCTAAAACTGAATTGACTGGTAACCAAAAACTTTTAAGTGTGCTTGAGATGACTCAAGTGAGAATGAGAGGATAAGCCTCTGCACTTAGATGCACATGACAGCCCCATGCTCCCCTGCTGCTGAGACAATCTGGTTTTTAAAAGATTTACAACTTTAAAAAACGGAATTACTGGGCATTTATATAATATTAATTTATTTAATTTATTACACAATTTTCCCCTTGAGTTAGATATGCCAAACCTAATTAGTGATATCTCATTAATAATTAATGACACCAGCAGATCACCTGGCTTTCACAGAAATATATTAAATGGGCTTTGTAACCAGAAAATGCAACCTTAAATGCTGATTTGGCACAGAGTTTCAGGTTTAGAAAGTCTTTGTAAATAGGTCCAATTAAAGGTACTTGGTTGAAAATCCAGAGATATGCATAAGATTTATCAAGCACTTGTGATACTGAATGAGTTGGCTTACACTCATCATGCTACATAGGAGAAGACCTTGGCTGGATGTCCACCATGTTGTGTTACAACTAACCTGTCATTTTCTATCAGTATAATTCCCAGCAGTGCTTGAATCACATCATTTGTAACACATCCTAGGTATTCCCCATCCTCTGTAAAGCTGTAGATACCACCTTGGGTTCCATGATAATCATAGCTAGTGACATATATGATGCCATCATCACTGCAGCAAGCACCAGATGGGCACCATGATTTGACATCATTTGGTCTATTGATAGTGTGTAGAAGGTTACCCATGTGATCCATTATTTGTGGATTTTTGTTTGAAAGTTGAGCGCACACTACAATTCTCCCTTGTGATGTCATTCCTATGGCCCATGGATTGATGTTTGTTTTTATTGTGGAAATATGAGTACCATCTTGCTTGTGTTTGCTGATGTATTGGTTATTGTAGCTTCCTACCAGCAGATTCCCATCACTATCCATAGTGAGACCATATAGTTGTGAGCCATCAGTATGAGATGATTTGCCATCTGGAGATATGGCAGGGAATTGCTTCAGATATGTACCATCTGGACTGAAGACCTTCACATAAGCAGTCCAATCAGTGATGAAATGAATTCCACCGGCGCTTACAGCAACATCATGAGGCGTGTTGAGATTACCTTGAAATACTCGTTTGTAATTCCCATCCGACTCAAATACTTTAACATTCTTGTCAGAATAATCTGTTATGAGGATATCTGTTGTATTTGGATCCACAGCAACACCCAGCCCATGTTTGAGCTTTCCCTGTCCTTCCTTACCAATCTCTTTCTCCAGAACCCATTTACCATTTCTGTCCCTAGGACTCGGACCTCTTGATGACACAGTGCCAAGATTCACACTACCATTCTGACTTGGTTTGAATTGAACAACACCAAAGCTTTTGCTGATACCAGTTGGTTTTACCTCCTGTATCTGTGTGAGGGTCTTACATAAAGTAGAATAAATTGAAGCTACATCATGCTTGGAACCTGTCTGGATGACCTGGTTAGCTACATCCATGGCATTGGTCAGCTTGGACTTTAAATTCTGAAGTGACTTTGTGGCATCATCAATTTTCTCACTTTGCTTTGTCTTTATTTCAGCAAGCTTATTTGTGTTTGCTGTATAATTCTCCTTCACAGCTTTCAGAAATGCTTCCTGTGCTTCATCCAGTTGCTTTTGAGCTTCAACAGCGGATTTCTCCAGTTTGCTTTTGACTTGTTGTGTTTTTGTGATGGCTTCATCTATCTGGTGAGATAACCCTTTACAATTTGCTACCAGCATCTTGATTTCTGCCAGTTGACCTTCAGTAGCACTTTCTATTGTAACATAATCATGTTCTGGGTGTCTATGTTCCATCACTGTACAGTCACGACAGATAGAAATACCACAGGTTTTACAGTACCATCTCAAGACTTGATCCTTATGTTTTTGGCAACACTCCTCTTTCATCACCTTACTCATATCAACTGTACCTGATCTTAACTCATCAAGGGTGAAGACTGTGTGGACTTTGAGTGGTGCCAATGTCGTATGTGAATGAACACATTGTTGACAAAGGACACCATTACAGTCCATGCAACGTGCTGCAACCTGTTGATCAGTACCTCCACAACATGCACATGGCATTATGATTTTTCCAATTTTTAAGATGGCTTGTCTCTCTTTCATTTGATTGATAAAAAAGTTGTCTCTGAAGCCATCTACTCCAGCAGGTGGTAGAGGAATCTTTTCTTGGCAGAGAGGACAGATGAAACTACCAGGAGGATGTGCTACTCTTTTGAGGCATTTCAAGCAGAAGGAGTGGAGGCAAGGAAGCGCCTTTGGTTTTTCCATCTCTGCAAGACATATGCCACACTCAGTGAGACTCAGTTCATCCTCTTCTGTGTGTGAGAGTAGTTTACTGTCAGCCATTATAGGATGTTCATTTGATCATTGATGGATGCTGCTGTTGATTTGTCTGATTGTTGAATCTTGGCTACTGTGGTCAGGTGTTGATAGAGAAGCTGCTGTTGTTAATGTACTTGTTGTCACTGATCTAATTGTTGCTGCCTCTGCTATCACTGTTTTTGCTGTGTTACTGTAGCTATTGTTACTACTGCTTTTATACTCTTATTAATTTACTACTATTGTTGCTGTTGTTGCTGCTGCTGTTGCTTTTACTGTTATACTTGGTCCGCTATTGTTGTTGCTGTTATACGGTTGGTATTGTTGTTGTTGCTGTTCCTGCCACTGACATTAGTTTTGTTGTTGTGTTACTGTTGCTGCTATTTATGATGATGGTGCTACTGTTGCTGCTGCTAGCAATGGTTTAAGTGGTGTTAAGTAATGGTTTCCAGCATGTGTAATTGTGGTTTTCAAACATGTACCTGCTTGAATTTTTGAGGTTTTTTTGAAAAGTTAAATGGAAAAAACTGTGTAGCCTTTGCAAATTTACAATATTCTACTTTATTCTGTGTTTTGCTGTTGTGGGTAGTGCTAGGGAGGTGTTTGGTTGTTGGTGTTTGTCTTCTATTGCCTACTTTCTGACAAATGTTGAATGTAGGAATTTGATTTCGTAAAATAGTGCTAACTGGTATTAAATTTAGAGTTTTAATCCCACTTAGTTAAACTATGACGCAAGGACTAAAAAGAAGATTCCATGTGAAGTGGAAGATTAAACATTTATAAAACAGAAAATTACAACAAATTGACCTGACTTACTTTAAACAGTGCTATCAAAGTGAAAATTCTGTACAACACAAAAATATTTTCTCCTATTCAGCAGTTGAATGGACAAATAGTGTGATTCAATTACCAGAACATTGAAGTTATGAGATGAATGCACCTGTCATTTACATACCAGATGAATATGCACCTGTCATGTATTCTATTTGTCCATTCAATGTTTGAAATAAGATGTGATTCTACTTATTATGCAAATGAGATGTAAATTACATGCAAATCAAATCATTTTGAATAAAACTGCACAATACACTTTAAAACTTATTTCAGTCTTGATGCTTGGCCATATAGTCAGTCAGAAGTGTGTCATTTCAAAGACAGGGATCTGGAAATAAAAAAAAAGAATATGGGATTCATCTGTTAGCATCAGAATGAATATGGTTGCATTAGTTACAATTAATGTGAGGTTTCTGTAACATTTCTATATACTTTGTTTAAAAGTCAAGAATAATAAAGATCATGTATATGCCTTTGTCTTGTGTAAATGTTCAAAGAACATTTTAGTAATGTGATAAGGAATATATACATTTGGTATGTCAAAGGTTGAGTTTTCAACTTGAGTCAGGATCAAGTTATATTGTACTTTGAACAGCACTTATGTCTAAGCAAAGCAAACATGGTCATTAATTGATAACATTGGTACTGAAAATAATATTGCAGGCACTTTAAATAACGAATACCAATTTTTATTCAGTGGGTGTGGCTTGTAAAGAATTCACGAAATTTGATTGTTGTATGTATGAGACGATAATAGACATTGATTTAAGACAGTGCATATATCGCCACAGAACATGCTTGTTAAGTACAGTATTGTTCCCTTTTTTTTAATCAGGGTTATGCACTTTTGTTTGTGTCAGTAATTTTTGCTGGGGCATAGTCTACATTAGTCTATGTTACTTACTCGCTGTTGGGTATTGCAAAATAGCTTACAACGTTGCCATTAGGCAGCTATTTGTATTGTAACATTGCTAACGGTTAGTAGGCGGTTACTGCTTTCAGTTTGGTAATTATATAGAGGACTGTGACATCATATGACAACATTTTTCAGTGGGACAAGAACCTTTCCCGCTTGGATGACGTTGTATCAAGGCCATGCTTTTAATATTCCGTATTGAAAAGTGTCACAAACCTCGTAATGTTGTATTAAACCTTACATTTAGCTCTGCTTATTATAAAAGAAATCTTATCAAAACTTGAACTCTAGTAGAGTGAGGGTAAAGCTGAATTTATACTTGAGCAAGCTAATACCTCTGTTTTCAGAACATTAATCTGATTGATCGATAATCATCACTTTTGCAAAAACAATGTTGCTTTTGCGAGTTGAAAAAATCTCAACTTTGAGTGATGTCGCTTGTGCCATGGAGCTATTAAGAATGGAGAGGCAATAGATTATGTAACGCATTGTACACTTGTGCCGATTTGAAATCTGAGAAGCTATTCATCGAAAGGTACCTTTTGTTTGGGACAAAGGGCTTCCACCATTAAATCGGTAAGCTGACCAGACAGTGTATTAACGCTTTACCTAGCAGACTACTGTCAATAAGTGATCAAACGAAAGTCGCGTGAAAGCGCTTACTATAACGAAAAGTACCTTTTGTTGTTATACCACTCAAGGGTGTAATTGAGTAGCCGTAAGCTCAAAAGGCACACATTAGCCGCTGATGCTGTTCGTTGTCACCCCACTGACTGTAGGTGCTTCATTTAAATAAATTGAATGCGCTTGCTGAATGATTACATATCAAGGCTGCCATGTATGCATGTCTATTACTGTATAATGGTAATAGCTACGTATAGGCCTACATGTAACATATAATAAGTATACCGGTATAGGCCTATATTAAAGTTGTTTCACAAATTGACATTTTATTTTATTTTAAGAAGGAGAATGTCATAAACAGTGGCGTACTGAAGGGGGGGGCAGCTCTTTTGTGAGAGGTCTTGGGAGGGGATGAGGGAGGAAGAGGTGGAGGAGGGGACATGAGAATGAGAGGGTGCTGGAGGAAGAGAGAAAGAGGGACAAAAAGTATGAGGGGATGGAGAAGGGAAGGGAGATAAGAAGAGGGAGTGATACTTTAGCAAGGAAAGAATAAGTACAGAGAAAGGAATAACAAATAAATGTAGGCCTTATAATAATTATTAAAGGAACTAAACACAGCCCCCCCCCACAAAGGCCTAACACTAACAGCACTATAGGCAGCCATTCGATGATGTCAATGCCTTTATGCGTTACGTATTTAAAACGCCCAGTCAGATGTATTTTACACCTGCCAAGCACAAGTCACCCAATTTCGAAAATTGGACGTTGAATGTACACTCTCATGAATATTGATTGGCAACATTTTCCAATATGTCAGCGCTCAAATCGGACACAATAGAACAATAGACCATTCAGTGCGCTGGCTTGTGCCTCAACTAATCATTTCCTACCAACTGGATGCATTATTTTGCTTTCTCGATCATTAACTTTTGGAGATAAATTAATTAAAACAATAAATATTTTGTGGCCTTTTGGATATTTTAATTGTCATCTGCAATCGCAATCGCAGTGTTTAGTATAATTGAACAAAAGCAACGAGCTATGTGTCGCAAAATTTGGTGATTGCTCAACGCTTTCCAAAAGCGATGCATCATAATCACTCAGCAATCGAGTATAAATTCAAATTACATAGCTTATTGTCGGTTGTGCAGGTAATAAGCAATAAAAGTTACAGCCCAACAGTAATGCACTTGCAACTGACCAAGTTTTATATAGCAGGTTGAAATGCCTGTAAGTTTGTAATTGCCAGTCCAGCAACAAACAACCTGTGAGGTTGTTTGTTAAAGTACATTCCTAATAATTATATGGAAGTAACTGAGTATTATAATGTAAGTGTAAACTTACTGTTGCTTGCATTGAATAGAGGTCTAAGAGTTGTTGCTGCTAGGATGATGGGTCTAAGGGGAAACACTCAATATCTGAAATTTAAAATGACAATGGGTTAAAGTGTAAAGCAGAATCCATTTTACAAGGAGAACACGCTAACCCCAACATTTGCCAACTGGGCAGGGCTTGATATCATGTTTTACTATCAGCAGATCATATGAGCAGCCAATCAGCTTTATTTGTGATTACACTCATATCATGCATCAAAACCGGGGGGTGTACTCAGTACAAATGACCATACGGGGCGTGCATAAATATGGGTAGCATTTTCAGCCTTTTGGTATATCAATGACCCCTTTTTCAAAGCCTATTTTGGTATATGAATGGGTCCTTTTTCAAAATTGTTTTCAATTTTTTCGGAAAATAGCCCAATTTTTCCTTAATCTAGCCAAAATTGTCAAAATTTTGGGAAAATTTGTAAAAACTAAGACAATTTGGGTTCAATTTGGCCGAAAATTTTGACTTTTGGTATATCAATGGGTACAAATTTCTTGGAAAATTGGTATATTTATGGGTCCACTTTCAAATTCTCAGCGGCATGTCCCTACCAAAACCAAACTTGAGACCCCCGATCAAAACCCTGGTATGTAACGGCCCTGCAAGGTGCTAACACTTCAAAGTGTTCATAGTTCTGGTCGCTAGGGTTCAACTCCCCGCACAGGCATGGAATCCTACGTAATATGTATCATGTTCACTTACATCTAGCGATCAATAACCTGAATAACCATTGTGTAATTCAATTCAATGCACAAGCTCATACACATGTGGTTCTTTGATGTCAATCACATACAATATAACACGTGATCAATAATGAACGTTGGTCAAAAGACGAGCTTACTGAAGTGAAAAATTATGTACAAGCAAATTCATCATTTATGCATATTGCCTTAAAAATCATAAAAAGCGATTGCTTGATCAATCCAAACTATTTTATTAGCGTTATTTTTAAACCAATTTTCAAAACCACAAAATGTTTTACCTGACTCTTGATCCAGAAATGTACGAATTTGATGAGAAATTGTGATGAAAAATAATATTTTACAAGTCAGATTCAGAAAGAGAAAATCTCATTACACATGTTAATTACATCACAATCCAAACATAGATGGTCAAGTTCATGGAGAATGTTACAAACTGTTGTATGTTTTGCCATATTGTTTTTCTATGTAGGGAATGTTTTATCGTTAAAATCGGACATGAAAACCTATCAAAAACACAACAAAAATGTGCATTGCTATTTGTATGCATGAAACAAATTATAAGAATTGTACAGAAGTGACCTAACACTTATAAAGGCTGTATCTTGAGAAATCAAATGGTCTGATGCTAGAATCTTGGCAAGGACACTCGGGTGAAATAAAGAAAAATATATTTGATTGATTTTGTGTGACGTTTGAGCGTTAAATGTTTCAAAATTAAAAAATGAACAAAATGCGAGTAACTGTGATGTCATCAACATGACAATAATATTCATGATAAATAATTATTACTCCCTAAAAAAGAAATGGTTAACAAATGGTTTGAATACATCGCACAACCTTTTAGTAACTGTATCTAGAAATTTGTGCAAGTTACTTGTCAATTTTCGCCAGAAACAAGCATTTTCTACGGTTACTGACCAGCTCATTAGCGCGAAATGGGATATTCTTTACCTCGAGTTTACTGCCCTCTGTTGACGACAGGGCTTCGAACTCTTATCAAGGCGATCTAAGAAGTGCAGGGCCGTGATGTATGCACATTTGAACGACTTTTTCATGTGTTGGGTACAAAAACTCACACTCCACACTTTGAGGTTAAATTGAAGGCATTGGAGATGAGACCATTTATGTACATAGTGAAAATACATCACTGATAGCTGTATAGAAGAAACTGAATAGAATGCAAGTGTTAACTTACTGTTGGTTGAATTGAATAAATATCTATTGATGTTGTTGATGTTAGAATGACAGGTGGAAGCACCTTATATCTGAAATTTAATGACAATAGATTTAGTGGGATAAAGTGTAAAGCAGAATCCTTTTTACAAGGAGAATATGCTCACCGTCAATATTTTCCAACTGGGCAGGGCTTATTATATATTATGTTCCGCTATCAGCATATCATATGAGCAGCCAATCAGCAGTACTGCTTTATTACACTAATGCATTAGGAGAGTTTTCTAAACCTCATGTTTGTACATTTATAGAACGACCTTTGGATGTGTTTGGTACAAAAAATCATAGCAAGCACCTTGAGGTCTAATATCTCATGTGGAGTTCCACAAGGCTCCATCCTAGGGCCTTTTCTATTATGCTTATCATGTGAAAGTACATCACTGATAGCTGTATGGAGTAAAAGGGAAGTGTAAACTTTTTTTATCTTTTGCATAGGACTAAATGTCTTATGCTTTTTATTAGGAATGGAAGTGTAAACTTACTGTTTCTTGAATTGAATAGAGGACTACGAGTTGTTGCTGCTAGGATGACTGGTCAAAAGGAAAACTCCTAATATCTGAAATTTAGATTGACAATAAATTGAATAGGTTAAAGTGTAAAGTAGTAAATGAGGTAAATGAGTGCCAACACCGTCATATTTGTGTGTCGCTCATGGAGGGCAATTAGTGTACCTCTGAATCATTTTGCTATTTACCCAGCAAACTTTGATTCAATGAGTGCTGTTTTATCAGAATGCATTTACTATGTTGTGCCAAAAATGTGCATTAAGCGCTGAGTGTGCAAACATTTGTAACGCTCAAGCTTAAAACTGCAAATTGTCGTTTGATTTTGGGCTCTTGGTTGAAAACGCTCTCAAGGTACACTGTTTCCTCTATGAGCAACAAACCAAAATTACCATATCATTACACATGGGGTAATTTTGAGTTTGTACTCTTTGGGTATAATCTCTTTAAAATCAGTACGCTTTGTAAAAGGAGAACATGCTTGATGTAAACATTTGCCAACTGAGAACTAAATATTGTCTTAGATGAACAGCCAATCAGCAAAACTGCATAATTATGTGTTGCACGCTTAAATTATGCTGATCATGTTAAAGTACGTCCTTGATAGCTTTATGGGAGCTACCATTTTGGGAGTGAAATGGAAGTGTACACAGGGGTGTGATTTTTCCGGATTTCCGGATTTTTGAGATTAAAAAAAAAACTTTTGGAGTGGCCCTGGACCAAGAGCTAAATGCTTAACAGAGATGTCACATTTCCGAATTTTCAGTTTCGGATATGAGAAAATCTCCAATTTTAAAATGAAAATTCCTTAGAACCCTGACTGGATGATTTATAGACACACTGTACTGTGCAAAATGGTGATGCAATTTCTCATGTGTATGTGAATGATATGATACTGGAAGTATGTATTCACAGATAATAAATGTTTTTATACTATAAAGTGAAGTATTTTAACAGTTTCTCATTTTTGCATTTTACCCCATGAAATTGCATCTCCAGTGGTGCTCAAGTGTGTAAAACCTCTCTGGCTTCGGGGGGCTTTGCCCCCTCGACCCCAATCGGGGCGTTGCCCCTGGACCCCTGGACCCCCGGCCGCAACAGGCGAGAGCTCCGCTCGCTCCGCAATTTCATGGCCTTGGGTTTTTTTCTTAAAGCACCAATCACACCCCTGTGTACACTTACTGGAGCTTGAATTGAGTAGATGTCAGAAATTCTGATTGTTGCTGTTAGGATGAATATATTCTTGCAAACATAGGAAATAGTGGAAACACCTTAAACCTCGAATCAAAAAATGACAATAAATTAGTGGGTTAAAGCGTAAAGCCAGATACATTTTACAAGGTGAATGCACTCCCCATCAACATTTGACAACCAGGCGGAACTAAATACTGTTAAAGACTATTGGCAGATGGTGTGAGCAGCCAATCACTGGTACTGTATATAATTACACACTGGATGCGTACAGTGCTCACATCTTGTATATCAGTTTATTATTATTGTTTACTATTATTTTAGTTATTTTTTCTTTTATTATGAAAGCAAAACTGAAATGAATGATCATTGGGAAGTTGCATGAAAATAATTGATTAAAAGCTTCTTAATTTAATATCACAAAAATAGACCTCCTAGGACTATAACAAAAGGGAAAAATCTAACCATCTTTTGCCAAAGGAGCGAAACATGCGACAATTGGCAAGTTTTAAGCTAAAACTTTTTTTTTAATGGGGTTAATTTGCACAAAAGTGAGGTGGCCATGCCCGCCCGGTCGCCCGCTTGCGATCCGCCTGTATGTGTGCACTATTCACATGGTTCTATGAGGCTAACACATACGTACATGTATATCAGGCAAAATTATTGTGGAGCAATGTATGATAATTATTTATACACCAACAGTTTTACTTATGTTGTGGTTCTTTAGGTATTGGTCAAAATAACATGAAGAAAAAAGCAGCCACAAAATCACATGAAAAAACACCTTGCTTTGTATCTTTGTCATGGATTGAAATCATATTGATCAATGTTAGTATATAAGATATACATTTGTATAAACCTAGGACTGTACATGAAATATACTCACTTTAATTGATATCTTCAGTTAAAACTTCTCTGCAAGTCTGCTTACTCAATACAGGTTTTACAAAATTGCTCTCAAGGAATCAGAAATATTGAAGTGGGTGAAAATAAGTATATCATGTCACACGTTACCAGGCCTCAATAATAGAATATCATGGGAAATCCCCTTTCTCGTGACACACAGAAAACCCGGCAGCTGTACAAAGGTTGTTAGCAGAGTGCACTATTGTGCAGTTGCCATTGTACATGTCTTAGTGGAAGGTCATGTTCATGTTCATACTTGGATTATTGGACAATTGCATGGGGGTGTGGAACAGAGGTATTTTGTACAACAGTGTTAATTTATAATGTGAAAATTAAAGTAGTTGTTGAAATATTAAAAATATATATTTTTTTTGTTTATTTATTTATTTATTTATTTATTTATTTATTTATTTATTTATTTATTTATTTATTTATTTATTTATTTATTTATTTATTTATTTATTTATTTATTTATTTATTTATTTATTTTTTATTTATTTATTTATTTATTTAGTTATTAGTTGTTGAAATATTGAAAATATATGTTACTTATTTAGGCCTATTTATTTATTATTTAGTTAGTTTCCCCCATTTTTTGACTAGTGTTGTCAAATTTATCAATATTTGGGGAAAGGCAAACATTTAGACAATTATGAATTAATATGATTTTATTGAAATAAACACCTCCATCAAAATATGTGTTTCACACTTAAGGTAGACTTGTTTCAAGTCCTTTGGTGTCCATAGTTAGTGAATGTAAAATTCATGGAAGCTTTGCCACATCTTCCAAAAATTTATATTACTTTCCAAAGTTTTGAAGTTATCTATTCTTTCAAGATATTTATTTACCATCATAACTTTGTGAAAATGTATTTGACATTTGAATTAGGGCCTACTAGATTGTGAACTTTCTTATCATACTTTTATACCCCAGGCATACTGTGCACTACAGGGGTAGTGTTTGAGCAAAATACACACCATGCCCACAAGGTATACTTCCTCCCAAGCTCATGTTGTTTCAAGTCCTTTGGTGTCCATAGTTAGTGAATGTAAAATTCATGGAAGCTTTGCCACATCTTCCAAAAATTTATATTACTTTCCAGAGGAGGAGACGACATCATGCTGAGATTACGTAATCACGCAAGCATATTATCAATCGGTAGCGTCACGTGACCGTGTCAGTTCACAAAATGCCAGGGTCGAGTGCGGACGTCTGGTCACTGCTGGTCAGTACACACAGCATTGGGGCTTCGAGAACTAAAAACATAGACCCTGTATTTATTTAATTATCAGGAAACTTTTAAGATTCAATTTTATTTCAACATTTTTCCGGGTGCTTTTTGCCAGTTGCCGGTTAAATAGCCCATATTTCACCTCAGCAGCGGAGAAATAAGAGGATGTTTGTTGTTCATCGATACAACGCGAACGCATGCATTAGCATGCATGCCATTGGAAGCAGCTAGCTACTTGGTTCAGGTCTTCTACGGTAAGATTCCTTTTCGTGAACGATTTCAATGTCTTTCTGATAAAATAATCCGTTAATATTTTTCATTTGTTACTCTGATTTCTTTGTGGTATATATTCAAAACTCGAAATAGCGCCGAGTTTCGAGCTTTCGTTATATGTCAGGTTCAGTGTGTTATGGTGCAGAATTCTGCTACCTTTCATGTTCGTAATCGTATTTCCGGCCTTTTCATGATTTTTTTTGGACCCGGCGTGGCTCGGATATTCCATTCCAACAAACAATTTATTAAATGAATGTCTTTCTGATGTAATAGTAATACATACTACCAAGAGATATGCACATTTTCCTGATCGCACTGCACTCGCTTTATACATGTATAAAATTGACCAAATTTTGGAATTGGATCCTAAAAAATTTCACTAGGCAGGGCTCATAATTTTACCAATTGCATCAATCTACTTTTAAGGTTTAGCATCCTGCTACTATACTGATACTGTTAGGCAGATTTGCCTTATTCAGAAAGCGTACAGTGCAGTATTTTGCAATTTAAGAACTGGCCGACTGTTCGCGTAAAAAAATCACGCCTGCGTGAGGCTGCGCATCACGCGATGATACGCAGATTGATCGGCGAATGAGCTGGTGATGATGACGTATTTCAGGCTAGCCAATCAGAACCCGACTTCATTTTATTGATTGTTTACACCGTAAACTGCCAAAAATAGGTCGGATAAAAACTGTGAAGGAATTCAATTTTGCAAAAGGCTGCAAGTTGCAATATGTATTGACATTCGCCATGCTGATGTGCCCATCGTTAGCGACCATTGTTTTGTTATACTGCACAAATTAAGGACCATCAATGTCAGGATTTTTAAAAATCAATATATCGGCCACTCAATCGGCCAGATTTTCCAAAATTTAAAAGGAAACCTATTGATTTATTTTTTCATTTTTTCATTTCATATACAGTGGAGATGATGAATGCGAACCAGGCGAAAGGTATTCTCATGTGTGTAGGTCGGCGCCTATGCACTGTGCAGCTAAACCTGATGATGAAGAGAGCGACAAATGACAATGTAAAGGCTGACGAAAAAAGAAAACCCTGTTCTCTGAGCCCAACCGACCCAGATTTTGAACAAATTGGGGAAAAAAATGTTCATGTACAAATGTCTGCCTACCAAATTTTGGAAATTTCAGGAACAAGTTTTGTGTGTGTATTTTCTCAAATTGCAAATTATTTACAGACTTTGGTGATTTTTTGGGTCATTTAAAAAAAAAACACACTGACCCTACTTGAAAGGTCCGTCCGCCCGTAGAACAGGGTTCCTTTTTTTCGTCGCCTAAGCGGCAACAACAATTTACAGAGCTTACAACAATGAAAGCGACAGCGAGAAGGTGTGCGTCTGATTCCAGTGGTGATGAAGCTTGTTGGCTCCGTTTTTGAGCAGCGGTACCACCAGAACATGTTACACGCAAGAGTCAAAATTAATATCCAGCAGTGTACTGGTCCATATCAGCAATTCAGTATGAGCTGGACAAAAATGCTCTCAAACTGGAAGCAGAAGAACTTGAACCTATGTGGGATTCATAGCTGAATGCACTATTGTATGTGGTGGTACCGGATAGGGAGTCCGGTCCGGGTTCGATCTCCTCTAATTGTTGGGATTTCTTTTCCTTTCGCAAACTTTTTTTTTTTTTTTTGGCAAATTTTTTTTCAAAATTCTTTTTGTTGGAATTTTTGGGTAATTTTTTTTTGTTTTAGAGTTTTTTAGAGGGCAAAATTTCAAAATAATATTCAAACAATTGAATTTTTGAGAAACAATTTTTTTTTTAGGGGTGGGGGGCAAAATTTTTGCAAAATATAACAGAAAACAATTGGATCTACTAAACTGTGCACAAGTATAGGAATAAAGATTCTGAAAACATCCTTCCTTGTGTGAACTGAACTTGTTACATAAGCCTTTTCGAAGTATGGCGTACACAATAGGAGGGCAGTAATCAGTATTCAATTTGGGTAAAACCCGGCAAATTCAAAAGCCTTCCTTTACCCACTTCGTGCATCGCCACCCTAATGTGTCCGCCATATCTCAAAAAGGCTAATGGCCATATGCTCGATTGAATTAAAAATTTGCCATTTGCCGGAAAAAAAAGGTGATATTCACATTTCAGAAAGCGTAGGGTACAGTCCTCCTGAGCATTTTGACACTTTTTTTTTAATACAAAAATTGGTTGAAAAGTGAGAGAGTGTCGGCCCAAAAATTTTTGATGGGAGTTTAAGAGCTAATTTTGGATGCAAGGGCACTGTTCAGCCTAAAAACTGTAATGCATCCCGACCCCTAGTCTCGGTCCCAGCCGGTTTGTGCTCCTTCGGAGGAACACAAACCGGCTGGGACCGAGACAACCCGACCCCCTACTGAATATTTAAAAGTCAAAACTGCTCCCCTTGTATGTAGACACACTCTCTCAATTTTTCCCAATTTCAATAAAACTGGCGTCAACTTAAAGCCTTAAGTCCCATTCTTACTCCACATCGCAGCGCGATACGATGCTGTGATGCTTTTAAAACCTTGCAGCATCGCGCGATGAAATTAAAATGTACATTTTAATTTCATCGCGCGATGCTGCGATGTTTTAAAAGCATGTGTTTCCTTTTATGGTCATTCTGCCGACCATGATTTTCCAGCAGCCAATCACAAGCGTGCATGGCTGCGATATTGCAGCGGGATGCTATAAAGTTGTACAAAATCCAACTCTATCGCGGACCGAAATTTCCACCGCGCGATGAGAATTTTACCACCGAGCTCGCAAAAACCTGGCTCAGATTTCAGTTTTTATAGCATCGCCTCTGGCTGCAATGTGGAGTAAGAACCGGACTTTAATGTACGATTTCCTTCATTGACAAGTGTGGGAATTGCAGGAATGATATACAGGAATTTTGCGTGAATCACATGATTCTTGGAAATTATATATTGTCTGGACATGAAACTTAACGACAAGACAGACAACAAGACTACAACACAATTCAAATTTACTCTTGTAGCAAAAATCTTGGCAAGCTTTATTTTACATGTTTGCAACAAAACTCATATCTGGTCATAATTAGGCAGCATGTGTTGAGTATAATAATAGATGACTGCAGTGCACTGTTAAGCAGTGATGTTTTGTACGTACTGTTATAAACTCTTTTTTCCATTTTTTTTTTAAAAATAAAATAAAAATTTGATATTCAAAACCAAATTATGCACAATGTTGTTATTAGACTAGTTTTGATTTCTTTTGTGTAAAAAGGTTGAAATTATAATGTATTTTAAGCCAGGTATTTTCAAGTAATTTTGTGCCCTGGTACCCGACTGGCTTTTCATGCAGGTAATCAGGTACCCGAAATTGCAAAAAAAAGTGTTGGTTTTTTTTATTACGGAGTGTCTCTGGACCTAGAGCTAAATGCTAAATCATTCATGGTTGACTTTAGCTCTAGGTCCAGGGACACTCTGAAACAGAAAAAATAAAAAACAAATAATTAAAAAAAACCAATTGGAATTTCAGGTACCCGGGCAGGTAATTTTCTGCACGGGTAATGTAATCTCGGGCGGGTACCCACAAGCCCACTTGAAAATCGCTGCCTTATTTGGCCCTCAAACACAAATCTTTGAACTTATTTTAAAAACGCAAGCTTTTGGCCCATATTTTCCAAAATTTAAATTTGACTTTAATTGCCAGTTACAACTAAGGGGGCTATCATTTTCTTGGGAAGGGGTCCCAAATTTTAAGCGTCAATAAAATTGCAACCCCCTATTTCGACAACAAAAATTTAATGACCCGCCCCATCACCGATACACATTACCCCCAAAACAGGTTAAAATTGTATAAATAAGTTTTTACACACTATCTGTGGCCATCTTGTGACTCCCTACATTTTGGTCATCAAAATTGTATGACCCCCCTGTTTCTCTTTCCAAAAATGAATGACCCGCCCCGTATATTTGGGTTCTTCCTTCTGAAGAAAATGATAGCCCCCTAACTAAAGGAATAGGATTTAGCTGTTTCATTTTGGCCAAACAGGATATTTTTTTAATCCGACAAAATGAGGCCTAAAAAAATTGTTTGATTGGTGTACCATAAAAAAATTGGGTCTGTAAATTGCTTTTTTTCTTTCTTTTTTTAAATTTTAGTTTTTCTACTACCGTATTAAATTATTTTGCAAAACAGTAAGAAAAAAAATAGGTCGGGCCTATTTTTAGGGTCGGTCGGTTTACGCCAATCAAACAATTTTTTTTAGGCCTTAGTGCTGTATTTTATGGAATAGGGAGTAGCTACTCCTTGGTTATTAAAATCTCAACTTCCCACAAATCCAAAAATGGTACCAATTTTGCTGTTTAGTGTTTCGAAAAAACTACAAGGGCAACAAATTAGGATTTCAAAATTTATTTAAGAGCCCAATAAAGAGTAAGAAAATGATACACTTCAGGGACCGTTCAATATTTACGCCAGTGTGTGGGGTGGGAGTTATGACAAAATAATTGACAAAAACTTTTTCCCCTCGCGTCCGCTTAAAAGTTTCTGATTCCCCCTTATTTTCCCCCTTTTCTTCATTTCCCACCCACTCATGGTTCAAATAACTCAGATTCCCTCAAGATCTGGATTAAATATTGAACGGTCCCTTATCATCATTGGGTATGCAATGGATCTTTTCTTCAGCCTGTTTAGTGTCACTTTCAGTACCCTCTGCTCAATCATGGGCACCCAAGTTTGTGATTGGTAGTCACACTGGTGCATATTTCCCTGGCTGTAGTATTGAATCGTGCACACCAACCAAATACTTATATGGCAGAGCTCTCACACACACGTACAAATACAATGGCGGTTTGTCGGTACGCTTGTGGTGCAACAGAGTGAAAGCACAGACATCACTATGTTCAATACGAAATTTTAGTCACATGACATTGTTTCAAGACAAGATTACGACGCCTTTCCATTTCCATTAGGTTGTACGCAGACTACAGTACAGACTTGATGCCTCACCGATGTTGCATACTTCTCAGGTAGCGAAACTCTTCCAACAGCATCAGTAGTACCATCTTCCCAAGATGCATCCGTTTGTCAAAAGCGAGATGCTCAAAATCACAACTCATCTTCATATTGAAAGAGAAGAAATTAAAAACATTTAATTATGATTTCTTTTGTAAAGTTTGCGGTACTGACGTGCGAGCTAGCAGAGATGTAAAAACAGGACTCGAGGAGGACTCGGCTGGACTCGAAGATGAATCCTCGAGTACTTGAGGTTTGAGTCCGAGTTCTTAGCTTCCGAGTCCTTGAAAAACTCGAGTCCGAGTCCAGGACCCGAGTCCTCCAGCAATGCCCCCACTCATGCACTACTGCACTTTTTTAATCAATGAGCTAATTTGAAGCTACTGCTTTCGAGTTAGTTACTAGAAAAAGTACAAGTATTCGAGTAAAAAGTCAGATGAGATTTTCTCATCTACTCTCTCTGCAATGTCTGAGTCTCTGTAACTTAGAGATCGAGTCGAGAGCATACATGATTTACCGACGCAAATGAAAAATTACATGATTACGGCAGATAAATTATCAGATTTGAAAACAAAGAAAAGAGAAAGCTTAAAATTGTCGAGTGTCGACGTGTTCCGTGACCGTGTACACTGCAATATAAATCTACATGACCAGGGTCCGGAACTGCAAGTGCAACTGACCCCATATTCTTATGCATTTAAAGTATAAAAGTCAAGCATAAAGTACATTATTTGAGTAAAAATATAATGTAGCTTACCATTCTGGCGATAATCGTTGTTCAAATGAAGAAAATAGGCAACGTGAAAGACGGATTTTGTGAAGATGATTTCTTCAAAAAAACATCGCGAAGCTAAGAGTGCTGCATTTGTCATGTTTGTTTACTTCGAGGACAGCAGCACATGCGAGTGTCCATGACCTTTTGACCGAAATAGGCACTTTGCGCACGCGTACTTTCTAAAAGTTGCCTTATTAGCTTGGCTGATAACCGTTATCTTCAGATTCGGTTTCGTAAATTTGAAATCGCTGTAATAAAAAAAATTTAGGAGCGCTTAAATATTGAGCACCATGGATATTTGCAGCACGATACAGGAATTCATGTAGTACTCATCAGTCTCTAACCGCGCACTTCACGGCGCAGAGAGGGAAAAACTGGGCCGTCTTTTGCCGTGTGTAAGATACGGTGGTTCCAGGTTTAAAAAACCGGACTGAATTGCCGTAGGCGTTATCGTCGCTGGATACCGTCTCCTCCTCTGATTACTTTCCAAAGTTTTGAAGTTATCTATTCTTTCAAGATATTTATTTACCATCATAACTTTGTGAAAATGTATTTGACATTTGAATTAGGGCCTACTAGATTGTGAACTTTCTTATCATACTTTTATACCCCAGGCATACTGTGCACTACAGGGGTAGTGTTTGAGCAAAATACACACCATGCCCACAAGGTATACTTCCTCCCAAGCTCATGTTGCCAGCACCAAGTCCTACACAAAAATTCTGACCTGACTAAAAATCTGAGGGAGTCCAGTACCAGTATATGATACTTTGACCATTGGTCCTAAAGAAGAGCATGAATAGAGAAAAAGTAAGGCGGAAGACTTGATCAAGGCTACACTTAAGGTAGTATGAACGGCTAATCAGGCTTGCAGCAAAATAGCCACAGTAGCAACTCAGAATATTATGTATTAATTTAAATCTTAGAACAAACTAAAGATAAGTCTTCACTCCATCTATTTTTAGAGTTTCATACAAATTCTAACATTTCTTATGTATTTCTTTATTTTTTTTAAATTACCTAAATTTTTCCACAATTTATTTTTTTTAGCCTACATGGAGTGTGCTATGGTATCCAAAGTTTCAGGGATGGTGTATAAGCTTAATATCTAAATTGTCTCGCCAGCTTTTTTAGATTTGTGTTTAATTTTTTGGAAAATTGATTTTTTAATTTTTTGATTTTAGGGAAATTTAGAAACACCTATAACTTAAAACAGAAACACTTAATTAAAAAAAAACTGGCGCGAGAGAATTGTCTAAATTTGATTACCTTTCATATGACACCTTGTTTGTTGAAATTAGACCTATAGTTAGCTCCAAAAAAATTCTAGAATTTAGGTAATTTAGTGTTTCTAGAAAAAGTCAAGAAAATTGAAAAAAGTACTAACATTACCATTAAATATCTCCTTTGTTAAGACTAAAATCTTGGAAAAAAATCACTGTCCTTAATAAGTAGCATTTTTACAATAATATAAATCAAAAACCAAATTTATGCAGTGGGTATAAAGAAGAAAAAGTAACATTTAAACAAATTATCTGTTTTCATAAATTAAGCTGATTTGATGAACTTGGCAACATGCCAACATGTGCAAAGTCTATGGAGTTTTTCAATCACAAAAAATGACGTAAGTCAAAAACACTCTTTTGGAAAAAATTAAAAATTGGCAGGCGAGTTTTTCTTACCCATCTACACATTCTGTATTATTTTCAACCAAATCTGAGCATGACACCATAGCTGTTCATACTACTTTAAATAATATGCTCATTATGTGAAAGCACATAGCTTTATGGGAGCTACTATATTGGGAGCAGAATGGAAGTGTAAACTTACCACTGCTTGAATTAAGTAGATGTCTGAAATTCTGGTTGCTGTTAGGTTGAGTATATAGTTGAGAATGCAGGCAAAAGTGGAAACACCCTATATCTGAAATCAATGATGACAATGAATTACTGGGTGAAAGTGTAAAACAGAATACTTTTTACAAGGCAAGAGAACACACTCAACATTAACATTTGACAACCAGGGCGGAACTAACTTTAAATACTGGTTTGGACTATTATAGGCAGATGGCGTGAGCAGCCCATCACTGGCACGGTGTAATTACATGCTGGATGCGTACTAAAGTTTGTTCGGCTTATAATAGGCAAAAATTATTTGTTTTTGTTACTGTGCATGTCAATAAAGTCCCAACTCACATTCACGTAAGTTCACTTAAGTGTGCGTCAGTCACACATTATGCAAGGCACAACTAGTGTAAGTGCTGCGTCAAACTGTGTGCATGCCATTCTATATCAATACACAGTGTTTATGCGTCTTATTTATTCACCTATTATAAGCCGAACAAACTTTAGTATCGGTCCTAAGTTGGCTTGTATTACTTTGTCACTAAATGACAGAAAGAAATGGGGACAATTTAAAAATTTACAAATATGGGGATCAATTTTAGTTATTAGTAGTTATTGGAACATTTATAAATCATTGGAAGTATAAAATCATAATTCTCTTGTAAAATGTTGTTATTTCAAAGTTAATCAAACTAATATTTGATGTACATGTACTATCGCTATTATCGCACAGGCACATATCTTTACATTGCGTGTAGAATATGAACTTTATACATTTGTTATCAGCGATACTTAAAGGGGCATTTCGTGATCCACAGCCTCATCCCCCACTTTTCCCAAAAAAAGTTGAGATTTTTACGCCACTGGATACCTCTGGCTACATAATGTTTATGTACCAAATATTTCTTGCAGATTAATTCGATTAGCAAAAATATCGCCAAATTTGAATTTCGTTCTGGTGCACCAGAACGAAATTACAACTACATTGTCTATGGAGCAGTGTAATACACATAATCATGCATAACTTCATAAGCATAAAATAGGAATCAACTGAAATTTTGGAAATAAGCTTTTTTCGTGGATATCTACTGAAAAATATCATAAAAAGAGGATGCTAGGATCACGAAATCCTCCTTTAAATTTAATGTGTTGCAATTGTTATAAGCTTAATTTTTTTTCCTTAAAAATTGGATGGTAGACAAAAAAGACATAGTCTTCATCATGTTAAGGTTCTGTGTTTCTATACCAAAAAGAAATATTTCAAAGTGAAATTTGTAATAACAACTTACCTGAAAATTCAATGTTTGAAAGGAAGTACAAATAGCAAGTAGAGGAAGTAGCTACAATACAGTGCATCAAACCTCAGAGTTGCCAACACTATTTTTCACAAATCATGGTTATTAGGCTTATAAAGTCACCCAAATCAAAAGTAGTGGTGTCCCATAAACAACTGCAGTAAAATCAGTCGCCCCAAATTGTGTTATATCCTGTAAAATTCACCAAATTGGGCTACCAAGTAGTGAGTTTGGTAACACTACTTAGACGCCCACTTTATTCAGTGATGTCGTGAAACTAAGTTAATGTATCCCACAAGTCATAGGAACATGCATATTTTCCATTCATGTATACCTTGTAAAACTAATGCATAAATAATGTCATTTTGAAATGCATCATGGGATCAAATGCTGACAAATATCTGTCATTTGCACAATTATTATCAAAATCAAACAGAGATCTGATATTAATGTAAATAAGTCAAAGTTGACTAACTGGTCCTTGTAATGCTTACAAACAAACTTGCTATCTATTTCATATTTGTAGATGTTATGGTTTGAAATTTTATTATTTTTGTTGTTTCCAAAAGTTTTTGGAACACTTTCTGCCCCCTTCCCCAACAAAAGGGCATTTGACATATTGATCTTTTTGAGATGATGAACAAAACCGGTAAAGTGCTCCTATAAACATGTATACCGGTAACCAATTTAAAAACAATTATTTATTTGAAAGATGGAGTACCATCTGAAAATTCCGAGGTAGGAATTAATTCCTTGTGTTTGGATCAAAAGTTTAAATCAAAATCACAATTATTTATTGTTATCAGGGTATTTTAGATATTCTGTGGTCGGAACTCAATTTTAAACAAAAGTAACACTTGTGCCATTTTGCCTTGGGGAGGAGGGTATATGCAGCCATATGTGATGTGATCAAGCAAAATGAGTCGGAAGTCGGGAATATTGATTTTGAGATATAGCCAATAATAGCTTTCAACTTCTTTTAAAAGTTAGGATTCCCACGTAACATCGCATGGTATGAGTAAAAAGTAGATTGAACAATTTGGTGGCGTTCAACAATGTTTTAATTGACATAAAATTATTAACATAAAATTGACATACAATTTTAATTGACATTTAATTGGCATAAAATTAATTTTATGTCAATTAAAACATAGTTGAACACCACCTAATTGTTCAATCTACTTTCAACTTCTTTTGCATTTTATTGTTCTGAGCAAAACTAAAATATCTCTGGAACCGTAAGTCTAATTATGATGGGGTCTCAGCAACATAAAGCTCTGTGAATGGCTTGTAATGAAATTGAAATATGAATTTTGGTTTTGATCGACAACAGACTCATTTTGTTTGATCGCATCACATATTGGTATTGCACCACATTATTTTTGTTTTTACACATCCTAATGTGAAGTTCAAATTTGGTTGACAAGGTAGTCTTGATGTATACTCTACTCTACTACTTTGAGCTGAAATTTTATGTCTTCCGTGAAGGAATATCCTTCACGGAGGAGGTTTCTTCATTTCGCGGAGAGTTGGATTTAGTTCAACTGTGGAAGTTTCTATAAGAAAGCACAGGGTTGGCAACAATTCTTCGCGATACTCGTTGATATGTTGATGAAGTATACATAAATGCCTTCGTACGAAGCTGCAAATTAATTTTTTTCATCAAAGCTTCTCGCGAAGTGGAGTATACATCGAACTTTATAAGAACTTGTTGGGATATTGAAAAATATGGACCAAAATATATGAAGAGAAAAGGTCTGAAAATGGAAAGGTTTTGTCGAAATAGTGGAATTATCAATAATTAGGGCTTACTTTGTTACAAGATGGACATGGGCAGCTTGGAGGGCAAAATTCAGGGGACCAAACATTTTATGGAATTTTTAAATGACTGTCACATTCCCTTGCTTTTTTTAAAAGTTGGGTTGTGTTCTGGTCAGGATTTGTGTTTGTTTGTTGCCTTGTTTAATTGTAACATTTTGGGTTGGTAAACTGTTCTTTCTTTCTTATTAATTATATTCAGTTTCCTCTTGTAGCGAGCAATGGTTCCCCATTCTTGTGCATGATGTGTAGCCCCATTACCTACTTGTTTTGTTTTGATTATTTTAGAGGGAGAAATTCCCCCTTGAATATGATGCACATTTGAAATGATATTGAAGCAGGACAATGAGGCTGACTTACTTAAATCTTGACAATAATTAATAAATACACTCTCAAAGTCACAAAATTCAATGAACAGGTTGCGACGGTCTGTGAGATCCCATGACCTAGCAGTGGAAGTCCCAAGATCAAACCTTGTCAGCCATGAAAGATCATTTCTACCATCTACAGCCCAATTATGGAATTCTCTACCTGCCCAAATTCCAGCCATTAGATCGAGGGCCAGCTTTAGCAGGGAGGTTAATCGCTTTCTGGGTGCATCCTCGTCAGCAGCTTCTAAATGATTTATTTGTCTCTGCTGTTAATGCCCAGTTATGCCATGTCGTAAAAAACAACAACAAAAAAACAAAAAACAAGACACATTAAGCTGACAAGAAAATGTGATAGTTTATTCATAACTTGACTTTATGAAAGATAAAACATTGAAACCTGTAATTGTTATTAGAAAGAAAAAGAATATATGTCTTGTTAATTGACAATTGACTGTATTTACATAATTTATGATACAGAAAATGAACTTATCACAGCACATTAGTCAAGAAAATGGCACAAAACCATGTGTTGTGTATATTTTTTTCAAAGAAGCGCCACCTCAACTGAGCTGCCAACTAGTACTGTTTTCCAGTACCAATTTTTCTAAAATATACTAAAAAAATACTGAAAAGGCTAAAGAATACTGTTAATTAATATCTTTGTAAATGAGAGTGAAAATATTTAAGTCTTGTGAATACTGAACCTCTGACCTTCAATACACGAAACTCATATTTGTTTGTGATTATATTGACAAATACACTGCTACAAAGTAATTATCCATCATAGACTTTAAGTACATCTTTTAACAGGTGTCCTTACTTGTTCGGCAGAAAAAATAAGACTTGTGACACTGTGTACTGGCATGGAATGGCGTGCACACAGTTGGACAGTGTTTATGCTAGTTGTGCGTTGCGTAATGTGTGACTGGTGCACACTTATCTGAAGTTACACGAGCGTGAGTTGGGACTTTATTGATGCGCGCAGCAACAAAAGCCGAATAATTTTCGCCTTATATAACCCAAACAAACTTAAATTCATTTTACCTTGTTAGATTAGCTATATGAAACTTACATATAATTACATGTATAGTCAATATTTTAAAAGAACTTGTTACTTGCAACCGTCTAATCTTAGACCCTGTTTAGACTAGAGAAAAGTCAAATTCAAATTCGACATCGAATTCGATTAAGACCGAGGATTAGCATAAATTAATACGTGTTTGTGGTTTTTAGTGGGTGTTTACACTATGCGCCCGAACGAATTCGACTCTATTGAATTCGATTACAACTATTTACGCCCTCTGTCATCCAGTTTTTTTTTTTATCAAACCTAAGATTATAATTCATTATATTCTATTTTAAATGCCTGTTTACTTTTTAAACAAAAAATCTACATGCAATGTAGTAAAATTGAGATAAAAGTCAGCGTTAACTTTGCGGTAGAAACATTTTGAGTACGTCGACATATTGAATTTTTAACACGTATTTTACTCATTGTGAGCATGTGCAGAACGTGTCACTGCTCAACTTTTGACGTCATAGTTCATATAAAATTCATCCGCGGGGCGGCTCACAGAATTCAGGCCGCGAAAACTTTTATGACCTTGCTTTATGAACTCCATTTGCGCCCCAGGTTTGCCCCATTTGCATCCGAGTTATGAAATGATACTTTGACCCATTTGAGGATTATTTCAGATGAACTAACACCGCGATAAAATCGGCCATTTTTGAGGATTTACTTCGAGTTTTTAGTGAAAATTGGATGTACACTCACTACAGTATGCAGTACATGTACGAAAATACACAAGAACAGCTGTTGTTTAGCGATATCACAGTGCCGTTGCTTAGTGACAAATCGACGGACCGAAAATTCACCTCGCCAGGTCAGCGATACGCATGAAAAAGTCGAATTTAATTCGACTGACTGTTTAGACCATGAAAAGTCGCACTTCAACCATGACAAAGTCGAAATGAATTCGACTTAATGAACCTCGGGAGCATTGTTGAACAACGACTTTTGAACTCGACTTCGGTCGTACTTGAACAACGACTGTACCTGTTTAGACCTGAATTCGACTGAACTCGACTTCAAAAAAGTCGTTGTTGAAGTACAACTTTTCCCTAGTCTAAACGGGGTCTTATTTAAACTTATAAGAGACCACCATCAACAAACCAAAAGGATGGATAGGGATAGGCTTGGTTATCACCCTACTCCTTTTGAAACTCATTGTAATTTTATGTATATTGATATAGGTCTCTGTAAACAGTACTGACAGCTTCAACCGAACATGGAAAGAATGAAGAAAAGTAAACTTTTTTTCTCGGGTGTGGTTTTGAACCACAGACCCCTTGGGTGCCGGACTGTCATGTACAAGGATCCCCTGCCACTGGGGTCTACCATGGCTGGCCAAGCTTTCTCTGCCTGTATGTGTGTTTGCATGATGATGCAATCACATCACGTGGGATACCTGCACTTGCAGATGCTTTGTGTATTAGGCTGTAGTGAGGTTTGGTTCGGTTAGGGTTAATTAAGCTACTCAGAGGGAAATTAAGGTGTTATTAACCCTAACCGAACCATTGGCTTTTTGGCGAGGGTGAAGGAAGGAAGGAAGAAGAAGAGATACCTTTTTTTTCTTGGGTGCAATTTTGAACCACAGACCCCTTTGGTGCCAGACACATGCAAGTGGATCGCTTCCCACAGAGGCTACCTTGGGTGGCCAAGCTTTCTGTGCACATATGTGTGTTTGCATGATGACGCAATCGCATCATGTGGGAGACCTGTGCTTGCAGATGCATTACGCATTGAGCTTTGGTTAGGTTTGGTTAGGGTTAAAAATAAAGTACTCTATGGGGTACTTTATCTTTTACCATGAAAGATAAAGTACTCTCATGGTTGAATTACCCAAATAATAAACAAACCATGGGAAGAGTGGAAGTCTGAATTTATTCTGTAGATGGTAATAACTGAATTTAAACTTTTATACCAAAGCAAGATACCGTTATCAGGGATTGAACCCTAGACCTGATACACCATATAGATTAGTAGCCAAACCCTTTCATGATGTTATCATTAGGTGGGAATTACTATGTCATGCAATATTGATGGTTAACTTTGATTTTCATTTTTTTTTAGATGTTTTCTTCAGTTTGGATTTAATTTGGTCAACAAACTATTTGTACAAACCATGTACAAATATGACATGTACATGAATAATGAACACACAAGTGAGTGAATAAATAGATATATACATTTGTACAGAATACAAGAAGAATGCACTGTAAAAGGGGGTAAGTTTGGCATGCACAGGTAACTTTGGCATATAGTGGTAACTTAGGTAGCTTTTTGCAGGTAATTTTTTACAAGTTAACCCGATATAAATCTATTCAAAATTGATTTTCATTCAAGCAAAATTCTTCCTTGTGAAAGAAATTTCTGATAGACTTACATAGATTTGAACTTGTAAATGGTAACCTGCAAAAAGCTCTAAAAGTAACCATGCATGCATGTAAGCTCAAAAATTAAGCAAGAATCCATTTTTGCAGAAACTGATTTGTGTGAATATAAAGAGATTCTCATAGATTTTTTTAGCCTACACCATTATAGTATACACAGAGAGTACGTGTAAATGGGGGAGAATTCTTGTGAAATGTTGTTGACACAATCCAAATGGATTCTTGCGAGGTAATTTTACCTCTGCCAAAGTTTTACCACCTGTACATTGGCAGATGGGACATTGTTCTAACCAACATCATTCCCACTCCAATGGCGACATAGAGGACAAATTCTTCTTCCTGAAATAATATTATTATTAAGGATTAACTACAACTGTTAAATTTAGTCTTTAAATCAAGTGGATTGTTGCAAGGTAAAACAAAATTATACCCCTGCCAAAGTTACCCCTTTTACTACCAGTAGAAGAGATTTTACAATGGCTATTTCATGCTATAATAATAATAATGATAATAATAATAATAAAACAGCATTTATATAGGGCATTGTGAATCACAGATTCCTCAATGCACTAACACGATTAAAACTAAACTTAATCTGTTTACAAAATATGAATATAACTTAATAATTATTAACATATGCATAAAATAGCAGGCCAGCTGCAAGCAAATCAAATAAAAGATGTAAAGAGTTACACGGTACACCAGCGAGAGGCCCATCAATGAAATCCCCAAGGTTGACTGTCAGTGTACACATCGGCATCATCGATACACCAAAATTACACGAAGATAAAATCACAGACCAATATTGGAAGCCTAAATACGAATTTATTAAAGTGAGCAAGTAACGGTTCACAACCATCTCCATCCAATGATGGAGATGCCTGGGTATGCAAAAAGTGTGTAGCAGATGCACTGCTGTAAACACATCTGTGCACCTCCAACACATTACACAACACCAATAAATGCATAAAGCAAAAGACACAACCATCTCCATCCAAAGGATGGGGATGCCTGTGTAAGAAGCATGAGAGATCTCACATGCTTCTCAACACAACCATCGCAATGATAAATATGACACTATTATAATAAATGGACACACAAAATAAAACACTATTCTCACTACTATCATCAAGCTTTAGATGAGTTGACCTCAATGTTTATCACCAAAGGCAAGGGCCTGGTATATTGATATGCTTGAGTGAACCCCATGCAACCACTGCACGGTTCAATAGCCTCATTGTGATGTGGCGGGAGTTTTAAAAACACAAGCCCTAAACAAGATATGATATGTGCACATACTGCCTGGCAAAAAACAAAGGAAATTGTGATGATGCGTGCGCATACTGCCAGGCATTGATGTCAGAAGTCAACTTATCTATAGATTGAGGGTTTCAACAGGTTTGCTATTAGGAGATCTGAGACTGCCCCCCTATCTGCACTGCAAAAACAAGAATTGTAATCAATTTCTAAACACGTTTTGATGGTTTGTGTTTTGGAATTCAACATGTGATATCTGTATTTAGGTCTAAAATGTGTTTACAAATCCATTACAAGAAAAATGTTTAGCCACCACTTTTGCAATGTACATGTACAGAGTATCATACTGAGCTGTCTCTTGCTATGATACACTACACCTTCTGTAAAGAGCTCATTTCAAAGCCACCATCTCTTTCATAGCTAAGTGATAATCTGCTCACATATTAATATCATTGGGCAAAGGGCAGCCCACCTGTTCAGTCTACTTGCAGAAGTTGTAACAGTTTTGTCTTGAAGAAGTTGGAGATAGTTGTCCGGCAGCAAACCTGTTCATCTTCATTACAAGTATCTATGATAGTGGGAGCATTGAAACCAATTCTCGTTGTGCTACAGGATCCCGTATACTCTCCGACATTCTGGTACGTGTCATTCTGGTCATAGGCTCTCTCTCCGTTTTATACACGCGATTATGCGTTACAGTGTGTACAAAAATGGATTTACCATGGAGTTGATGGGTAATAAGAATGTCACTATCCAGGCATTTACTGTAGGAGAAAGGGTGATTTGATGTGTTTGGACTAATATACCCATTATGATAATCGGCATCCAACAGAAGAAGTCCGTAAGTACCACTGCTGCCATCCTTGTCGCCATCTCAACTTCCTCATTATGAGTCTCTTTGAATCGGCCAATGTGATTTGCCGTCTTTTTCACAGTTAAAAAGATCATGAAATATGAGAGAAATATGATGACACAACAGATGAAGTTAAGTCCTAAGAAAACAACAATGGAGAAATGCATCCATGAGGTGCTTCCGGAAATTGTTGCGATGCTTCGAAGTTCTTCATTCCCTTCTCTCCCTTTGAAACTTTGCTCCCAGTCTGTTTTATATGTCACATTCTGTTCTATGTAGACATCTTGTCTGACAAGAGGCAGTCCTATGCAAACTTGGGATACTTGGTAGAACTTTTCATTGGATAGTATCGTAGGAACGATACCAAATATTATTGCAACAATCCACATTGTTAAGATGATTGCAGCAAAAGTTCTTTGACCTATTTTATACTGCTGAAATGGGAACAAGACCACAAGAGCTCGTTCAATGCTGATGAGAGTTACAAAGAATATTGATGCCTCGCTGGATGTTATGGCCAACACACTGGCAACTTTGCAAGCTGCACTCTGTAGCCATTGCTCAGAGTGGAGTGGGAAGAAGCTCCCAAAATGAACATCAGCCGATGTGATGATGATCATGTATAATCCCATGAGAAGATCCGAGACTGCCAGATTCAGGATAATCAACCTCTGCACCATCTGGATCTTGCTTTTCTTCTTCTGACGACATTGTCGAACAATGACCAGGACATTACACAAGAGGGCGCAAATTCCAAGAAGCCACTTGAAGTATTTGAGGACATGATATGGAAGTAAGCGGTGACAAGTCAAGAATGCATGGCCAGAGTTTCTAGGGATGCAATTTGCATCCATTGTGTAGCAACAAGACAAGTCATCCACATACACTGTGGTGGTATTTTCTAAATTCAAATGATTTTGACTCTAGTTTTGTTAATTTATTCAACTGCAAATCTAACGATACCAATGCAGATAGGTTTCCGAAGTGATATCCTCGCAGATCGTGGAGTGAGTTGTCGGATAGATTAACCCGCTGCAAGCTCGGCAAATTGAACCACAATTTGTGACTAATTTTAGTCAACTTATTAGCGTCTAAAGTCAGCAAATGTAAGCTCTGTACTCCTTCAAACGTGCTGGATTTTATGGTGGATAAACTGTTATTATGCATGTGTAACTCTCTTAGATTGGCCAGTCCATGAAATGCATCTGGCTGCAATGATGTCAAGGAGTTGTAGTTCAGATACAACCATAGCAAAGAAGTCAAATTTGAAAACACATTCGTGCAATAGTTTGCAGGTTGTTATTGGCAAGATGTAAAAAAGCCACATATCTTTGATCTCTGAATATACTCTTTGGTAATGTCTTCAAGCGATTGTTTGACAGGATAATATTTCTGAGTCGAAATAAGCCATGAAAGGTTGACTCACTTAAGTGTACCAAGTTATTGTACTGTAATTGAAGTGTCTGAAGGTGTTCTAAATCTTGGAATACACAAGGTGCAATGGTATGGATTGCATTATAAGCCAAATCAAGATCAACCAGGTATTGCATACTTCTGAATATACCATTTTGGAGGCTCGTTAAAATACCATTGTTTGATTTCAGAGCGTTGATAAAGTGGAACTTGTCAAATGCGTCAAGATTAAACTCGGATACATTGTTGTTCGATAAGTCTAAGAATTTAAGGTCACGGTCAGGTGGATAAGCGATAAAGTATCCACCTAGGGTTCCATTGGCACAGGTGTATTGTACATGACCATCGTATAGAACACAGTGGCAATTTAAGGGACATGGCAATTGGCAAATGGCTTCCACATGAACACCGGGAACACCACGTTTTCTGGTCATTATCGCACCGCATTTAAATATATTGTTGTATTCGCGGGTCGTCCCGCACAGTTCTTCCGGTTGCATACCAGAAGCAACAGGCAAAAATTCATTGTCATTCAGGTCTTCAACTTCAAGATGAATGGTAGCATCAGATCGGATGTGAACAGTTATCATGTCTTCATGAAATACAAGTTGGCAATGTTGAAAGTCACCTTGAAACTGGAAGAATCGTTTATCAAATGTTTCAATTGTATCCACGTATAAGTAGTCCAAGTCTACTATCTTAGCAGACAGTACCGTCATTAATATGGCTGTGCCAAGGGGTGCTTGGACAGTCACAGTACATTCAGTAATTTGTGTTTCCTGAGATGACTACCACTTGGTTCTTAGTGTTCTTGAGATCCGGGTTGTCTATTGCACATGAGTCTGAGGAGTTTACGACATTGAGTTGTCCCTCATTGAATATGTTACTCCATGATGTTTTGGAGAAAGTCAGAACCAGCAAAATCAGCAGTAAGGTTTTGGTACTTCCATGGTTATGTTTGGATATCTTTTACAACTGACTTCTTCATCTGCATCTGTGAATGGAAATAGGACAAGAATTTGTTTAGTATGTATAATGGATGTAAGACATTGTTAATATTTTTTTATGAGTGGTATAAGTAAATTTTTAAATCCTTCCATGGTACGAACTGTGCGCTGAACATATGTGACCATCCACCACAAAACGGTCCCCCATCAATTTTGTTTTATTTCGTGTTAAGCTTATATCATAAGCTTTAAAATGATATATCATTTGACTTCAAATCATCCCCAAGTCAACGAGGTCCAGGATTTCCTCTCATTGTTAATTGTTGGTTATATATACCTAGACAAAATACAATGCTTTGTATAGGATTTAGCCAAAGCAAACAAAGACTAGAGTTATTTAAGAATTCTATAGGTAGAAGCTTATTATCCTCTTCCAACAATAGGATTATTGGTTGACTGGCACTAGCAAAATGATATACACATAGCACCAACTTGATGTACCTATGAATACAACCTTCATGCACAATTTACATTGTAACTCAGAATACAATTTGCTGATTTTATGGCTGGTTTGTGGTGGATGGCCACATATACAAGCATGAACAAAAGTGATAAACAATCACGCTGTAGAAGATGCCGATTGGTTGATCAACAAGAGGTTTGACCCATTGGTCATCGGCGCATCAATCTCACCTCTTCTGTGTGAATGTCTGAATGATAATCACCAGTGCATACCTGAACCATGGAAGAATTAAGAAAACAATGTATAGGTTTAAACACTTACTTAAAAACACTTCAATATGTTTACTTTGTAATCCTTTTTAAACACTGCTAAGTATTAATTAGAATACCACAGTTAAGGTATAGGTGGTCTACACCAAATTAAAAATTTTAAACACTAAATTAAACACGTACACAGGCCTATACACACATTAATGATAAGCACATCAATATATTTAGATATCAAAAATATGTGAACAAAACATCCTGTTATATAATGGATTAATAAATACATTTAAAGAATAAAATAGCCATGCGTGTACAATGTGCATCAAAATCTTTCTCTAGTTTCACACACGCTGCTAATTCGGAGAAGTTTTAGCTGCCTTTAGATTAGATAACATCATATCACATCATGCTATACCTTATGCATTACTACTATATCAGTTCCTACTCACAAACCATGGTCTTTATTTTGTGTGACATAGACCCCCTCAAGTTATTTGTCAAACCACATCCTTAAAGGTGAAACATACAGGTGATATCATGAATATACCATAACACAATAAATGTACTTAGTATGAACTTGGATGATGTTGAATTTAGATAAATGGACATAAGGTGTACAAGGTCATTGACTGCTATAGTCATACCAAAAATGAAATGGCCAGTCGTTTGAAATATCCCAGAAAGACTTTCCAAGCGTGTGGTTGTGCCACAAGTCAGCACTCCCTTAAATTTTCATATTTAATATTCAATCAAACATTTGATATTCCAATATTTTGCTGATTGGGCTATTCCATTTAACATCCACACTACCCCTGTGGAAGATTTTGGAAATATCTTCCACAGGGGGAGTATGTTTTTCAAATGTAATTGGTCAGGGTAAATTATTTTGAAACCCATACTCCCCTTGTACTATGGCTTTACCTATATCTTCCACAACTGGAGTGAGTATTTCAAATGTCTATTCAATTTGAAACTCATACTCCCTCTGTGGAAGACTTTAGATAAATCTACCACAGTGGTAGTGTGGATTTCAACTGGCATAGCCCATTGCAGTTAAGCACAAATCGTTTTCGACTTGTGGAATTATTTAAATTTCGGATCTTTTTTAATTAATTAAAAGGAGTGATTCTCAATGTTTTAGTGATTGAATTTAGGGACTAATCTTTTCCAAATTAATATACAGTCAAAAGGAATGAATTTCATCATTTTTCAATCTTTTGTCACTTGCAGTTAGGGAAATCCTTTCCAATTTCAAAAAAGATTGAAAACATTTGTTCGCCCTAAAAAAACTCATTCCAACCATATGCAAATCACACCATTTTGCAGTATAGTATATTAGAAGTATTTACTTATTGGATGGTCAAATCAGTCTTCAAAAAGAGTAAAAAAAAAAAAAAAAATCTATTTTATATATTAATTTCATCATCTATTAAAAGCTTGAAATATTTCAATCGGTCAATTTAAGAGAGTATTTCTGTTGAGACAGCATATTTACATGTACATCATGTTTATGGTTTTTAGAAGTAGGTTTAGTCCTAAGTGCTTGTTTAATCAAAGTAAAACAAGGCACTCTTCCTCCAAATTACTTGGGAAAAAATAAGGCTTTTAAATGCAGATAAATGTCTGTTACCAGTTTAGAAGAAAAATACTTGTATACGAAAAACAAAACCAATAAAACAAAAACGAAACACATACACAAATTAAAAAATTTAATAATTAACCCATTTTGTCTAGATTTCTGCTCTTTCTGTTCCGATCATACTATAGATGAAACAGTAGAAGTATAATAGAATAATTCAAGAAATAGCCGGCACCATAGGTGGGTAATACGACACGAATGCTTTCATTTGAAAGTTCCTAAATGCTACCATGAGAAGCTTATTTACAAATACCCAACATCCTCATGGGGTACAAAAAAGTTCACAACGCCACAAGGTGACATTTTTCTATGAGCAAATTACCTCATAACCACAAAAAAAGTATTACTATACGAAGAGAGTATAATATTTGGTGTATTCAAACTTCCTTAGGTGGCAATTAGAAACGGGTTTGCAAATACATGTGGTGTAAGTAAGCGTGTTACTTGATTACTGTGTATAAAAACTTTTGGTATGGCGTGGTAGTATAACACACTTTTTAGTATCGGTGGGGATAGTTATAATATGTGACCCCTCGGCACAACTGAGCCCGGATGTCGCCAGTGCCACTATTGAGATATGCTCCATCGAACTTAACAATAAACAATAGGAAACAAAGGATTTATTGACTGTTTTATTGATTTTTCACTACTTAAATGTCAAGTACTATAGACATGATATACATCATTTTAAAGCTAATTTCAAGCAGAATATTTTGGTTGAATATCTCAAAAATGATGATTGGCGACTTCAGGGCTCAGTTGTGACGAGGGGTCACATATATCTCCGAACTCCATATATGTGGCCCATTACGCGGTAATCAGCACTACCGCTTTGTTTATGTGCATTCCTCCTGCATCTGATTTATGCTATCACTAACGGCCATATGCCAGTATCAAATTTAAATTAAATGCATTTTTACCGAGATATAAATATGTTTGTGTACGCCTAAGAATTTGATATTTGAAACTTTAAGAAGAGCAACAGTGGATGGGCACGTCATATTTTGTTATTATTATTCTAAGAAGAGGATGGTGATTTTTGTAATGAGTCATTTCATGAAAACATGACAGTAAGAAGGTGTCAAATTTCATTTACATTCATTGACAGGTAATGACTTTCATTTATTAAATATAGAAATTTAATATTTATATTTACATTACAATGGTGACAAATTTCATTTACGATTAATGACTTTTTTATTTTTAGAAATTTTAATATGTATATTTATTGATTAAGAGCATGTCTCAGAGCTTGCAAAAATCTTAAATCCAATTGATTTTTTTTTTCATTTTTACTCCCTACTCAAACTAGAGATATTCTAAATTTCAGACATTCTTATAAATATACAAAATAAAATGTGTTCATATTTTCAGTAAGTTATGGTGTTAATCACTATTCTTCCAACATGCTTTTAAGACACAATTTTGCCGATACATTTGCTTAAAAAGAAAAGGGGAATTTAAATTGGCAAATTTCTCAGAGGCAAATATGAACACCGCAAAACAAACATGCACCACAGCTCTGAGATATTGTTTTTATGGGCCATTCAAGTTAAAATCCTACACCCCTATTGGAGACATTATCTTAACCTCTTACACTGGGGGTGTAGATTTCAAATGGAGTCACTCATTCAGTTAACTCCATTTGAAATTCACACTCCCTGTGTGGAAGATTACGGTCATGTCTTCCATAGGGGGTGTATGGACTTCAACTGGAATAGCACATTAGATAAGAATTCCATGCCATCACTTAGTTACAATATTTGTGCTTAAATTTAACTTGGGTTTTATTTTCTTACCTTTATTATAAAACAAGAAGAGAAATTTGATTACATCAAACATCTAAAGATCCATTAAAAGATCATATTTAATACTGATTGAAATGGAGGTCAAAAGTATTGATTACATTGGAAACCTCACTCTGCTCCACAAGTTACTGTATAGCAGCCAGCTACAAATTATAGTGATTCTTTCTGTCTAACCAACATATAAAGTAAAACAAAACATATTCTTCAAGTTTTTGGTCCGTATGCCAAAACAAGTTGGACCAGGTTTAACTTTAGACCGGGTCTACCTATTGAGATTAGTTCTATGGAGAAGGATCTTTTTGGTATTTATGTTATTCTATTGTAGATCCTGTAAAGGGCAAATACATAATAGCTTAATAAACATCTCAAGAAAAGTAACTGACCCCCCTTAAATAATGACAATTATTCCAAAACGGGTGATTGTATTACAAATCTGTAAAATGCGTTGGAAGCAGAATTTATTTCTGTACATTTTGACACCTCATTTGTAGCATTTGACTAGATATTGCCGTCACAGAGTACATTTAAATCAATGTAACCCAAGATTTGAAAGTTGCAGTAAATTCTATTGATTTTGCATTCAGTGTAATGGAAGGAAATCTGTGTAATGATATCTGAGTGTTTTTGTATTGTAAAAATTTGTATGTAAGTGCAACTTTCAAATCTGGACCTCACTACATTAAATTGAAAGGTGTTTTATTGTTTTCTGGGCTATCGTATCAAATGAGGTGTCAAAATGCGCAGAAATAAATTCTGCTTCCAACACATTTTTCAGATTTGCAATACAACAGCCCCTTTTTGAATAATGACCATTGTTTAAGGGGGGTTAGTTACTTTTTTTGAGATGTTTATTAGATGGTCACAGTTTAACCTTTAAATTTTGCTAGAAGTAAAGGAGGAAAAGAAGAGAGTTACAGAATCCCTCTGAAATTCTAACCTTCATGGTTATACCAGGTCTAATGACCTGGTCTAACTTGTTTTGTACATATGGACCTTCAAGTTTAAAAAAGAGAACAGGTTAGGCATAAAAAACCAAAAAAAAAAACCAAAAAAAAACCAAGTGTGTTCCCTGCAGGTGACCTGAAACCTTAATGCAAAATGTGTTTCTATCTACCTTTGTTTTAGAGTCACAATGTATGGTCAAATTTGTCTAAAAATTTTAAGCACCGAATTTGGGTACATTTGGGTGCTTTTTGTGCAAAAATGGTATACTGATGCACCGGCATGTCCAGGATCTGTTCCTGCAGGGGGGAGCTCAGAGGGGCTTTCAGAGTTATGCGGGGGAGGCTTGATGGCTAAAATCGCCAAAAAACGGCTGATTTTACATGATTTGTATTACAAAGTGCAGGGGCTTCAGCCCCAAAAACACCCCCCTAGACACGCCACAAACTGTGATGGGTTGCAAAACAGCAAAAAGTAAGTGTAGAGAAGGTCCGCATCTGAACGTCTGTGTGGCATATCCCCATACAAAATTTTCTAAGACCCCCACATCCGGATTTTAAACACACTCACTTCTTACCTGCCAAGATCTTTTACTTTAGATATATACATGTGGATGAAACTGCTACACACATCTCCGCATAAGCATCGCGCTAATTATGATATATATGATGAGACCCTTGAAAGGCCTTTCCTGCTTTTAACTTTATATTACATCAAGAGACACTTAGCGTTGCATTTGTCTATTATACCATGTATACTAGAGTTATATAATGCAGCAACTTGAATTGTTTGTGACTTTGGATACATGTGATATATAATTCTGGCAGTTGTGAGATGGGGGTGATTTCCCTGATGTATTGGCTAATTTGAAAAGTCACACTTGAATTTGGCTAATGGAAGCAGTTTCACTTTATATAAAATCTGACATGATCAGTTCTGTCATGAAGATGTCAGTGACAATTACATGTACGTATTTAGCTCACTCATTAAGCTTAGTACTGAGAATTTCTCATTATCATGGGCACTACTGACCAGTTGTGGTGCCAGGATTTTTTTCAGGGAGGCATGAGGTGGGGGAGGGTAAAATTAACAAAATTTGCACAAAGTTGCTGCAAAAAGTAGACATTTTGGATTTTACTGGGGAAAGGAGGGGGGGGGGGAGAGTGGTGACTATGGGGCATTTCCCCAATGCCCCCCCATTGGTGCCACCACTGTTACCATACCAACTAACTTATAAGAACTATTCTGATTACAAAGACGGCAACCTCATGTATTGAACCAGTTATTAGTGATATTCTTCAGAAATCTAATTTAATAAGGTCTATTTTGATTGGTTTATCATCTGAGTAACCAATCAGGGACTCTGTAAAAAGGCACTAGTACCACAGGGTTCAAACTTACACACATACACATGTACTTCCACTCTCTAGCCCATACTAAGTAGGATCATTTTTCTATGGCTTCTGGGAAGTGCCCAAGAAAAAAGGCTTCTCTGGCAGGCTACTGTGCATCAGGGAAGGGGTATTTTCAAAAAAATTTTACCCTTTTAATTGTGAATTTTCCTCTGAAGGAGTCAAAAACATTGCCCAAGGGGTATTTTTATAATATTATTTTTGAAGACATTTTAAACAATATGTGTGTTTTGGAGCCATAGGCGTTGATCCGGAGGGGGGTGGGGGAAATCTCCCCAAAAGAATTTTGCCATGGGGATGGTCCATACAATCATCCCCCAATGTTGACGCCTGTATGTGGGTTTCTGACCAAATTAACCTCATATTTGGCCATTTTAGCTTTTCGCGCGAATTTATTCCACTTTTGCACCATAGTTTAACAGTTTAGCTTCAAAATGGCGAAGAATTCTTATTCTTTCTCCAAAAGGTGCTGGATTCACTATACTTCAAGACATTCTCTCCTCCGAGTAAAAAAGAAATCTACGCCACAGTTTGGAGCAGTGTCGGATCTAGAGCAGTCAGAAGGGCATGGGGGCAATTTTAGAAGAAAATAATAATATTTAAAAATGCCCCCTTAGAAGTAAGAAACTTTTGCAAATTGAAGCAAAACATATTTGGTGCATCATTTAAACAGAAAAAAGGACCCGAACTCAATTTGCAAGATTTCAAACTGATACTATACAATTTTAGAGACTCGCAGTCACTAAAACATACATGAATCGATGCTGACAAAATGTGATGGGCTCTACATATCGGGAGTAGGTCCTAAATGCCAAAAGCCGAGAATAAATGCACAGTATCGGGTGTTTCTCTATTCAAATCTTGCAATATCTGTACGCGTACATTTTCAAGATTTTGTATGCATTGGACTTTGGGACTATGGATTTGAAGGAGTCAGAAAAGTGCCTGAACGCGTAAATACGCGTGTTTTGTGCGTTAAAGTAAACCCTGCTGTGCATTTAGTGCGATATATAAGGAAGAAAGGCCCTGTTTCATGCTAACCACTCCTAACAACTAAGGTGAACAATTACAATATTTTACTTACAGCCTCAGTGGTTCAAAAGAAATTGAGACTTGTCACTAGTGATACCTACAATTAGCCCCTCCCCCCAAAATGTTGTGTTGCCCTCAGCAACCGACCCTAAATTCTGAAAAATCAGGGTCGCAATTTTTATTTTTGAATGATGCTTTTACATATCAAAATCTCAATGTTTTCCACTTAAAAATGAATGTTTTGTTGAAAGTCTAGTCTTAAATTGATTATCTAACATTTATATATATCATCCAGTAGTCAAAATTGACAAATGTTCCTCATGGAAGCATTATTTAATATTTATAGGAATTTTTTTTAAAAAAGGTTTAAAAAATACAAATCGACAGACCAACCAGCTGCCCGATTTTCTCAAATAAAGGCAACACAATTTTTTTTGCCTTGTGCCAGATTGGAGGGGGGGGGGCTGAAGATGATTAGATTGTAAGTTTGACATTGTCATTCATACATGTTCCATGAAACGATAATGATGCTTTATTAAATTCTTCCAGTGAGTGATGTTATGATGAACTGTGATTTATTTTCACTTATGATCTATGAGCTGGCTAATTTAAAGTGAAAATAATATAATTCCTGTTAAAGGAGGGTGATCCAATAATTCATTATGTGCTTTCTATTGTACATGCAATAAATACTAAGCGTACAAATTAATTTTATTTACCATCAGTCAGTTTTCCTGACAAATATAATTATGATTTTCATTGAAAGTTTAATTATACAATTGGGTAACTCAATGCCAAATCAACCAATTTGCTGAAAATCTTGGCAGGTCATCCCCTCAGATTTTGCTGAAAATCATTTCTAACATACCTCTATGGAAAACCTTAGCGCTCAACTCCAAGCGGTTTTAGAGATACGGCTTGTCAAAATTTCACCCAGACCCCCCTTTTAGCTCCTGTGAGTCGCGTTGTTGAATTAGTCGCATTTTGAGACACTCATATTTTGACTTTAGGAAACAGATATTCAGCTGAAAATTGTTACCTAAATAAGCAGATTCTGGCCTTTAAAACAGTGTAGTTCATCAATTGGTTGAATTCTAGTTTTTCAGTAACATTAAATATGTATATCTATAGAATATACAGACATTTAAAATTAACAGTTTCTCAGTAACATAGAGGCTTAAGTTTCTACAAAACCATTAAATGGCTTTTTAAATGTGCAACAAGTATAGACAGTTATTTGCCATTAGTTTGAATTCTATATCCCACAAACATCAAATACAATTTCCCCTAAATAATTATTATCAAATGAATTCTCAGTATAGAACATTTAACCTGTAAAAATGCAGACATTTGAAATTGGTTTTTCAGTGAGTGCTATTAATACTGCAAAACCATTCAACTTTGATATAACATGACAAACATGAGCATGTGCTGCATTTCATAAAACAGTACATTAATTGAGCATGAGAATTCTGTGCAAGTTAGACGATTAATAATATTGCCCGAAGTAACTAGAGCGAAAACGGAAAGACTATACCAAGAAAAACATTACGTACTAGACGGATGCGATAGTTGGGCTATTTTAGAACCGATGACACATCATGGGTCTATTTTGTTGACCTTGAATTTGAAAAATAAGATGTTTTTAAAACATCGGAAGTGTGTGTCTTTGCTATAATGTATTAATTAGGTTAAGTACTGAATACCATTTGTTGCTGAAGAAATTAGACAAAATTGGGCTATTCTATTTGAAATCCACACTACCCTTGTGGAAGATTTGGGGAAGTATCTTCCAGGGGGTATGAATTTCAAAGGGAATATTAGGCAGCTCCATTTAAAACTCATCCTCCCTCTCCATCTTTTTCAGATGGTGTATGAAATTCAAATGGAGCTGCTTAATATGTTCATTCCCTTCGAAATCCATACTCCCTCTGTGGAAGATATTTCCCAAATCTTCCACAGGGGTAGTATGGATTTCAAGTGGAATATCCTAATGAATGTTGATGCCTGTCCTGTTCGGGATCATACATTAGGCACAGTTCTGTAACCAGTATTTTTTTTTTTTTTGCTGTGACATTGATTAAACACATCATTATCTCAGCTCACTTGCATTGATTCCTCTCGTTAGATGTTAAAGTAGAAACAGCACACTCCTTAACTAAAAGTTCTGTCTCAAGGATTTGAATTTAGCTGTTTCATTTGGCAAAGTAGGATGATATTTAATCCCTTTCCCCTAAAAAAAATGGACTGAAATTTGGAGTACTAAGTTATCTTCCACAGAAATTTTTAGCCATCATTTTCAGGTCAACATTCCTATTAAAATATCCTATTTGATAAAGCCAAGACAAATATTGTTCACACAGTACAGGATTTCTGAATTATCTTTGTTGAAGGTGGTCTTAACCCTGGAATTATGGAATATTTTGGGCCTCTTAACTGCTAAATTATTAAAGTTTAGAAAAGTATACATAATTAGAATGGCGGAGACTTGATGAATTCATCTATGAGTTCAAATTTGGAAAAAATTCTGCAAAATGGGTTTTTTGGCCCAAATTTTTCGGACCATGTAACAAAAGAATTCTTGATTCAAAATATTTTTTTATTAATTTTTAAAAACTAGATAAATATATCTAGGACCCTTTTATTTATTTATTTTTTTAAAAATTTGGATCAACTTTGACCACCCTTAACTCATTGATAAAGGTATAGTAGTAATATTACCAGAAGTAACTGGAGCGAAAACAGAAAGACAATACCAAGAACAACATTACGTGGTAGACAGGCGAGATAGTTGGGCTATTTTAGGACCAATGACACACTGTGGGTCTATTTTGTTAACCTTGAATTTAAAAACAGTGTCACAATCAAAATGTGTTGTTTTTTTGTTGATGAGTATAACCAAATGAACTGTTCAGGTTGGAATAAGTATATTTTTCAATGTTTCATTTTTTAATTTAGTATTTTTTTTAGTTTTAAGTCTTTGAAAAGGTTGTCGATCATTACAATATATTTTTAGCATTTAATAATAATAATAATATAATGTGCACATATTGCGTCTACAAAAATAATGTTGAAGCGCAGCACTGTGCAACGCATTGAAAACATTAAAACAATATGCAAATATTACAAATGGCAAAATATATAGAGAGATAAAAACCATATTAAATGACAAGAAACATGATAAAAGCATGCAACATAATATAATAAAGGGCGTGACAAGTGGGTGGCTATGGCAAAACACACAAGAGAAAACCAAGAGCCAAATTATCCACCCCTCATGCACCACAAAACAAAATATTGTAAGACAAGGGCACAGTGAACCGACAGGTCTTCCAAGTGGTCGAGCAAACACCAAAGGTGAGAAAAGGTGCCATCGGTCAACCGATGCCCCGGTCAAAAACCAGCAAAAATATGTTATAAACACAAGAATGGCAAACTATAGGAACACTATTAAACAGGGTTGTGAAATCTCCTCTTTTAAGCTGAATTCCTCTTTTTTGGCAATTTCTTTGATGCAAAATTTTAGCTTTTTCTTTCATTTTCAGCCCATTTTGAGCATATTTCTGTGCTTTTCCTCTTTTTTCCTCTTTTTTGAACTAAGTTCCTCTTTTTTTCAATAGAGGTCACTCACACCCCTGATTAAAGCAAGTATGATAGAGATAGATCATTTGGTATCTTTTGAATGTGACAAAATGTTATTGAAACTTTGACTTCATTGGAATCTTACTGATAAGATTCATGAAAAGCAAGTGGAGAATAGAGGGCAAAAAGGCTCTATCTGCAATAGCTGCCCTATAGACATTTGACAATTTCTGCATTCTATACATGTATTGTTCACATGTAAACTAAAAATATGACACATGGCAGCTATGACAGTTTGGTGCTTCTTGCATTACCTCCTCAAAGGTAACCATCAGGTACTGAGTCAGTCGCATGCTTGAATATTGGAATTTGATTTACATTGTTAAAAAGTGGTCTATTCAGGTACCCCATTTGAAAAATTATTAAATATGTCCAGAGAAATCTCAATTTTGTAAATGTATCGAGCAAAACAAAATCAGGTTTTTTATGCTTTTTTGGGGGGGGGGGTCAAAAAAGGTTCAAATTTTGAGGAGTTAAAACTTTTCACAAAATTGCCCCTACACAAGGCAAAAAAGGTTCACTTTTTCAAAATCTGCACCCTGAAATAATTTTGCATGTGGGCCTGGGTCTATTCCATGGATCAAAATTTATGCTGTTTGCATTTAATTGCATTATCATATTGCAACATTCTGTAACAGCTTTTAAAATCGGTGTTTATGTAAGATGACAGCCGTACACATTAAATCACGTTTTTATCACTCAACATAATATAAACATATTATCACCTCCGCTTGTATGACGTGTTACATATAAGGCTAAAAAATGTGTGTCCTTTGGAAGTGTGGAAAAACCAAGATGTGACATTGGTCCCCATTGGTCTTTTTTTAAAATTTTTTTTTTATGATGATTTGTGTCATATCATAATGGTAAAGAAACTGTCAAACCTCTATTTTAATTAGCTACAAGAGGGAAGAATATTAACTTTTAAATTGATATTTAACAAATAATTAGTAATATCATCACACAAGCACAATAGCTTACAGAGGAAATTAAATGCTCTCTTGTAACCACATACCATGTACCAGTAGCTAATTTGTAACATTTGATGATGGAACAATATAAAGAGTATTACAATTGATTGAAAGCATCTAATAATTGCACTCCAAATACAAAATGCAGTGTTTAAAAAAATAATGGAAATGGATGCTTCTATATCGCTCATTATTTTTAATGACATTTTGTTTTCAAAATATCTCAAGTGTGTGCCTTTGCCTTGTATTAATCAGGTTAAGCACTGAGTATCATTTGTTGCTCGAGAAATTAAACAAATAGGCCGAAATGTTGATACTTGTCCTCTTTGGGCTCTTGCATTAGACACATCAACATCTCAGCACATGTGCATCTCTTTCAACAAGTTAATACACATCAAACTAAAGGTTTAGTTTAAAAAAAATCTAGGACACCCTGCCTTTTTTGTTTAAAAAGTATGTTATTATTATTTTTTAAATTTTATATCTGTACTGTAACAACACTTACCTTTAAGTATACAGGCCCATCATCATCACCAATAGATACACGCCCAATTAATAAGCACTCATGAAAGTAGGCTACATCTCCCTCCCTGCCTGTCACATCTGTGCATACAAGTGATAGAATGGATGTTCCTTAAGTTAAGATCTGTTCGCCAGATGTGTGTTACTGTTAGACACAAGAGATGTAAACCAACGGCCAATAATATTTGTAATCAAATCCTAAAAGTAATGATCCGTTCATTGATGTTCCAATTTTCTCATCACCTTATACATATTGCAGTCTGTCACAGAGTTGACAGTATTTTTTACAAAATGTTACAGCACACTTAGCTCTGCTGTACGAACATATTAGTAGTAGGTGATTAGTGACCACAACTAGTGAGTTGCTCTTTTGATGTAAATAGGCTTGAAAGCACAGGCTGCGATTACAAGATGTAAAATCTAACTGTCATTATCTGAAATTGTCATCAGCAAAGTTCCTCACACCTAAGGGGTTGAGGTGAAAGTAGGTGACATCAGAACCTTGCTCCATCCACAGATGCTTCCTTTCACACCACTGTCAAAGTATCGCATAGTAAAAATAATGTCTTCCCATGATGCATTGCAGGAAATTGAACTATATACATTATAGACATTGCTATTCTTTGCTTATTGGATGGACCACACTGCGGAATTTAGGCCTCCTTGCCCTTTGGGTTGATAATAAGTGCGGATGAATAAGCGAACTCAAAACATTGCAATGGCGCAAGTGAACACAAAAGGGAGTTTGCTCATAAGAGCTGACAAGGAGTGAACACTCTACAAGCATCAGCCAAATTCAATGCTTAGAATTAAGGCTCAGTCAGGCACAGGACTTTCTTTTTTTGGAGTTTAACAATGTAAGGGGTGGTCATTTTCATTGCTCATAAACAGGGTCAGTTTATACATCTTAGAAGTATTATCCAGAGCTATTATCTCAACAGTGGCATAGCCAACATTTTTTCAGAGGGTGGGCAAAGGGGGAAGGGAGGGGAAGACAAATTTTAAGGGGAAAAAGTACAAAAGGCCTAAAAATCTTAAATATTGGGGAGGCCACCATCCCATGAGAGGGGGAGGGGCAAGACTTTTCACAGTGGGGAAGCTGCCCCCTTTACACCCCCCCGTGGCGTAACTAGGGTTGGTAACGCCTGGGGCAAGAAACAAAATTGCCGCCTCTACCCCCACCCGAGAATATCTTACTGTATCTCAAACCATATAGTAAAAATAATTGTCTCAATTTGAGAAAATAACAGATTCTGTACTGGTTGTTACAACTATGGCACAATGCATGATGGGAAGCCTTAATATACTACAGTGAGTTTAATAATCCATTGTGCTGATTGGTCTTTCATTCACTGGTTGCCTTGGAATAGTCCATTCAAATGTGGGTTTGGTTTTCCGATTTGTCTGGTGTTTAGTTGTTGTGGTTGACCAACTAATGTATGTAATGGGGTTAATTTGTGGCATTAGAATATGTTTTTGGTATGTTTTATGGTTAAGACAAATTTAAGCCATTTGCAGTACTGCAGTGTATTACATTTATAAGAACTAGAAATGAAATTCTTAAAATTAAGATAAACTGGTTTTTTTTGTAGATAAATTTCCATGTGTTTTTTGTTGTTGTAATATTACTATTGATCTCTTTTTTCCAAAAATACCCAAATCTGCTCCAGTCAGAGTGCCCCCCTCCAAAAAAAAAATGCACCCAAAAACAAAACAAAAAACGCAACTGTATATTTTTTAGAGAAAAATATAATATACAACATAAAAATGTAAGGTATATAAGGGAACAAACCAATTTTTGACCCCATACCCTCCTCCCCAACGAAAAGCCTTATGGGACATCATGAAACAATTGGTTTTGTACTAAATTTACAGGCAGACTATGGGAATCAAAATGTGTTAATATAAAATTCTTAAGGGTTTCCTAATGTGAACTTTAACGTGTTCTGGTGCACTCAAGTTCAGAGCACAAAACAAATCCTAACCCTTACTCTTACCCTAACCCTAAATCCTAACCCTAATCCTAACCCTTACCCTTTCATTATTTTGTGCTGTATTAACCCAGGTTGAGCATATCACAGAGTGTCCCTTTAATGTAGGTTGAAACTTTGAGCTTCCATAGAAATGCCAGCACATTAGATGTGAATAGGCAAAGTGCACTGTATCCAGGTTACAGTATTGGCATTCATTCTTACTTAAATGTCATATGAACCTTAGGGTCTCAGCAGGGTAGAGATGTGGAATATAAACATTGCATTGCAGAGAATGTTGATGTATATGATATAAATATTATTTTCGAAATCTTGCCTGTGCTTTATCTTTCTCAACAAACTTATAATTGCTGAATGATTCTACCATTTAGGCCTATAGGTTAAAAAAATTGCATTTTAGGGCAGCGATTCTCAAACTTGTTTGCAAGCTACCTTATTTTTGCACTTTCTCTTATTTTAGGTCTATGCACTGTGACTCTTTCCAACTAATTCCGTTTTTTAAAGTGTAAATCTTTTAAAAACCAGATTGTCTCAGCAGCAGGGGACCATGGGCTGTCATGTGCATCTAAGCCTCTCATTTCCACTTGAGTCATCTCAAGCACACTTAAAAGTTTTGGTCACCAGTCAATTCAGTTTTAGTTTAGGGTTGTTGTTATGTTGTTATAGCAACAAGCTCATCTTTCCTGCCCAATCAGCTGCCCCTTTAGTGGTGTGCATCCAATCAGGTTTTCCGCTTTTATACTTTCATTGCTTTGTTATGGCCATAGTTCTCTTAGTGATGCACTTGCAAATGTCTCTGCGATCATGATGGATCAAAAATCCCACCCACCCTCCCAATAGCGGGAAGGGTAACTCAGTTAACTAAGTATTGTCAAAGATACTCTAATAAGATGGTATGTCCAATCATGCTGCTTTATGCTTTGAAAATAAAGGCTTGGTATGGAGTTTCTTCAAAACCTGAAGAATCTCGTCAGCAGATTGTCTCCACTTTCTACTGCGTTTTATGGTGTTTGAATGTGTTGGGGAGTTTCTTCAAAACCTGAAGAATCTCGTCAGTAGATTGTCCCCACTTTCTACTGCGTTTAATGGTGCTTGGATGTGTTAAGGATTTTCTTCAAAACCTGAAGAATCTTGTCAGTAGATTGTCTCCACTTTCTACTGCGTTTATTGGTGTTTGAATGTGTTGACAGAGTTTCTTCAAACCTGAAGAATCTCGTCAGTAGATTGTCTCCACTTTCTACTGCGCTTAATGGTGCTTGAATGTGTTTAGGAGTTTCTTCAAAACCTGAAGAATCTCGTCAGTAGATTGTCTCCACTTTCTACTGCGTTTTATGGTGTTTGAATGTGTTACGGAGTTTCTTCGAAACCTGAAGAATCTTGTCAGTAGATTGTCTCCACTTTCTACTGCGTTTTATACTGGCATATGGAGTTTCTTCAAAACCTGAAGAATCTCGTCAGTAGATTGTTTCCACTTTCTACTGCGTTTGATGGTGTTTGAATGTGATAAGGAGTTTCTTCAAAACCTGAAGAATCTCGTCAGTAGATTGTCTCCACTTTCTACTGCGTTTTATGGTGTTTGAATGTGATAAGGAGTTTCTTCAAAACCTGAAGAATCTCGTCAGTAGATTGTCTCCACTTTCTACTGCGTTTTACAGAGTGTGATTGAAGGCTTTATGTAACTAATAATTGCTTGTTTTGAGTATCTTTAGTTAATTGACTATAAATATCAGTGGTTTTAATAATATCTATATATCATTAATAGTGTATATGTAATGCGGCTCTGGTTGGATACAAAATTTTAATTGCTGGCATTTTTTCTTCTTTTGGAGATTTCTAATTATTTAATTGCGGGTATAAAATGTTGTTTCCAATCCAATCCCTGTTTCATCCAAAGATGTATCCGTTTTGCTAAAGACGAAATTTGGTTAAATGTGATACAGAAGTCAACTTTTGTGTCTTGTATGGTTGACTTGTACACATTTTTCCAATAATTCTTGTATTTATTTATTTAATTATATGAAGATAAATAATTAAAAATGCTTGCTCCAATTATTGATTTCAATTGATATATTTGTATTAATTTATATGAAATCGATTGTTAAATATAATATAGTCTTATGAAAATGTGGAATTGTTATAAATATCTTGCATGTATTAAATGGTCCTCATGATCGTGGGACAATGCGGAGTCTAAATTTTGTGTTGTGTGTTTTCCTGCTGTCTCGAGACAATAAGTGTTAGCTTTTAAAAAGAATGATTCTGGATATAATTAGTTGATAGAAAGTCATTTCAGTACTGAAAATATTTTGTTACTTAATATTTCTTAAATTTTAAGATAGACCAGCCAAAGGTGATTTTAAGCATACACATGGCAAAAGTATACCTACCTGCTAAGTTGAATCTTTTCAATTTATCAAATGGTTTAAAAATCACAGGCAACACATTTGAGCATGAAAGGCGTACAGCGTGTAACATATTTGAAACAATATAAAATAATTAGACTACATGCCAGCTTTCAGCTGCTACTATAATTATACTATTAAATAACTGACACTTGAAGATTGAGCCTGTATGATTACAACAGTCAAGGGTATACAAAATTATACAAGCATCAGTTTTTTGAACACCTGCTCATTAGCATTAATTGCCAGATCACTCCAAAAAAAAAATATACAAAAAAATAAATAAAAAGATAGAAGAGCCAGCCACAGGTTTGGAATGTGATTCATAAAAGCAGTAACAGCTAACGCATTTCAAGTTTAAAATACAAAGGTATAAAGAAAGTCCCAACAAATGCCAATTTGCAAGCGTAGCGAGCGGGAAAAAATCAGTGTTTTTTATGGGTTTTTCTTTTGGGAGGGGGTCAAAAAAGGTCCAAATTTTGGGAAGAAGGTCCACTTTTCACAAATTTGACCCCCCCACCCAAAGTTTTTTTTTTCCTACCAGCTGATGTAGTGAATGTTAAATAGATTTTGTTATGTAATCTAGTCCTATTTTTAAAGTGATGCTCCCTTCAAACCATTTTTGAGAATCTCATCACTCAAATGTGTGAAGGCCAAAAACAAAATAGTATGACTCTGAGCTTGCAAAGATTAAAAAAACCAAGAGGGAATGCATCCCCTCCTGGTGACTCAAGCTCAGTGAAAATAGGCTTCAGATGCATAAAACCTCTAAACTTACATTCTTATTCACACAATGAAATTCTTGTTTACAAAATAATTGGGTAAAAACAATTTAATTGGCCAATTTTTCTTAAACAAATGCACACTATAAAACAAATTCATGAGACAGCTTTGAGGCATACTTTTTTTGCCATATATTTATTTTTGTTTGAATGAAATAAAAGTATTGTTCTATCTGATACGATGTTTTTTGAATGATGAATTATAAAAATATGTTCTGATTTTTCAATATTAATCAATTTTTCCTCTCATTTCTTGTACATTTCTGCAGCTCAAGAAAAATTATCCCAGATTCAAGATCAACTTGACAGGACTGAGAGGAGAGTACAGGATGCAAATGAGGAACTGGACAAGGTATCAAAGGGAACGCCCAGACCACCGGTAGGTTGGAGATTAATGAAAATGCATAAAAGTAAATGTGTTGACTTATATCGGACACAATCATTTTGACATTACTTAAAAAGTTACCCTTTTACAGGTTTTGTGGAGTAGCTTTATGATGCCATCACTGCATCTTCATTCAGCTTTGATGCCATCACTGCTTCTCCATTCAGCATTGTGTTAACGATGCTGTGATGACTCCGCAAGCTACATTGGTGCTCAATAAAGACTCTGAAAGGTTACCTTTCAGTAAATATGGAAACATATGTGTGATCATCCCCCACAAATGGGATGTAAAGAGTTTGTTTTAAGATATGGTCCATTCAACTTCTTAAAAAAAAAAAAAATAGAAAACAAAGGATGTCTTAACTATTTTACTTCTTTTTACTACCTTGCAAACAAGCAACAGGGACATATAAAGCTATGTAATATATCATTGTAAAGCTCATTTTGAGGAGTATTTGTCAAATATCTCAAAAAGTGAAAATGCCAACAATCCAACATCACCATTTGTGGTGGGTGAACACATATACTTTGATCAGCTCGTAATAGGTGGGAATTGTTAGGCTTTAGGCCGAAAAATAGACCCACGTTAAGAGAGCTATTAATTAGTTTACCTGTCCGATCTTTATTTTGTATGTTAAAGAAAGTAGACAAAGTATAGGAATTGCATTAATAATTCGTGATGCTTCTGGAGAAGTGTGAAAAGAAAATTCTCAAAATAAAATATTTTGATATTAATCCGCGATAAGACCCGCCGATTACGAGCTGATCAAAGTATAATTATACAAGACTTTTTGAAGATGCTGATGTGGAGTGCAATTAATGCTAATATATTCCAAGAGAAATGCTGAAATGATTGTATTGAAGGAACTCCCCTATTGCAATGTTGATTTGGACAACATTGTCATCATTTCTACATTACAGTCTCCAAACATTGAAAAATGGGGGGGGGGGAGTGTAAGATGTGCATTTGCAACTATTATACAAAGATAATGCGGAACTATCACATACTTAGCTGTACTTAACTCTGGTGATTGCGTGCTTTTAATACCAGCATGTGCTGGTGTGGCAACAAATTTCCACCAGGATTGTAGCAAAGAAACAGAAGCCTGAAATTGGCCCCTTTCCCCAATAAAAATAAATAAAAATGAATAAAAGAATTTAAATTTTTGCAACAATTTTGTTGCAGAAATGTCATGAAATTCACTTTTCCCTTTGGAACATTTTTTTATGGTGTCACCACTGGAATTATGCACAAAAAACCTTCAGCAGCAGGTCTGAGAGCCAAGGAGTGCTGATTGGCTAAAAATTGTGCTCCTATAGGCCAATTTTTTCATGTTATCATAAAACCGGTGGGGGCTTGAGGCACACACTTGATTATTTTGTAGGGTTGCTATTCTTATTCTCATTTAAGTTTTCATATATCATTGTTATTAATACTTTTTGTATATTTTTGTATTTATTTTTATCTGCATCTTGCTAGCTTTCTGAAGAAGAGAAGCAGGATTTACAGCAACAGCTTCTTAACAAGGTTCAAGCAGTCAATGAACTACGAGGGCGTATTTCACAAATTGAAGATGGGATGCACAAAACGCTGGAAATTATTCAAGAAAAAGATGCAGAGATGAACAGATTGGAGAAACAGTTAGCACAGATGAAGCAGGGAGAACCAGGATATGTGAGTTTATCTACTCATGTAAATGAATAAAATGCAGATTAAAGAAAAACTCATCTATATGTTTGTTTGTCTGTTTGTTTGTTAATGTATTTAAGTGCTTGTTTTAATAACAGTCAAGCCTGTTCTAATGAGCATTATCATACTATCAGTCACAACGAGTGGCAGAAAAATAGATTTGCGATCAAATACCAGTGATACCAGTGGTAAAATTAATGTTTTAAACAGTTCTCTCAATAAAATAGTGACTTTATACTTATAATCACATCCGTGGAACTTCATCAGAATTATGATTGGAGCGGTCAAGCTAATCACATGACTCACAGGAAGACCGGGAGTCATGTGATTTGATGATTGGTTTGTAGGCACGGGCAGGTAGTGTCGTCCCTTATCCTGGTTATGGTCGGAATCCATTCCGACGATGTAGTAGGCCACCTTACTGCCCAGTTGTAACCATCTGGAATCTGTGTCCAAAATGTTTGTCTCATTGAAATTGTAAGTGAGCTCCAACCGGAGAGGGCTCCCTCTTTTGCTCAGCAAGACGTTTGCAAAAAGGGGGTGTTACTAATGGTAAGAACAATTGTTGCAATTGATCCTGTATGTAATACAAGAACAATCACATTTAGGTTTATCCTTTGGTGATTTGAGCATGCTCTTGATAGTATTCGTAGCAATTGATTTTACAAAGCTACCATGTATCGGCAATCTCTTTTCGGATCAAGTGAGGGATGTTGTAGCAGAGTAACAAAATATGCTACACTTGTTATGACTGCTTTAGTATGATAAGAGCATAAAAGTAGGGTTTATACTTGGCAATTCGAAAACAATCCCATGTTTTATTTTTAATGCTGCTCTTTGTCCCATTCAGGCACAAGCTCAAGCTGCAGTAGCTGAGAAGGAAGAACAGGTTGATGAGGCAGACAAAGATTACACTGACCTCCAGAAGGACCTGGCTGACTCACTGGATCTGCTGGAACAAGAGATGAAGAAAGTCAAGAAATTACAACGTCAACTTGCAGATGGTATGAATTTGATGACATGTTACATTTATTTATACTGTGGGCCTTTGTATCTTTTCTGTCCTTAATTGTCCAGCTTGAACGTCTCAATTGGGCTTGTTCCAGTTAAGATAGTTTGTGTAGATAGGATGTGTAGATGGGTGAGAAAACTCATGTGCCAATTTATTTTTTTTTTTTCCAAAAGAGGGTTTTGGCATGTTGCCAAGTTCTTCAAATCAGCTTAATTGATGAAAACAGATCATTTCTTTAAATGTGATTTTCTCTCTTTTGTATCCACTGCATAAATCTGGTTTTTGATTTATTTTATTGCAAAAATGCTACTATATAAAGATTATGATTTTTCCCAAGATATTGGTCTCAACAAAGGAGATATTAAATGGTAATATTAGCACCTTTTTTTTCCAATTTTCTTGACTTATTCTGGAAACACTAAATTACCTGAATTCTATCATTTTCTATGAACTAACTATGAGCTTTCATCAAACAAGGTGTCATATGAAAGGTAATTAAATTCTCTTGTTATTTCAAGTTATAGGTGTTTCTAAAATTCCCCAAAATCAAAAATTTAAAAATCATTTTTCTAACAAATTAAACACTTTATCTAAAAAGGCTGGTGAGAGAATTTAGATATTAAGCTTTAAAGTTATACACCACCCCGAAACTTTGGAAACCATAGCACACTCAATGTAGGCTAAATAAATTAAAACATGGACAAATTTAGCTGATTTTCAAAAAATAAAGAAATACATAAGAAATGGTAGAATTTTTATGAAACTCTCAAAATAGAAGACATATGTTTAGTTTGTTCTAAGTTTTAAATTAATACACAATGCTGATTTGCTATTATGGCTATTTTGCTGCAAGCCCAATTAGCCATACAAACTACCTTAAAATCCATATGCTCTCTATAGAGGATATGCCCTTAATCATCCACACAGGGTGTGTGAATTTCAAATGTAGTCACCCATTCAGGTAACCCCATTTGAAATTCATACTCCCTGTGTGGAAGATGAAGGTCTTCTCTTCCATTGGGGGTTGAATGGATTTCAACTGGAGTTAGTCCAATATAGAAAGGTATATAATAGAAAATCAGAACATTAAAACTGAATGTATTGTTCTGTAATGCGAAAAACTTCCAAAAAGGCCAATGTTAGCAGTTTCAACATTGTAACATAATATTAACTAATCATAACCCCTGAGAATCCAACAAATAAAATCCGACACCAGACGTGCCTCTTTTTAAGCTAAGTGGGGTGGCTGGTGGAGTGCAATCTACCCACCCAAACTACCCTTAGGGTGTTAGATTTATAAAGGAAGTAAGAGAATGTATTCAAATTATCCTCACAAACCATACCCAGGGCCAGAAGGTTACAAAATATGTACTTTCATGAAAACTGCCAAATAGAATTTGAAATGGCTAGGTTACTTCATTTATACTTTCATTTTATGTTAGTGAAACTGTTGCAACAATTCAGAATTTGTATAAATATGAGTATTTAAATTTGTTTATTTATAGTGAATATAAATTGTAAATTGAAATTTGCATTGTATATTTTACCTGAAATTTATTAATATAGACTTCAACACTACTTGTTTATTTCGCTTACCAGGAGCGCTTTCGAGGAAGTTCCTCGTCATCAGCCGATGTTGTTAGCTCTGATGTTTTCTTGGAAACGGCTATATTTTACCTGTTTGGAAGAAATGGATAATTGTACAATTCTGTTGCTTTTTTTTTTTTTTTTTTTTGAGTTTATAAGGTTATGGTGCGGATTAAATTGCTGTATATTGTGCAAAATACATTCTGAAACCATTCCTTAACCAACCTTAACATAAATGAATGAGGAAATCATATTTCAAAAAGATTACTGTTAGGAATTTTGCATACATTATCACAACATAACTCACATTTTATTTGCAGGAGAAGTTGAGATGAACGATGCCTTGAAACAGGAACTGGAAGATGTAATTGATGGATTGACTGACTATCTAAGGAAGGTGCAAGAACAACAAGCCCAGCAACAAAGAGAAGCGGATGCCTTGAAGAAAGAGAGAGATAATCTGATACAAAGATTACAGGAAGCTGAAGCTGAGAAACAACAGATTCCTGTAGAGGAAATAGATGCCATACAAAAGGTAAGAAAGGTGTAAGAACAACAAACCCTGCAACAGAGAGAGGGGATGCATTGAAGAAAGAGAGGGATAATCTAATACAAAGATTACAGGAAGCTGAAGCTGAGAAACAACAGATTCCTGTAGAGGAAATAGATGCCATACAAAAGGTACTAAACTTTGGTCTACCTTAAGTTCAGTAATGTAGGTGCATATTTCACTGTTCACAGTATCGAATCGCGCACAATTTGATTTGATTTGTTCGGGTTTTTGATAACCCTGGATAACCCAAGAAAGCCTCTATTGAAGTTTATTTCCATTGGGGTCCATTTGAATACCGGGACGGGTTGGGAACAGTCAGGGGTTAACACCCTACTCTTTTCGAAACTAGCTGCGAGATACATGTACAGTTGTATTTTCAACTGATTGAGTGTCCCAGGTTAAAGAAGAAATAAAACAAACAAACAAACAGTAATGGCTCTCTGCACACGGGACCGACGGCTTAACGTCCCCTCCGAAGGACGGGGTACTTTCATGATTCATTTACCCAATTCTAAATGAACCGTGGGAGGAAGCAGAAGTCTGAATTTAATCTACAGATGTTGCCAATTAATTTCAGATTTTTTTTTTTCCAAGTCAATATCCCAGCAAATCGCCACCACCGGAAATTGAACCCGGGACCTCATGTACTAACGGCAAGTACCCTAACCATTGCGCCACGCTCTCCCACGTAAAGTTAACAGAGTTGGTAAAGAGTCGGTAACATCTTATATAATGAAATATTATCAGTTTCACCGTTGAGCCATGATTTAAGGAGGAAAATAGGAAAAGTGAACCCACACAGGAATTGAACCCAGGACCTCTGCCCCAGCTGTGTGTACGCCATTCTATATCAATCCACAATGCTATGAGTCCCGCCTATTACAAACTGATCAGAGTATAGTGGATATTCATAATGTAGTTGTAATAAAACTGGATAAAGAGTTCAGACTCAAAACACTGCACAATTTTGCTCCTGGGACAAGTGTTGGTATGGGAGCAGAATGTTTACTCTTGGAATGTTAGGTTGCCATCCTTATCAGAACTCAAAATCCAGAACTGAAACCTGGCAAAATATTGGACTTAAGAAAAGTTGAAGCTGTAGGGGTTATTTGAGATAAGCCACTTACTCATGGGTAGTGAAAAACATCAACAAAATCTCTTTTGGCATCATTGTAGAACTCATGTGATGTCATAGTCAAAAGTAGCTATCCTGATTGTAGATATAAATTCATCACAGCATCACCTATCGAAATTAAATGTTAGGGTCCAAACCGCTATTAAGTAGTGATTAAAGAGTTTAACTTCAACACTACACTATTTTTCGCTCACCTGGAACGTTTTCACTAGTTCGACTAGCGTCTTCAGCAGATGGTGATGCTGTGATGATATCTTGTCTACAATCGGGATATCTCTCACTGATGACGTCATATCAAGTATTATTAAGTCGCTATTAAGTAATATGAAAATTAATTAAAAAATTATTAAGTAAAATATTTTTTGTCTTTCTTAGAGGGTAGATGAAACAGAAGCAATGCTTAAAAATTTGGAAGACGAGAATGAGTCTCTACGTCGAGCTCAAGCCGAGGCTAGCATTGGTGGTGCTGATAAGGACATACAACTTCAAGGAGCTGAGGAAGAGATTGAAAAGTTGAAGGATGCCCTCAAGCAGCAACAGAGACAAGCACAGGTGTGTAGGCGCTACTGCCTTTCTTACAGTACCCATGATTGGATAATTGCATGATATAAGCATATGGTTAACCAATTAAAATAGAGCTTTTAGAAATTCTGAGCAAATTTAAGCTAATTCCTTTTAGCCTTAGTGATTATTCTTACTGTATGTTTTGGATAATCTGAGCAGAATTATACAGACAAGCCACTCCCAGGGGATGTAAAAATGCACTTCTCTTTATTCTCATCTTTTTAATAGGCTGAGAGAGATGCCTTACAGAAACAGTTGACAGCAGATAAACGGAAGCTGAATGATGCGGCAAAGAAAGCCAGAGCTCTGGGAAACAAAGAGGATGAAGCCAAACATCTAGCAGGGCAATTAGGTGCTCTACAGGTAAATAGGTCATACCTGAGTAACTTCATGTCTATTGCATACCAATCTTTTAACCAAATATATAGAAAGGATTTATTCCCTGACAGGAATCTATAACAAGCTATAAGGTTTTATTGGGTGCACTGTCAGATTGAAAAGGTTGTTGAGCTTTTGTCAATGTTTTTTTTCCTGATGAAGTCAGAGTTATAACTGGCGAAAGCTCAACAACCTTTCCAATCTACGGTGCACTTGTCGAAAGCTTGTTGCTTGTAATCTTTTAACAGTCTATACTTAACTGCAAAGGGTACTATATTGTGTCTCATTTCAAGTTGAAAGCAACACCAGTTTGGATTTCGCAGTGGCAGATTCGAATCGGTACCTTAACACACTTGCATCACCAGCATACAGACAAACCGCCCTCCTACATTTGTGTATATTCCCCACGGGATTAAGTTAGCGCGCAATTCAACATGGCGTTATTCTCAACTTGAGACGATATAACTATATACATTTTCCTTCAATCTTAAGGTGGGTTTGTAGGGACTTATTGTAAATAGGAAATTTGGGTGGAACCTTGACTGATAGACTGATTTTACAGAAAGCCCAGGGGGACTGGGCATGCATCGGCATCATAAAGTTATTACTGTTATACAAAAGGTGTCATTACATATTAGATTAATGAAAGCATTAAAATTCATAAGAAAATTGGCATTATAAAAGGCCATAATATGTATTACCTGATTGGATCAGATCATATGTGACCTACTACTACCACAAAATGAACGTGAAGTCGCAAATTGGTAGTTTCTAGAGACATCCTGGCTGCTTAAGTTGATGTTCTTTGTTTGCTGCACACCTGAACAAGCCAGTAGTATGTCCATCGTGAATGACCCATTAGGCCTATAAAAAAATTGTTTGATTGGCGTACCCTAAAATTAGGCCCGACCCTTTGCAAAAAAAAAAATAATATTTAAAAAAATAAATATAAATAAATCAATTTAAAAAAAAAGAAGAAAAAAAAGTTCCAAAGTCTTTATCAAACGAAATTAACAGCTTAAAAAGTAAAAAAAACAAAAATCCCGACCTACCTACCCTAAAATATTTTTTTTTATGTTATGCCAATCAAACAATTTTTTTTAGGTCTTATGACAGTGGCGTATCGTGGGTCATCTGATTAGGGGGGCACCGACCATGATTGGGGGGGCACCGGGTCTAATTGGGGGCACCGACCATGATTGGAGACACAAGTTGTTTTTTGCCAATTTCATATGGGATTTTCTAAATTTTGCAATCAATTGGGAGGGGGGCACATGCCCCTATGACGCTATGCCACTGCATTGTGCCCCCATTCACAAAGGACATACTGCTATACTATTAGGTGTGTGTGAAACAAAGAACACCAACCAACGCAGCAGCCAGGAGTCATGAGTGTAAATTCCCAATTTTGACTTCCATTTCATCATTTGACTGTCAAAAGTTTCCTGACCGCTTATTAGGTCGAATATGCTACTCCTTTATTAGAGCATTTTGCTGCAAACTGCGTACTTCCACGATGTTACCAAGGTACCTGCAAAGCGTAGTATTGTGTGGTTTACACATTGTACGCATTGTAAATTCCGCTGCCATATACATCATAGAAATACGCTCTCGTCAAAGGTTTACAGCAATTTACTATTGATATTACTGGACCCCCTTTGGTTGTATATGGTATTTCTGAGTCATGAAATCATAATTTTGTCAATATATTTCCATCCTTTATGCATGTACTCAGGATTTTATTTCCCTTTCTTAACCCAATCTAGCATGTATGAGGTATGTAGATGTGATCAGCATTCTTTTGCACTCTTTTGGAATATTCTGCACCTCACTGGCTGAACAACTCGCATCACATCGTACAACCCCCCTCCCCCGCATTCCCCTTTCATGTCATTCTTTTTCATGTCAAAACAGGGCATGCATGTTGACAAGTGCAACAAGATTGTTGTGAGGCTTGTAGTACCAAATTGAAATGTCTGTGATCCAGTTATTGTTGATATTTTGTTTTTGCTCAATATATTGTCGTCGTAAGTTCATTAATATACCTGATCACTAACAACCTTTAAGCAATCAGCTGTTAATTTGTAATCCTATAGTAAATGTTGCTGCCAAATTAATGTCGCCCAGACTTCATTAAAATATCTCAGTTTTCCACATGTGCAAAGATTGGGCTATTCCAGTCAAAATCCATCACCCCCTATGGAAGACATGGCTTTCATCTTTCACACAGGGGTGCAGATTTCATAATGGCTATTCATGCGTAATCTCTTCTGTCTATGATTCATGTAACCCATTTGAATTTACACTCCCTGTGTGGAAGATTAATGTCATATCTTCCATGAGGGTGTATGGATTTCAACTGAAATAGCCCATTGTTAAAGTTTGTTCGGTTTATATAAGGCGGAAAAAATAAGACTCATAACAACATGTATTGATATAGAATGGCATGCACGCAGTTGGGCGCAATGCCAACGCTAGTTGTGCGTTGCTTAATGTGTGACTGGCGCACGCTTATGTGAATTAACGCAAGCGTGAGTTGGGACTTTATTGACGCGCGCAGTAACAAAAACCGAATAATTTCCGCCTTATATAAGCCGAACAAACTTTAATTGCAAAAGTATTTTGAATGTGTAATTTTTCCCTTGTTTTTTATCTTGTAAGTGATAGGCCTATTAAAAGTAGTATCTTAATGACTGTAGCACCCTTGTCCATTGCTGTCAACTTGTGGCAGTCTTGACCACACTTTATAACAAAACAAAAACCAGAGCTTTAAACATTATTCTTTATGAATGAGTGACTTCATCAGGCAACTGACCTGTTGAATACTTTTCCAAACTCTAGTAGTCTTAATGATTAACTCAGACCAAACCAAAACATCACTAGATTTAGATCAAGACAAAACTTCATAATGTCTGTGGCAAAGTATATTTCAATATTTTTAGGCTGAAAGTGAAATGCTGGAAGCTTGATTACAGACCTTAAATTTTCAAAACCAATATCTTTATTATTAGGCTGAAAATGAAATGCTGGCCGCAAGGTTACAAAATCAAGATGCAGAAATGGGTGATCTTCTCAATACCAGTCTCAACCCAGAAGATGTAGCAGGTCGCATCCAACAGACTGGTAGGAACATTGATAGAGGAGCAAGGAAGAGGACTCGACCATTGGATGGTGGGGATGTTGTAGGCCAATCTCTTGCTGATTTGGAGGGACAGATAGGGGAGAGATTAAGAAAGGGTGATAGGGATAAAGAGGAGGCACAACAGCAAAAAGATGAGGTGAGAATTGTATACTGTAAAATATTTTGAATTTTTAGCATACCGTCAAAAATCGATAGTTATAAGCATATGTACTTACTATCGAGTGCTTTTAAAACATGCAAACATGAAGAGCCCCATCCACAAAACTGCAAAGAGTTTTGAGCAAATCATCGATGCACATAGTTATATACGAACAAGTAAACATGCAAATGTGTGTCTCAACCCCATTAGCTTAGTTGGTAAAGCGCCAGACTTTGGTACAATTTCATGTTGTCAAAAGTGCTCAATAGTAAGCACGTATGCTAACTATCGAGTTTTTACAGTATTTTTTATACAGATTTGAAGAAGTTAAATTTGAGTGAAATATAAAAAGTATTTTTTATTGTGAATCAAAACAATCTGTAAAAATTGATAGAAAATTGAGATACTTATGAATGAAAAGTTTTCCCTGTTCTTAGTGCTTTATGCTATGGCCCCATTGAGTTAGTGTGAGAGTCATAAATCTCATATTTTTACAGATACAGATGAAGAAATTATTGTTCACTACACAGCTATTAAAAGATTGATGAACAAGTCCAATAAATAATAACTTTGTTTAATATTTTATTGCACATTCTTTATAAATTCAACAGGAAGAAAGATGATCATGAAATCAAGCAGACATTTCTTGACTGGTCTACAAGTCATAATTTTGTGAATCAGAATATACATTGCTTGTCTCCTTTGTTACTGCATTTTCATTGTATTTTCAATCTGAATGTCTTCTATCTCATATTATTGCATTATCAATGTATTTTGTTATTGATTTGAGCTAGGCTGAAGCTGAGATTGAAGCGCTTAGGGACCAATTGGCAGATATCCAACAGCAGTATGAACAGGATGCTGCACATGCTGCAGCACAGGCAAAGGTATACTGTGATTGCATCTGTGAGATTGTGACCTACAACTATGCTCCTGGACCATAAGTAGATACTTAAACTCATATTTGGCAGCTATTCATTATTATAATAAAAGTTCAATTGGCTAATTTAGACTATAATTTGCTTTATCCTTAACCAATCTTATAAAATGAAGCTAGATTTCACACTATGACTAGCAACCTGTGGATTATGTCATGAGTCGACTACCTTTTCTAGAAATTTACAGAACTAATTGATTTTTTTTGTTGATATTTGGCCATTTTGTGGAAATAAGGGCTAAAATTTTAGGGCGTTTTTTCATGGGCTGTGACGACCAATCTCAAAGAATTGTACTAAGACTAACTTCAGGTTATTCATTCTAATATTTTGAATGCTTAGACTTGTGCCAAGGCTTTGAATTTTGTGACTGTAATTGCATGTTTTTTTTGGCCAATGTTCGCTCAGATTGCAAAACTTTTTAAATTGAACTTTTTATTGCCAGTTAAATCCTTTACTTAGTTTTATGTTTAATTCAGCAAAACAGGATGATATTTTTTAATCCAACAAAATTAGCTATGTATTTTTCTGGAATAGGGAGTACTGCATACACCACTATACCATGTATCCCAACACAGCAGATGGTTATTTTCCAGAATACTGAAATTAATACATTTAAAGACATAAGCCTGATATAATAATAATAATAATAATGGATGGCACAACTATAAGGTGATTTGATATCTTACTGGTCCATGAGCATGATGTTAGATCAAAATCTTAAAATTTATACAGATTTAGGAGGGGTAACGAAGCGTGTCATGCTTGATTATTTATCTAGAATACACTGGAGCACTAGCTGCAAGATCAATGTAATTTAGAATGAAAAATACATTGAATTTTTTACATAAGTTGAGATAAAATGAATGCATTGTACTACCTATATCAGTGGTTCCCAAACTTTTTTACATGCGACCCAATTTTAGAATGAATAGTTTGTTGGGTCAGCAACCTACTGATATTCATGGTCGATGTGTGGAAGTCAAGTAATTACGAGTGTTCCCGCCTACTCTACTGGCAAATATGCAAGTGAATCGTGCAAAATCAAAAAATTGCTATAGCGCGCATATTTGTTGATGTTTACTTCTACTTTGTGTGTGTACAAGTGTTATTTTCATGACCCTTATTCAAATGACCTGTGACCCAGAAAAAGGTCAGGACCCATAATTTGGGAACTGCTGACCTATATAGTTGGAAGTTAAGAAATTGTTGTCGTATGTCTTAACAACTGTGGCAAGGGACCACTGACTCAGTATTTTATGTATTGTAAAGAACAAACATTATTTTAACATTAGATTAATTTCTAGAAATTTTAAACATACATAATTTGATCTGGTACATGTAAAAGTTTGGTGAAGCTCAGGGCTTGAAAAAATGTTAATTTCCCGGGAAGCAAGCGAAATTTGCCACAATTTATAGCATGTTTTTATACAAAAATCCAAATACCAGAATTTACCTCGGAACACCAACATTTCGAGCCATGGTGAAGCTGCATGTAATGTATTAAAGTAACTCAAAATAATTCTTGTGTAAAATTCAAATATAAGCAAGATCCCACAATCAGTATCACATTTTAACTGAGATGATGATAAAAATACAGAATTGATTCTGAGATCTGCAGGTGCAGTGAGTCAGTCACTTTAGCTGTTCCAGTTGAAATCATACGCCCCTATGGAAGACATGACCTTAATCTTCCACACAGGGAGTGTGAATTTCAAATGGGGTTACCTGAATGGGTGACTCCATTTGAAATGTTCACCCCCTGTGTCTGAGATTAAGGTCACATCATTCCACAGTGGGTGTATGGATGTCAACTGGAATAGCCCATTCATCATCATACATATCATGGTTACCAGGCAGGTGATAAGCATGGTTACTAGTCTCATTACACAACTCAATACCCACCCATGTGTTTGTATTGTGGTCTTATAATTACAGGAAGATGGTGATGATATGGATGACGAGGAAGAGATGGAAGCTATGCGTGATGAATTGAGGAGACTTCAAGAACAACTCAGACGTGAACAGAGAAATCCACAGGTAAGATTTATTTGTCTGTTTTTTGTACAATTATTTTATTTATTTGTGTCTTGTTATCAAGGATTTTGGACCATCTGGGGCATGAGAATTTTCCTGCCCTAGCAGGAATTCCTGCTTTTTGTTGTCCAAATTTCCACATTTTTATTCATTTTTAGCCTGTTTTGGAGAATTTTAGCCACATTTTACGCACTTTTTCCTGCTTTTCCAGAATTTTCATGTTTTGTCATGGAAATCTACTCTCATGCCTGCCATCTGCTGCCTACTCTCTGTTCCAGAAAAATACAGCACTAATTATTTTTGGAATAAAATTTTTTTATCCTGTTTTGCCAGTGAAACATAGCTAAATCATAATCGTTTAGTTAGTTCTACCTGATAATGAAAGTCAACTTTTAATATTTGGTCAATTTTTGGAATTGAGGGCCCAAAACATGTGTTTTTAGGGCCTTTATTTGTATGCTGTGATATTCAAGCCCAAATATTTGTACTAAAACTCATTTCAGGTTATGTATTCTAATCTTTGGGAAACACATTTTCTAATCATTTCAATAACCAATTATAAAAATGAATATAAAATATTAAAATTATGAGCAAATTCATAGCTTATACTCAAAATTTTAAATTCTTAGACTTTTGCTAAGTCTTTGAAATTTGTGACTGCAATTGTAAGAAAACATGCAAAAGTGCATGTTTTGGGCCCATTTTCCCTCAATTGCAAAAATAATCAAATTTGACTTTTATTTACTGGTACTTAAACATAACTTTACCTTTATGCTAAACATATCATAGCTTCTGATATTGGGCTATTCCATTTAAAACCCACACTACCCCTGTGGAAGATTTTGGAAATATCTTCCACAGGGGGAGTATGTTTTTCAAATGTAATTGGTCAGAGTTAATAATTTTGAAACTCATACTCCCCCTGTATTATGGCTTTACCTAGGCTTCCACACCTGGAGTGAGGATTTCAAATGGAAGTTCCCCAATTGTCTATTTGAGTCAAAACTCATACTCCCTCTGTGAGAGACTTTAGCTAAATCTTCCACAGGGGTAGTGTGGATTTTAATAGAATAGCTCGTTCAACTTGTTGTTCTCTTTTTCAGAGGAGGCAGCAAGAAGAGCCGCTAATACTACATGACCCACATGAAGAAAGAGTCAAACATCTGGAGAAATCCTTGAGAGATGCTGATAGACAAATGAGAGATAATGATGAACTTGCTGCCCAAGAAGTAAGGAATACTTGAATATGTTAATTTTAACAACATGTTTCATTTTCATGGCAAAACATTGGCTTGATCGATAATTTTGCACAAGGTTCGCCATTGCAAGTAATAAAGTGATTCCGTCTGGGTATCAGACTCGGGTTTATGAGACCTGGGGTCCATTTCACTAAACTTTTAACCCTTCGTAACTCAGGTAACCGTTTTTAAAGTTACGAATACCAAATACTAGATGTAACTTTACGAAGGGTTTTGTAATAAATCCCTATTACTTACGAATAGTACCGTTCGTAAGTAAGTTGAGTGAAATGGAACGATTTTGAGACTTACGAAACTTTGTTAAGTAGTAAAATGGACCCCTGTACCTTAACCACTTGGCCATGGGAGCTTCATGATTAGGCAGGTTGAAAGTGGGCACTCAGTCTTATCTCCTCCCTGCAAATAGCCCCTTGTAGTTAGGGCCTAAATGCAAGAAATAATTCCTCCCTGTAGAAGAAATAAAACATTTTTATTTTGATGGTATGAACAAAAACATGGTAACTTCATCGCCATGTTGGTGCATCCATACTACTGTTCTATGCAAGGTAAAAAAAACATGTGAAAAAACACGAAACATCCACTTCAAATTTTTGTTGTGTATGTTTGTTTTAGTTGGCTGCTGCAGAAGCTCAGATGCAAGAATTGAAAGAGGAACTTGCCAGAGCAGAAGAGAGGGAAGGTGCCAGACAAAGGAGGGAAGCTGAGAGACAACGACAAGCTGCTCTAGCTGAGGTAAGGATGAAAGATGCATTCCAAGGCTGTGTTGTGTATTGTTTTTTATTGGAATAAATATTGTTATTTTATGCAAAGAGATACCTTTGTAATGGCTATAGAACTTGGCAAGGTCCTTCAGCGGTGTCTGACTGCTGTTTCTGATTATCGCGTAAACAGAACTAGGTCAAACGTCCCTATGCAGCTTGATTGGCAAATGAGGTGCCGATGTGGTGATGATATGTTCAATTAGCCAATCAGAAGCCTAATTCAGTGTTTATGCTGCACTGAAGAACCTTGCCAAAAACTATCAAAAACCATTCTACTAGAAGTAAGAGTTGGTGAGGGATTCTGGATATTTCATGTACAGTATTTATTCCAATAACCGGCCAGGGCGCTTAACTAAGTCATTTTTGATGGGCGCTTATTTTTTTACATTGTTCACATAACTGCATACTTAATCATCAGTGTACATGCCATATGTTTCAGACCATGATCCAGATTTGCATGGGCAGTTAATATTATCAGTTTGCTTGTTGTCAACTGGGTGGGCGCTTACAAGAAAGAAAAAAAAAAATCCCGACTGACCGACCCAATTGTTAAAATTCATTTGAGGGCAAGCAAACAATTTTTTTTCTTGGCCTATCCACATAGCATTAAAAGTTAGTCATTTCTTGTCCATATGCAGGCTGAAGCTCTTGCAAGTGCTCAAGCCCAGAGGGCAGCAGAGGAACTAGCAAGAGCACAGGATGAGATTGATGGACTAGAGAGGGCACTAGCCGAAAAGGATCATGCATTACGTGATGAGATTGAGCAGAGTGGTAGGGCATCACACACAGTAGGTAAGAAACATGACAAGATGAAGTAGGCTGTGTTTATTGTGTACTTATGCTGTAAAATGTGGCTGTTCCTGTTGAAATCCATATACCGCCTGTGGAGGATAAGACCTTAATCTTACACACAGGGAGTGTACATTTCCTTCATATGCCCCCCTCCCCTGCCCTGGTTGGGAGATAAAGGTCATGCCTTCCATAGGGGTGTATGAATCTGGAATAGCCCAATCCATTTGCTTATTTGTTATGCACATTATAGCAACAGCAATATATTGCAGCAATTTCCAGCCAGCAAACTTGAGTTACGTACTGCAAAAAAATTATTATTCAAAAAAAAGGGGGTTCATTTCGGAATTAAGGGCATGAATGATTGTTGATGCCGAAGGCAGAGCTAAGAGCATAAACAACAATCATGTTCTTGTATTAAATCACATTCACCAACATTATATGACAATATAGCTGTAAGTGATTTAATTTTTTAGGTGATACATTTTTATTACCTATGTATTTTTCAAACAGCTGAACAACAAGAAGAAATTGGTGCTTTATATGACACACTGGAAGATCAAAAGGGAGAGATCCTGAGACTACATGATATGCTGAATAGAGTAACAGGAAGACCTCAGGGTAAGACTTTATGTCCATGGGGGCCAAAGGCGGCAAATTTGAAATTGACATAAAGGCAAAAATATGGAGTAAAAAAAAATACATAACAATATACACGTCAAAAAGCTGTAGAACTTTAGAACCAAGTATGCTAGACCTTTGGTGTTTTCAGTATATGATAGCCTATTCTTTTATAAGGTAATAATTATAGTAACTCAATTTTCAAAGAGCACAAGAGAGCACACCTCCATTTAACACACCCATTGAAATACACAGGAAAAGACACACTTCAGATATAAAGTTTGGTATCAAATTAAAAGCTGATCATGTGTCTTGTGTAAAATATTATTCTTTTAACAGTATATATTGATGACCATCTACTTTTTTTTGCTCTTTTCCTGCAAAGAAAAAAAATGTGCAAATTTAACCCTAAAAATCACTCAATTTTCGAAACCGGACATTGTCCAAATTCACGGCAAAACTTATCTCTGAAATACAAAATTGGGACATTTTCTCAGATTTCTTCATGTAGACACCTGCTGGAAGCAAATGAGCTGAAAACATGCAAATTTTGACCATACATTTTGAAAATAAGGCCGCAACAAGCTCAAATAAGCGGTGAATTCTTTTTTTGTTGTTAGTGTGCCCTCTGAATAGATTTACAGGATGACCTCAGGGTAAGGGGAAATCACATATGCACACACATACACTTTGCCATGCACACCCCTACTTGTAATGACCTTCAAACAAGGACCTACATCTGTTTCCTATCTAACTGAGAACCTTGCAGAAGCTAAGCACTAAACCATGCCAAGACACTTTGACCCTCATGTTTACTTCATAAAACACTAAAATGACAGCCTCATTTGAAAGAGCATAGCTATAATGTCAGAGTTTCTATTATTTTGTTAGATTAACTCTAATTCAAATATTAGATCTTGTCTGCATTACATTGCTATTTACATAGCTTATTTATAGCATATGACTGTGTATACTTGTTTAAAAAATGCCCAAATTTTCTAATTTAGTGAAATTTGTGGTGATCTTTAAATAGCCGTTTAAGGTGGGTTGGTGGGGAGCACTCAAATAAAATAAAGCACAAGAGGAATGGTATGGGTTCTGTAATAAAAAACCCATTGGAAAATTGCTTACAAACAACTTGTGCCCCATCCTCCATCAGGCCCTGTGCCTCACAATAGAATGACTGATGCTACGCCACTTCCATGTGCTTGATTTTTTCAGGAGGGGAAATGCCCAAAACTGTCACTTTGATAGTTTATTGGTCTTAACTGAAGAACCGCATCGACCTATGGAAATATAAATGCAAATATTGGCTACCTGGACTCCTTTCATATAAAATGAATGTATTCATTTTAAGAAGCATACTGTAGTTTGTTAGTTAAATTGCTGAAATTTGACAAATATGGTTGCTGCCCTCCCATCTGCCTAAAAGACTTAAACTATATATCACATAAATCAAGTTGTCAAGTGTCAACTTTCACCAGACCTAATTAAATGTAACAAGATCTGATCTACCTATACCAAAGAAAGCAAGTTTGAAAATTGAGTTACCATCATAACATCATCATCATCATCATAGCAGAGAAATTAAAGGGTCTGTCCATACTATTGATGACAACCTTAACTCTCTCCACACCATGCGGGTTTCGACTGCAGACGACATGTTTCAATTTTATTTTTAATTAACAAAATTTAGAATTGTTAATGGTCATTACCATATTTGGAATCAGCATGAAAAATGTATTAAAATAAGTACAAACAAGCCTAGTATTGGTTCAGTGGTTCTTAAGATAGCTCTTGACATGTTTAGGAAATATGTCAAAACTTCTAACCTTTTATATTGAGGCCTATGGCTAGCTTGCAGAGCATTAAATCCCTAGCATGAAAAATGTATTAAAATGTGTACAAACAAGCCTAGTATTGGTTCAGTGGTTCTTAAGATAGCTTTTGACATGTTTAGGAAATATGTCAAAACTTTGGACCTTTTATATTGAGGCCTATAGCTTGCAGAGCGTTAAATCCCTAGTATACTTGGTTGTGAGTATATGGGCTTTTACTTGCCTATTTTCTTACATATTTTATTGGTTTTTGCTCCTATTTTTGCATGCATTTCAATTTCTTATTCCATCTTTAGCCTGGTTGGATCAGATAGAATCATATATTATTTTTGTGACCCAACCATAGTGAATAAGGCTCATTTTGAGAAAAGGATAGAAGACAAATATGACACGATCTGATCCATGGGGCCAACAGCGGCAAATTTGAAATTGAGAAAAAGGCAAAAAGAATGGAGCAAAAAACAATAATAGAAAATACACATCAAAAAACTTCAGAACTTCAGAATCAACTTCAACCAAGTAGGCTAAACCTTTTGTGTTTTCAGTATGTGATATCGTAATGTTTGTATAAGGTAATAATTATAGTAACTCAATTTTCAAAAATGCCTCCTTTGGCTCCAATGGAGTAGATCGCATCACAAGTATAATAATTCGCTGTCGTAGTGCACGTTAGAATATGACCGTTGCCAGGTCAACTGGATCACGCTTTCCTTGTTACTTAACCACTGATCGAAATGATCACAACACAAAGCCTATGGCATATCAAAATTCGGCACAGGTGCTTGAGCCCAGGCTTGGAGCAGTAACCGATGGTTACTAACGTGCACTACGACAGCGAATAAGAGGCCACACTGTTAATATCTTTTGTTATTGAATATTCTAGCTACATTAGGAAAACTAAGCATCAGCATCAGGTACACACAGCCCTAAATATTTGCATTTGATCACATTTTGTATTGATTCGCTTTTGTTAAATTTTATTACACTTCATAAGCACATGTAAAATATATACATATATACATTGTACATCACATGCATCAAAATTCAAAATAAACATAGGACTTAAATTTTTAGGCAAAAGTCATTTTGTTTGTTCTAATATAGGAAACATGGTCCATTTTGATATATAGGATCCACAACTTGAAAGTTCCCCCTAACACTTTTTTAAATAAATGAAATTTGTTTTTAAGAAATGTAAAAATGTAAAAATGTAAAATGGTATGTGTAGCCTTATTTGTTGTACACATCTGGACCAATTTATAGCATCTCATATCATTGTGTTTGGTCACAATGGTTTATTGGAGGTAAATTGTATTTTCCTCTACAGAATGACCTAAGTGGGACATGGCCAAGTGGGACATGGACTAAGTGGGACATGGCCTAAGTGGGACATGTCCCACATGGACTAGGTGAGATTGGACTAACTGGGTCTGGACAACGTGGGATTTGGACCAAATGGGATTGGACTAAGTGGGATTATACCAAATGGGATTGGACCAAGTGGGAATTGCCCCTAGAACTATGAATTTTGTCTTTATTTTCAATAACAGTCCTGATGAACATGTTCAGTAAAGAAAACTACTTTGTTCACTATGACCTTATGAGCTGGATTCTTTCAATCTTTCTGTCTAACAATTTCCCTCATTGGGATGTTCTCTTCTTGACTTTCATGTTTACAACATGGGCATTTTACTTTGTCAAATGAAAAGGCAGCAAAACTGTACAGAAATGGATTGAGGGTGGAATTGATAGGTAACACAAATGTTGCTATCCAGGCATAAGCAGTAGGGCTAACTTCAACTGCACCAGCCTGAACAAGAATCGATAAAACCCCAATTGGTACCCAGCATAAGAGGTCGGTGAGGACAAGAAGAGACATTTTCATAGCCATATGCATATCTTTGTGTGAGCTTTGAGATTGTTCAGAGTTTATGGTAATTTTTCTAGCATCAACAAATATAGCTATGTAGCAGAAGCCTACTACTAAGAAACAGACAAGGTTAAGACCTGTGAACATGGCAGTGGATAGATACATGGACACCTTGCTATAATTATGAGTATTATTTAAGATGTGGTCAGCTACTGGTATGCTCCCATTAAAGTATCTAAATTCATGAGTGTCAACAGGAACAATACTTTCATTATATTCTTTGAATTTTATAATAGGAAGGCCACTACAAACCTCTGAAATTGAATAGAAATAGGAATCTATTCCTGCTAATACAAAAGAAGTGATGGTGATACTGATCGCTGCTGACCACAGTATGACTAAAAGAAAACGAGCTAAATTTATACTCAATTGTCGGCTTCCAAATGGGTACCGGTACTTTACACGCAGAAACCTGTCTATACTTATTAGTGTTATCAAGAAAGCTGAAGCCTCACTGGATAACACAGACAAAGCTCCAGCAAACCTACACAATGCACTCCCTCGCCAAGATTCAGAACTTGCTGGGAAAAAATCTGCATAATACATATCTACTGAAAGCAATATGATTAGGTAGATACACATTATGAGATCTGATATTGAGAGATTTGAGATGAGAAGGAACTGAACCTTATTTCTTTGCTGCCTATGCTTAAATCCAGTGTAAAGACCAAATATATTTCCAAAAATGCCAATGATGCTCATAAACCACATAACATTATGAAGAATGTTAAAGGTCAACATGCGCTCACATGTTAGGAATGGAGAAGGTGGCTCATCACTCATACACTGTACAGATGATGCATAACAGCAGATCGCAGCTGTAGTAACTAACAATGTCACAGTTTCATTTAACCCTGAAAATACATCTCTGTGTATTAATAGCAGTGTGTTTTCTTTTAAGTTAACTGTTTGTAAAGAGGCGCACTTCGATAGTGTGGGAATTTGATCTAAACTGTTGTCAGACAGATTTAAAATTTTCAAATGAGTGAGGCTGTGGAAAGTATTTTCTGGAAGATGATAAAGCAAGTTATGATCCAGGGCCAGATCTTCAAGCCTGGTTTGATTTTGAAATACCCCAGGATGGAGAGATGTTAGCTTATTGTTGGATAACCATAGCAATTGTAAGTTTCTTAATGATCCAAATGCATTCAGTGCTATCTCATGTATTGTATTACTCTGCAGGTCTAACAATTTTAGACTGGCCAGTCCTTCAAACAAACCAGGCTGTATCACACCTAATGTATTGTTGCTCAGGTCTAACAATTTCAGACTGGCCAGTCCTTCAAATACACCAGGCTGTATAACACCTAATTTATTGTTGCGCAGGTACAACCTCTCCAGATTGACCACGCCTTCAAACACACCAGGCTGAATCTCATGTAATGCATTGTTGCGCAGGTATAAACTCTTCAGCATTGTCAGTCCTGCAAACACACCAGGCTGTATTTCATGTAATGCATTGTAATACAGGTATAATCTCTCCAGCATTGTCAGTCCTGAAAATACATCAGGCTGTATCTCGTACAATGCATTGTTATGCAAGAGTAACTGCTTCAGACTTGCCAGTCCTTCAAACACACCAGGCTGTAGTTTGTGTAATTCGTTGTGAGACAGGCCTAACCCCTCCAGACTTGTCATACCTGCAAATACACCATGACGTATCTCATGCAATGCATTGTGGGACAGGTCTAACTTCTCCAGCTTTGCCAATCCTGCAAACATACTCAGCTGTATCTCACGTAATGTATTGTTATCCAGAAATAACCACTTCAGACTTACTAGTTCTTCAAACATACCAGTCTGTAACTCATGTAATTCATTGTGGGACAGGTATAACCACTCCAGACTTTCCAGTCCTCCAAACACACCAGGTTGTATCTCATGCAATGCATTGTTTTGCAGGTATAACTCCTCCAGACTTGACAGTCCTTCAAACACACCAGACTGCATCTCACGTAATGCAGTATCACTTAGATTCAATGTTTGTAATGAACCAACAAACCTTGCAAATGCTAGTGGCTTAATGCAATGCAAAGTACTACCAGCCCAGCTAAGACTATTCACATCATCAAGTGGATACAACACTTGAGTCACAAACACACTCCCATCAGTGCAATTACTAATTACGATGACATTGTCTAAGGCACAGGTACAGTTATATGAGCATTCCATGTGACACCTTGTATCATTAACTCCTCCAACACACTGAATTGTCTTATTATTGATGCATTGTCCACTAACAGTCATTTGCTTACTATAAATGGTTAAAATCATGTATAAAACCACTACTGCTCCAACATGGGATATTTTACAAGGCATCCTGTAATTGCATGCATATCTAGCCATGATGCTCGCAGCTCTGTTTCATAGCACAAACTGATCAGTTTTTTTCCCATTTGCATCATGTGTTTATAAGAGAAGTTTCATATTTCAAATTGTTTAAAACAATCAGTGTTATTGGCTGTATTATATTTGTAATTGGATAGCTTTCATTATTATTTTGGTCCACGTAGCAAAGTTAGTTGTAAAATTTCAGTTCCAATATCAGATTTAATTTCAAAATAAAGCTTTTAATATTATTAGATTGATGAACACCAGTGTGTGTTATATCCTTCCAGGAAATCAAACACAGCACTAGTGCATAATGGTTTGTAGTACGGCAGATTCAGTAATAAATAATTTGCACTGGGAATAATTTTATTTAGCAAAGGTTAACTGAGACGGTGAACTCCAAACTGCCATTTGGGATATTTGCTCGCTTGGGCAGATATTCTATGCAGCAAATATTTAGGTGATTCCATGCAGGTATTTCAAACTGGTCACATAGGTCATTGGCAGCGGTGGCATTTGACCCCCCCCCCCCAAGATTTTTCTTGCCCCCCCCTCCACTTTTAACCAAAATTTTCACTTTATGCACCAATTTTGCACAAAATTTGTTGATTCCCCCCCCCCCCGTAATTCACTTTATTCCCCGCACCTTAATCACCCAAAACAAAAAAAAAAATCCTGGTGCTGCCACTGGTCATTGGTGTATTACATGTGGGATTTCATGCAGATACACATGCATTTAGTTGCATAAGGTAATTGCTGATAACGATCGAGAGGCAAACGTGATGCATGCTGGAAATGAAAAGGGCTCAAAAGATATCAAATTTGTCACCAAGATCGCGACTTTGAGCCCTTTTTCGATCGCTATCAGTAATATACCTTATCCATGTATCCCTAAAGAAAATGGGTATGAAAAACAATATATAAATAAAAAAAATCTGATAATAATAATGGGAATGTGTAATATTTGTCACATTAGCTCATAATTCTACATCTGACAACAGTGGTTGAGAAAGTATAAAGCAGCTCTTGGGTTAGCATTCCAAAACTTCATTTTTAATGACAACTACCTTGTTTCTATGTCACATGGTTTACATATGTGACACGATCTGGTCCATGGGGGCCAAAGGCGGCAAATTTGAAATTGAGATAAAGGCAAAAATATGGAGTAAAAAAACAATAAAATACATAAGAAAATACACATCATAAAACTTCATAACTTAAGAACTAAGTATGTTAGACCTTTGGTGTTTTCATTATATAATAGCCTAATGTCTGTATAAGGTGATAATTATCGTAACTCAATTTTCAAAAATGCCTCCTTTGGCCCCCATGGACCAGATCATGTCACATATGACCTTTTAGCATTGCATACCTTACTTAATGGAATATGATATTGGTATTGTAACTTAATTTTCAAAATTGCTGCCTTTGACACGAGTGGACCAGATTGTATCAAATTATGTGAATGATATTATGTAAATTAGGTTTTGATTTCAAATGTAAATAAATAGAGACATGAATTTAAATGCTTTGTTTTTGCTTCTCAGATCCTGCTTCTCCGGAAATGAACTCTGATCTTCAGAATCTGATGAGAGAGATTGGGGAACTGAGGGATGCTATTCATCATCAGGGCAATAACATGGGAACAAGAGGACCAGAAAGGGGACCAGCTAGGGACCCACCTGCAGGCCAGGTATGTAAAAGGGGATGACCTTCCCTATTAAGAGGCAAACAAGGAGAATATAGGTCTGCTAAGAGGACTAACAAGGGCTCAACCTGCAGGCCAATTGGGGATGAGTTGCTTCATCGCTGAGGAGAGTATCTTGGTCTTGAAACCCATCTGGAGGTCAGGTATGGTAAAACTGAGGAATGGCCTTCACTATCAAGAGGGTAGTAGGGGAGAATATAGGTGTTTATAGACTCCACCTGCAGACCAATTGGGGATGAGTTGCTTGAGGCTGACAGGGAGGATGTAGGTCTTGTATTTAGGAGACTAACAAGGGACCTATCTAAAGGCCAGGTATGTTACAGTGAGGGATAACCTTCACTTTCAAGAGGCTAACATTGAGAATATTAGTTTTGAAAGAGTACCAACAAGGGCTTCATCAACATGCCACTTTGGGATTAGGACAAAGTATTTTCTTACTCCTTTCACATTGGAGAAAGGCACTATTTTGATTTTTTTAAATCTTATGTATGGTTGATTTTCAATTGATGTTAATCTTTTATTAATCAGTTCATTTTTAAATTGCTTGTAATTGCTTGTGTATAATAAAGAACCGTAACAAAATAATAGTTATGCTACATTTTTGTAATGTTCAAGATTCTGGTTGTTTTTTATTGACAGTATCCACCATATTCAATGAGTCAAGCTCCTCAACCCAACACAGGACATCACCCTACATCACATGGTAGATTCTTTACAACATCTCCATATCCAGAGAGTCCTGGAAGATTCTATTCTCCTCCGCAGGGTAAGCAGATCTCAATATTAGGAGCACCTATACAATGTATATAGTATGCCATGCTTGTCAGACCTCCTGATATTTTGAGAACAGTACATTGTACACTGGAATAAAGTGCAGCTTGTTGGTAGCATACTTTAATAACAACCTAGCCCAATATTTACTTCACATTTTAAACTCGGTCCCTGTCAGATACACATGTAATGATGATGAATCTTTAATTTGCAATAATTGTCCATGCAAGACAGAGTTTTTGCCCATGTCAAACAGGGGACTATAATCTGAGCTCCAATGTGTGTATGTGCCCAAATTGTTAACCTGTAACGTTTACCAAAATGTTTGCCAAAAAGTTTGCCAAAATGTTTAACCAATTGTTAACCCTTAGCCTTGGCTTCTTTTGTTGATTTATACACATGCTTTGATGGATTTCAATGGGACTTGGACACAATGACCCTTGGGTACATTAACATGTCAACAGGTGTGAGTTCAAAGGTCATCTAGGGGTCTTTGTTGGTTGCCATGAAATATTCATCAGATAATTATCTTCCCTGTGTCAACTATTTCATGATCTCATTGCAGGTTTTCAGAGTGTTCCTGCCTACAGTGGTCACCAAGGTGCCCAACAACTGCCTACCTCAACCTATGGTGCTCATCCACATCAACCATCTGTGGCTTCATCACAACCACCGCAACCATTCCATCCATCAACTCAACCGAAATCAACAGGTGCTACAACCATCAACCCACAACAACCATCCGTCTTTCCAACCACCACCAGTAATAATGGACCTGTCCAAGGTCACCCACCACAACCATCCGTCTTTCCAACCTCCACCAATAATGGACCTGTCCAAGGTCATACATATGCAACATCAAGAGGTGCTAACAGTAGAGTACAAGAGGCTGAAACCATTCCAAGTAATAGGGGGATACAAGCTGAGACGCCACGGAAGGGTAGATTAAAGCGAGTCAAACCAATGCATGGAGAGCTGTTTTGTAATGTACCAGAGCATCACGACTTGGTAAGAATTCACATATCATTGTTGGGCAGAAAAATCTCTTTATGTACTTTTGGCCCTTGAACATGTTTAAAACAAAATTGCCAAGAGGTTACATAGGAGGTTTTGCTTAAACATTTTCAGGAGCCAATGACACAGCAGGATTTTCCTGTTTATTTATGAAAATTTTAAAGGTACATCTGGAATTGATGTGACATTTTCTGATGTTTTCCAAATGATTTGTGTTTAACAAGTCACTATTTTGTAATACTTTTTATTTGCAGGAAGATGAACTTGCCAGGCTAGAAAAACTTCTGCAAAAGAAAGAAAAGGTAAAACAATTCTTAATATAGTACCCCATTTATATTTTCAACTGTAATTTATAAGTTATATGGATTATGATATGTTTGTTATTGTAAATGAATTAAAACAAGCTGTTATATTTTGTCACTGATATTTTCAAGATTTGACATATTTACCTTTTTTGGTTGAATATTTCCCTTTCAGAAGAAGAGGAGAAGTTCTACTGGGGCTGCTGAACGGCTGGAAGCTGCTACGTTAGTAAGTGATTCCATTTGGATGAAGTTGTTTGAAATCTTGTTCTAATCCTTGCTTGAATACCAGGTCATGCATTATTGCCATACAAGCAGCTAAAGCCGAATTGTATTGTGTACACTGCCTCTTGCACAGTTATCATGGCACATAAATGGCAATGTTACGCTGTTTTATCAGAAGTGACTATGTAATTTAACATTATTGACCTCCTTTGTGAAGCACTTATAATGCTATACTAGTATTGTGTTGTAGATGTCAGAAATCAGTTCACTTCCTCCACGAGTGCTGCTGTTACACATATCACGTCTGTACCTAGATTGTGTATATCCAAACAGTAACAGGAAGGATTGGGACAGTCATTGTTTAAACCCTACTCTGTTCAAAATTTACTGCAAGCTACATGTACAGGTATGGCTCTCTGTGCACAGGACCAAAGCTTACCATCACTTCCAAAGGACATAGTACTCTCATGGGACATTGACCCAATTCAAAATGGGATGCTACAGCAACATGCCATGCATTTCAGTGGCATCCTTATAATTTTCACCATATTATCCAGTGTTCATAATATTGTAATTATTTGTATGGTTGGAATTTGATGAAATAAAACTGAACTGAACTGCTCCATGGGGTGATCGGAAGCCTGAATTTAATCTATAGATTCTACCAACTTAATTCAGACTTGTTTCCCAAGCCAATAACCTGCACACTACCTTACTGAAGGGTGTAGAATTATGTTATGTTATGTTAGGTTAGGTTATGAATGAGATATTTTCATTTTATTTTACAGCAAAGACGAGATGAACTAGATGGTTTGGACTTGGCTGTGGAGCGTCAAAGGAAGCGTCTGAAACAGCTGAGAGAACAAGATGAAGACCTTCAACAGGAGAAATTGCAGACACTCAGACAGCTGGATGAGCTCAAGAAAACTGCTGATGAACAAGCCAAGATGGTTAGAAGGAGGTAAGGAGCTATAATCTGTCTCATCTCAAGTTGAGAGTGCCATCAGTGCATTTAAGTGGTTGGTTAGCAAGCATACGGATAAGTCGCCCTTCTACTTATGTACATACATCCTGTGGAATTAGGCTTGCAAACACGATTCGAAACTGCAGTACTGCGAAATCTAACATGGCATTATTCTCAAATTGAGACAAGACACACTTTATCTCAAATACAAAATATTTAATCCCAACATCCTAGGGGAATTCAGTGAGTATACTTCATTTAAATGTATGAACTTTCCTTAGACTTCCTGTATCTGTACTGCATTTGTATATGTCTTTGTTGGTTGAATCTGTGTGTAGAGATAATATCACCAACCTTGGCATGACCCCGCTGGACGTGCAAGTTGACTTGGTTTGGCAAAATGATTTTTTGAAATAGTTATTGACTTGGTTCTTTAGTGGCATTTACAGCATCTGCAGACATATTGGGATGTTAAATGGTGAAGAATATCTCTCCATAGCCTGAATTTGTAACACACCAGATGGAACCTTTTGTTATGTGTTCCTCTGGACCAGAGTATGGCCACTTGGTCCAATCCAATGACAGCCAAGTGATATTTGCCTATCCTTTAAACATTTAGTGGACATTACACATAATCACTACATGCTGGGCATGCAGTTGTAAACAATTAATTAGGATAAGTGGTTTTAAAACTGAACAAGAATTGAATATATACTGTCTCATCTACAATATTACAGAGCTTTCTTAGATGGCATGGGTGGTATCTATCCAGAGGAAGAAGATTACAATGACCTGGAAGTCACTATGAGAGAAGATGACTTAGAAGATGAAATCAGATGTCTGGAGAAGACTCTAGCCAAGAGAAGAGCTGAGCTGAGGGAAGCTGATAGGTTGCTGCAAGAATGTAACAGTGATCTGAGAGAAGCACAAGATAAGGTATTTGTTAGTGTGACATGATCTGATTCTCCAAGGCCATAGTCGGCTTTTGTGAAAATTGAGTTTTTTTCATCAATACACTAGTGGTTTCTTCAGACTGGCAACTCATCACATCACACTGTTTCCTTTTATGGGTAACAGGAGCCATCATAGAGGGTGTGATGAGTTGGACAAAGATGTTGAGTGTGTTGGCCCCCTCATTAAGACTGTCATGTCCTAGTCTGCTGATTCAAGTGGCTTCTTTGAGCCACCTGGTAGTCTTATCAGTAGTCTTATCAGCTTCACAATCAATAACTTCATGGTCGACCACTTTGCCCAACTCATCACACCCTCTATGATGGCTCCTGTTGCGTGTAAAAGGAAACAGTCTGATGTGATGAGTTGCCAGTCTGAGGAAACCATAAGTGTAGTGGTGAAAGATAACTAAAATGTGAGTAAAACACCTGCATTTATCATTGGAATTTATCAAAACGAACAAAATCCACAGATGAAATCAACATTTCTAATGAACTTGTTCAAAGATTGGAGTTTTGAATTGTTTGAAATTGAATTATTATTGTTCTATTTTGTGTTGGAATGTAGAAAACCTGTAAAGCACAGTTGTGTATGAAGTCAAAATATTTCAAAATGACATTTGTTTTATATTTTTTCCAACTGTGGCCTGAGTGGATCAGAAAATCTTTATTTCAAGATGTTAGTGCAGGAAGGGCCCCATCTGTAACAGCTGTTAGATGTGTACAATATAGAATAAATAAATAAAAATAAAATAAATGTTTATAGGACAGCAATTGCAGATAGGCCCTTCTTGCACTGACACCCTGAGTTGTATATGTAGGTGCCTAAATTGCATTTGTTGAATTGTTGCAACAAAATCGCTAATTTGATGTTAACCTTCAATGCATTTTGTTTACTTCAGGCACGGGAGACACTCGCCCAATATGATGACACTTGTGTACGCCTCCAAAGGACGAGAGAGGATGCAGAGCAGATTGAGAATCGTGTGGGTGACACAGCCCACCATTTAGTGGAAGCAGAGGAACAGCTGGCTAATCTGAGAGCTAGTATCCATGATTTGGAGGAAGAGAGATTGGGAAAACAGAATAAGTTATCTGATATAGAGAGGATAGTGGTGGCAAGGGATGCGGAGTATAGGACACTGGAGACGAAGACTGAACAAGCTGCTGCCAGGTAGGAATAAAGCTTGTGGGTCTGTGTGTGCATGGGAGGGGGATATAGAGATCAAGTGTATGCAGGGGGTGTATGTGGATGTGTGTGGTGTGTCACAGTGTATGTGTGTTTGTACATGAGTGGGTGTGGGTACCGGGTGTGCATAGGATAGGTACATGCAGATATTTTAATGCATATAGAAAGAATTGAATGCTAGACAAATGCATGATAGACGGTGTGGCATGTATGCATTAAAATATCTATCCATGTTTTCCATGTTTTTATTTAACAGTTTGGTTGCTTAATGCTAAAAGTGATTTCATTTTATTTTTTCTAGATTTCAAAAATTACAGACTGAATTGATTGTTGGTGAGCAAAAGGAGACTGCTCAACTCAATGAGGCCAGGGAAAGAGAGAAACTGTTGGCAGGAAGGAAGACAGAACTAGAGAAACTACAAGACCAGGTCAGAGATTTTATTTGTTCTTGAGGTTAAGATTAAGAAATTATGAGAAATCCTGGTCTTGGAGAAGTATTTCCTGATATTTTTGAGATGAAGTGGGTAATGGTGAATTTTTGAGCTGTACAAATTTCTATTTATTGTATTGTTTATTACAAAGTTTCAGACATTTCACCTTAATTTTACATTCGCTGACAAACTGACAAACATGTATATGTGTTTTACACAATCAAAGTTTGAATTAACTTAAACTATTGGGATGTTCATTCATACATGTACTCGCTAAAAGTTGTTATGCACATGATCAGTTGAGAGCAGGTCCTAAACAATGTTAATGCGTGACTGCTAAGCAATCATGAACTCAATGCTATTTATGAACTAGATGATAAAATCTTGTGATATTTTAGTTATGAAATAAAATTTTTTCTAAAAATAACTAAAATTAATTAATCAATTAATTGTATGACTAATGCTCACAATTTATTCTTAGTGTCCATTTAAACTAATGTTTTGAATAATTATGTTAAATCGGAATTACTCTTTTAGCTCATTCTGATCAGATTTTGATTTCCTTAAAATATTACCTCCTTCAGATTGCACATCATCAGGACAAATTGAGCCATTTGAACAGAGAGATAGGAGAGAAACAAAGAGAACTACAGACAATGACCACTGATGTAGAAAAGAACAGACGTGATCTTGTGTCGGCTCTGAGGGAAGGAGAAGGGGAAATATCAGATACACAGCAGAAAATGAGGGTAAGGATTACTTAACCTGTTTCAGCCCCAGTATCAGTCCCAAGCCCACAGATTATAGGGGTAGACGACATCAGACGACACTTCTTTAGTTATGGGAGCGTGGTTAAAGATCTAGCTGAAGACACGACTTGATGAATCTGTATTCCCTGTTTAATGTTTTACTTCGATAAAATTCTGTGAATCCGGAATTCTTCGCAGGGGGTTAAGAATACCAAATAGAGAAAATAATGAGATGCCGCTGGCTAAAATGACTATTTATAATAGTCATCCAATCATGTACTAAAATAATGAAGCTCATGTGTTCATCATATGTGATGCCTGTGTTTACCCTATCCATGTATTACTCATTCACATTATGAATGAGCTAAACAAGCCAAACAAGACTCTCAGGTTTGTCTTTCTTGTGCAATCATAAAAACAGGTTGCCGTGGTTCATATATAGTATAGGCCTATGCATTGTCATTCAATGAGACAGTAACAGATATGTAAGTGTATCTTCAAGACTCAATTTTTCACCATGCTGGCTGGCTGCAGCATGCTCCGATCAATCCTGTAAAATCCCAGTCTCTCTATTTTTTTGTGCTTTGAACCAACAACATAATTGTCAGAAGTGCATGTTGCTTTTTTCAGTACTAGCATCTTCAGCAGCTTAGCATCTTTAAGAACTTATTTAGTTATCGCTGTTTTTCGTCAAATATATCTTGTAAAAATACTTCTGTGTTGTTCTTGCTGAGGGTGACGTGCTGGTAACCTCTCCCCTCAGCAGGGTGCTGTGTCACCCCATATTGCGCGTTTAATAATCGGCATAATGTTGTTCTCGCCGCTGGTCTCGCCTACGCCTTAATTTTAATTGTATTATCATGTTTGTTCTCGCTGAGGGTGACGTGCTGGTAACCTCTCCCCTCAGCAGGGTGTTGTGCCACCCCATATTTCGCGTTTTATTTATTATGTTTCTAGCTGAGGGTGACGTGCTGGCAACCTCTCCCCTCAGCAGGGTGCTGTGCCACCATCATATTGCTGTTTTCCAAGCTGAAATATTTCTCGCTTCTGTCTGATTTGATCTTATTCGCCATTTAATAATTATTATGTTTTATATTGATCATGTTGAACTTGGTTTTTGCTATAATGAGTATAATGGCCTGTAAATATAATATGGTCATTGTTTTATTGCTTACTGTATGTATGCTGTGCTACCATGCGTCTTTCACTTGGTTGGGACCCTTTGCTCGTTCTTATTTTCTCCTTTCCTTGTGAGGGATGCTTGGTGTAGCCTAATTAATCATGTTAATGTAGTTTGTATTTTAAGGTGTATTATTTAAGGATTTTTGTACACTTATTTAGTTTTTACTTTTATGTATGTGTGCTCTGTAAAGCGCATCGAGACTTCTGTATGATGCGCTATATAAATCTCTTTTATTATTATTATTATTATTATTTGTCTTGTGTGCTCTTTATCACTCGTTTCATGTAATGTAGGAAGCCAAAGGTCAGCTTGAGGAGCTTCAGTTGCAGAAGAGAGATCTAACATCGGCTATCAGTGAACAGCGCTCAGAGCTGGCGATGATACGCAGCAATGTAGAACAAGAAGAAAGCGCCCTCAGACAGGTACAATCATCCATGGATAAGCAACAAGCAGAGCTGAAGCACACATTGGAGATGATACAGCTGGAGAAGACAGAGTTGGAAGCGCTGAAATTGCAACATGACAACAAGATGGCCGACCTGGAAAGGACGCAACTTGCTGGTTTAGAGGTAATGCAAATTTGTTTAATGATTGGAGCCAAATTATATCAAGTATAAGGTCGTACATCAGTAAAAGTTTTCCAGTATTGGTAAAACAACACTGTTTGAACCCTAACCGCCCTGAATCCTACAAAACCGTACAGTTTGGGTGCCTCCCCTTCAGCAGATAGGGGGGCAACGCATAGGGCACCTCCGACCAAGGCCCCATGAAGGGTGTTAGGTTTAACTTGCAGTTCTTCTTGCGTTCTTGAGGAATCAAGTATTATTTAAAGCCATAATGTACAATTTTAATTTTGTTATTCTTCACTCAAAATGTTGAAATAATATCAGTAATAAATGTGTGGGAAAGGTGAAAGAAACCCCATTGGCTATTTTGGTCGTTGAAAATGGATTTATAGGAGGGACTTGATGAATTATGACATTATATCCAAAGTGCTCTGTTGACCTGACAAACACATGAAATTTGACCCTTCCATTTAGTTGGCACATGTGTAAACATTTCAAATATGCTGAAAAAAATCAGGTTTGAAGAAAATAAACAATTTTATACTGGTTGCAAAATCATGCAAAATGCCTAGTTATATATCAGCCTACATTGTCATTTCCATTTTTTTTCACCCCAGGAAAAAGCCAACTTGGAGAAGCTCGAAACTGACGCTCAACAACTTCAAGTAGAGGTTGAGAGAACCAAACAGTTTACAGGGAAACAGAAAGAGGAGAAGCGTCGACTTGAAAGAGAGAGGCAGTCACTGGAAGACAACGTCAGAATCATGGAAAAAGAGAGGGATGTGTTGAAAGGCAATTGTGTTGCCCTGGAAACTAAACTTAACCAGCTTAACAGGTTGGTTGAAATTTGCAAGTGTTCTCTACAGGTTACTCACTTTAACACCAGCCTAATAGCCAGTATCACTGCTTGTAACTTTGCTGTTGGGCTGGTATAATTGCAGAATTAAATGCCCGACTGGCTTCTTTACCATTTTCACCCTGATATTGCAGTGACATCAACGCATTGAAGCAGCTGTTTCGCTTGTGCATCTATGCGGCGTCTGTAAGCGTGTGCACACCAGCGCTTTGAGCCAACGCTAGCGATATGAGGCTGCGCCCAATGGCATGCGCACTGATGTCACTGCCACATCAGGGTGAAAAATGGTATAGTCAATTTAGCCTGCTCAATAGGTGAAGATTTTGTGGAACTATTGGACTAGTACTTTATTATTGCTCATGACTACGTTATGTATTAGTAGTGCTCTGTACCTTCACTAGCCGATCTTTACAACCTTGACTTTTCAGCTACCCGTAAACCACTGAATATGACAATCTTTGTGTAGTGTTGAACTTATTTCCAAAGTCCTTATAAAACTTTTTATTGGCTAAAAGTTAGGCAAACCACTTGTTGCTCAAGATGTTTTTCTATGAAAGGGACATGCAGATATATTCAAAGTAATACTGTTTGACTAACTACGCCAAAAATTGATCTAGATATGAACATAAAGTCAATTTGATGATAATAACTCATAGTGGTATCTGCTAGCATACATTAAAGCCAAGAATTGTCCGCGTTGCGGAAATTCCGCGAAAATCGCAAAATTCCGAGGTAAAGCGGAAAACGCATTTCTGACAAAAAAATTTTTAAAAAATAAGCAAAAATGACCTAGAAAAAGGACAAAAAATACAATTGAAAAGAAATAAATAAAATACTAAATGAAATGGGTCTTCAAAATTCATCAAAATAAAGTAAACTCCGTCATAGATTTACCGTACAACGCCTGTCCTACCTCCCATTGCAGCCATGATACCCAATCACCCATCCCAACTTTGCAAATCGCAATGATCGTCACAAGATTCTTGTGAAATTTTATTATATCAGAAATGTGCTAAAATTACAAAGCGGAGAAAAGCGGAATTTAGCATTTGTAAAGCAGAAAATTCTTGGCTTTAGCATACATACAATGAGTATGGTTTCCGAGTTTTGGAATTTCTTGTCCTTGAGGACAATGGCATGTTTACATTGATGGGTAACTAAGTCACATACTCTCCATATTTGTTCCATGTGCATAATTTATTTTAGATTGTTATCACTAAACTTGCTGCTGAGCACATTGGACTGATCCCATTTGACACAATAATGAACATGCAAAACAAAATTATATACCTGTTTGTTAATTTATCTATTTATTTATGATACTTATTTGTTTTGTTTTTGTTGTTATTTTGAAGGCAACATCAACATTCAGAGGGTGACATTGAAGAGAGAGCAGCCAAGTTACAGCAGCTTAATCAAGGTCTGACCGCTGCTGTGAAACAATTGGAGGAAACTAATACCAGGAGAAATACAGCTAAAAAGGAGCTGCATACCATCAAGAACCAACTCAAAGGTAACCATGAGCAATTATAGATGTTTTCAAATTGAAGTTTTCCAAAGAGAGCTGCTGTATGTTTATGATAACCCAGTTTGTAATAATACGCAGTTGTTGGGTGCAGGACGAACGCTAGTTGCACTTTGCATAATACGTGTCACTGGCAAAACACTTATGTTAATTTACGCTCGGATGCTTGCGTACGCGTTATTACGCTGTGTACGGACCTGGTGGATGTGACCTGGTTTACAATTTTGATTTGAAGTGGTCCCAAGTTTGGTTTATCTGGTTTGAGAAGATGAAATATTGTACATATTATTGTAAATATGATATTAAAGTAATACTTGTTTTTACCACAGAAATAGATAGCGAGACCCTGTATATAATAACACCATCAGTTCTTGGGGAAAATTGTTATCATTAAGTCTTAATCGACAGCATGTGGAAACAAATGAATACAATTCTGTGTCAAATTTAGTGATACAGTTGCTCATGTGTTGTTCCATTGGTACGATCAGTTTGTTACGCACCAGCATTGAAAATTATGCCCAATCTACAAGTCAAGAGTTGTGCACAAACAGTGATCATAAATGTATTCCTTGCAAAATATGAATACCTTCAAATTGTTCTCTTTGCTTGAACAAATGAGGTGATAGAATCTCCCTTTTCTGTTGCTTTATCAGATGTAATGTAACTTCATTGATCAATCCTCTTTCAGAAAACAAGAACAAGTTGAAGACATTAAAAGAAGAAGTGGAAACAAGTGAAGATGAAAAACATCTACTTACTCAGGTAAAGTGTAGTTATGAGTTATTCATACTTGTTGTGTGGGTGCATGTGTGTGTATGGGGGGGGGGGATCTGCATGAACATAATATTACCATAGATTGTATGCAAAGATGCAGACCTGCCAACTGTCCCTCATTTTGAGGGACTGTCCCTCATTTGGGGTTTACCAAAGTGAAAAAGAAGGACAGACCTGTTTTCTGAAAATTTCAGTGATGGCAAATTTAAATATAAGACCAGAAAAATGATGCAAATTTCACTTTGAAATTTTGCAGTAGCATTCTCTTTACTCTATTGTGATAAATTTAAACCTGCAAAACCTTCTGAATTCTGAAAGTATTGCACACCTCAAGTCTTTGAATTTGTTGGTACCTGGTTTATGTACATGTACAAGGTTTTGGTCTCAATGTCCCTCATTCTGACTTTGGTAGGTTGGCAGGTCTGAAGATGCACATAATTTTGCTGCTGTTGTGATTGTCAAATGGCCTGACATGTGGCATGCCCAAATTCACTCATATATAAAACATAGCCATTGTGAAATTAACCCTGGTTTATTCACTGTATATGCAGCGGATTTTTATTGTGTTTGTGATAGGCATATAGATTGTTCACATAATTGGTCGTACTGAACTCAATAACTGTCCCGTGATAAACATCAGTGCAAGAGGTTGCATCTGTATGCCATGAACACATTGCCCTAACAGAACTTTGATATGAGTTTGTGGTGTGTGTCATGCTAATGCATATTAAACTCAAAGACAGTATAACTGCAGCTCTGAAAATATTGTAAAGCAATTTATTTGGCTAGTTCCTAGCAATTGTCAGAAAGTTGTTAAAGTGAAACTATTGTGGAACTTTCCGATACACAAAATTGAAACTTGCAAATGGAGAGGGGTTCCAAAAGCATTGTAAAGCAATTTATTTGGCTAGTTCCTAGCACTTGTCAGAAAGTTGTGAGAGTGAAACTATTATGGAACTCCAATACACAAAATTGAAACTTGCAAATGGAGAGGGGGTTCCAAAGGTTTGCCTAGGGTTATAGTGAAAGGTTGGAATTAACCATACTTGGCTTGTTTTGTGCCACCTATTTTATGCAAATGTGGCACCTATTTTATGCAAATTGCTAATAATTCTAATAATGGGCTGGTCCAATTGAAATCCCCACGCATGACCTTAATATCCCACACAGGGAGGGTAGATTTAAAATGGAGTCACATCTTTCATAGGGGTATATAATGGATTTCAACTGGAATAGTCTAATATCTCCATTTATGTGTGATTTATTATGTCATCAGGAGGTTTCGGAAAAAGAGCAACAGAAGTCCGAGGTGGAAGATCATTTGAAGGAGCTTCAATCTACACTCCAACAAGCTGAGAATTCCTTAGCAGAGACTACAGCTCAACAGAGACGTAAGCAAGACGTCCTCACTCAACTGGATGCAGAAATTGAAGAGCGCCACCTGGAGATTGAAGATAAGAGACAAGCGTTGGAGCAGGCACAGGCAGAGGTGGACAGGGAAGAAGCCAAACTCTCACGGGTATGAAGAGGTCTTACATATCATTGATAAGTTTGCATAGTGATGAATAGCAATTCATCTATTCTTAAAGTCATGTTACACATGAATTATCTGGAAATAGAGAACAGTACAGGAATCAATAAATAAAAATGTAGATATTTAAATAAATATCTACATTTACACCATTAACTAACCTATTCCTTATTTCAGCAAAATTCAGTACCAATTTTTTTTTTTTTCAAAAATATTATCCTGTTTTGCCAAAATAAAGCAACACAGCTAAATCCTAATTCATTGATTAGTTCTAACTGGCAATGCAAATCAATTTGGTAAATTTTTTGAAATAAATAAGGTCTTTAGGACGTTTTTCGTATACTGCGACAATCAAGCCTAAAAACTAGTACAAAAACTAATCAAGTTGTGCATTCTTATTTTTGGAAACCACATTTTCTGACATTCTTCTAAACCAATTGTCAAAAATTAACATATGAGATATCTCTTAGCCTATACTCAAGATTCTAATTATGTAATCTTAGAATTTTCTGACTATAATTGTGCAAAAATTTGACTTTTATTGCCAGTTAGAACTAACTAAAGGATAAGGCTTTAGCTATGTTTCATCTGGTAAAACAAGATAATCTACTTTTCCAAACTTCAGTTTTATGAATATATCCATATTACTTGTTCTACTTGACAGCTTATAGGTGCCCTGACAGTAGAAGCAGAAGGTATTAAAGGGGAAGTGGCGGCTAAAAGGCAAGAATTAGAGCGTATGAGATCAAAGGTGATATCCATGGATAAAGAACTAGAAGAGAAAGAGATATCAGTACAGAGGGTTACACAGACATATGGGGACATTAATCAACTCAGTAAGTAGTGCACCTGAGATCAATTAAAAAAGTTTGTCACATGTAAATGCTGACATTTGTTCCTTGAACTTATAGGTAAGGAATAAGGTACCCCCCCCCCCCACTTGTTCATTTAAGAGGAACATTAATTGTCAACATGCAAATCCGTTAAAAAAACCAAATCGTATTGGAAATCGCAAATTCTCAGAAACAGGAAATTTTATAGTTAGACCTTAATTGTGACACGATCTGGTCCATGTGGGCCAAAGGCGGCAAATTTGAAATTGAGATAAAGGCAAAGATATGGAGTAAAAAAACAATAAAATACATAAGAAAATAGACATCACGAAATTTCATAACTTTAGAAACAAATATGCTAGACCTTTGGTGTTTTCAGTATATGATAGCCTAAATGTTTGTATAAGGTAATAATTATAGTAACTCAATAGTAACTCAATTTTCAAAAATGCCTCCTTTGGCCCCCATGGACCCCAATTGTGACATTATCTTCTAATGAGTGCCTCTTTGAGGTATTATTTAGTTGCTGTTAATTCAACTATTATTTAGTTGCTGTTAATTCATATATATCTAAAAATAATTGGGTTCATGATATATAAACTACTGCGGCTTTATTCTTTTTTCCTCTATCTCTAGAAATGATTGCATAATTCTTTTCTTCTTTTCTGTGATGTATTTACGTAATGTATTCTCTTTTGTGAAAAACAGGAAATGACCTCCATGAGAGGGATGAAGAGAAGACAAGACTTGCAGAAGCACTCAACTTCTCACACACAGAACTTGACACACTAAGAAAGGTATTCTTGAGATTCATAGAAAACAGGTGGTTTATTTACACGCATCTTGATACCCCATTCCCCCAATTTTGTTCAATATTAAGAACACAGCAGTAGTTTTAAAGAAAAAAACCTAAATTTAAAAGTTGCTCTTACAGTGATCAATGGTTATTTTAAGTGCAATCATTGTGGCATGTAACACCTGTCATTATCTTCATACTGGATTCAAATCAATACAATTTACTGCAACTGTTAAATTATTGAACAAAATTGGGTGAATGGGGTATTAAAATGTGCATACATAAACCAACTGTCTTTATGTGTTAAAATATTGTAAATACGATTATAGTTCTGAAGCAATAGACATATTTGTAGCAGCTGTGTTACTTTTTGTGAAGGCTTTATTCAAACATATGCTATATTTTTATGCAGCCGTTTGTCAAGCTATTGCTTTGGTTTTTACTACATGGACCAGTGACTGGAATGCACAATGTTAAGTTCTCACCGTATTTTGATGCAGTACCTGTATAGTTTGCTCTCAAGGCATTGCATTGTGTTCCAGTTGCAGGATATTTCATTGCACATCGCTGCATCCAAACTGTGCCCTTCCTTATGGCATTGAGCACAACTCTTTATGTTAGATGCACATCCTGGGGTGGTTTTGCAGAAGCTTTTTACCCATTTCACCGTTACTACAATTGTATCTTAACTACAATTCTCGGCAAGTGTACTTACTGATGCACACGCCCTATTTATAGCGTAAAAAGAATCGGTTAACGATGCTACATGGCTTGTTCATTGAATGAGATGCCAATATTTCATGACGTAATTCAATCAGCCAATCAGGAATCTACTTCTGTGTTCATGCAGTAAACACACTACATCTCCAAAAAAAGTGTGAAGAAACTGTGAGGGCAACTTGCAATACGCGGATTTAGGGTTTCTCTACCGGAAGTCAATTTTTGCCAAAATTCCTTCCCATTGCATAACAAAGGGGATTGATTAACCGCCTACCTGTATCTATTGTTATGCAAAACACTTATAGCATTGTGGGAAGGAATTTTGGCACAAATTGACTTCCGGTAGAGAAACCCTAAATCCATGTATTGTTAAGATACAAGCAGTAGACCTATGTACCTTTCTAAATTTACAATGGATTCTTTTTGGATATTATTTTTCCAAATTTCAAGCAGACTCACTGATATGCACCTCAAACATGGTGTGCAAGAGTACAATCTTTATTTATAGATGATCTTCAGCTAGATTCATAATTTTAGTACTCACTTGTTGAGATTTTAAAGTGACAGAAGAGAAAATATTGCTCTTAAAATGAAACATGCATGCATATGATTCCTTAAAGGAGTATTTCGTGATCCTAGCATCCTCTTTTTATGACATATTTCAGTACATATCCACGAAAATGCCTATTCCCAAAATTTCAGTTGATTCCGATTTTGCGTTTGCGAGTTATGCATGATTATGTGTATTACACTACTCCATAGACAATGCGTTGTAATTTCGTTCTGGTGCACCAGAACGAAATTCAAATTTCACGATATCTTTGCAAAACGAATTAATCTGCAAGAAATATTTTGTACTTGTACATTATGTAGTCAGAGGTTTCCAGTGATATAAAAATCTCAACTTTTTTTGAGAAAAGTGGGGGGATGAGGCTGTGGATCACGAAATGCCCCTTTAAGATGGTGAATATGAATACCATTAATACTCAAATTGAAATTGGTTTCTATTCCAGGAGAAACGAGTGTTTGAAATAAAGATGAGTGAACTGAGAAAAGAAGTGAATCAAATCAAGGACAAAATGAAACAAAAGCAAAAGGTAAGAAACTCCCCAAGATGTTTTACATTCTAAATAAGAACCATCTTGTATGCTCATAGCAACAACAAACAAATAAATTAAATCTGATCTACTGGGCTTTCTTGTTTGGAGTCGCTATACATCACACCCTATCCCAGATACATCTTTAGGCTGACTGATCTTCTGGCAGATCTAAGCATGCACATGGACTATGCCATATCAGCACTAGCACTAGCTGCCTATACACCAGGATGGTAAAACTTTCGAAAGTCCGAATTCACATTTAAGAGTCCGAATACAAAATTTACTCACTAGAACACAAATTTGAATTGATATCTTTGGAAAGGAGGTTAATAGTAACATTTCCATCTGCCCGATTTTGAAATTCTGTTGGCGTTTTTTCTTAACAGAGCTTAAAACTTCAAATTTTAATTTTAGCTGTTAAAACAGCAACCTTTTTGAATATTATAGTCATTTCGACTTATAAATTCCAGCATTTCCACCTCATTTTACTTCTCCCAAATACTAGTAGTTCGTAAATATTTGTTTAGAAACGCAGCTAGGGAAATACAGCCAAGCCAGTAATTTCATGGCACAGCCTTGACTAACAGGCACATTGTTCTGCATTGATGTATGATATAATTCTCCAAAAGCAGTTAATGATTATTTTGGAAATGCTTGGTAACTGACAACAATTTTGTTTTACTGCTTCATTTTTAGGATCATGATCATGACAGACACAAGCTTTTGCAAGAAATCAATTCAGTGAGTGAAGCAGCCGAGGAGCATTCATCTAGAGCTGATAGACTTGGCACAGAGCTGAATTCTATCAGGGAACAGTATATCAAATTACAAACACAGGTAGGGAAGAAGACTTAAAAACATTTTGACTAAATATATGACCGTCTACCACAAATGGGCTGTGTAATGTGTAAAATAAGCTTTACAATGATTTATTATGTCACTATTATGACCTTTGCCTGGTTGGATCAGATTGTGTCACAATTACAACAATGTTTTCATTGCTCTTCCTCAGTTGAATTCTCGAAGTGGTACAACCGGAAGAGATCGCCACCTAACAGCTTCCCTGGAGCAGCTGAAGATGGAGATCAAATCTGAGGTATCTCATGGGCTGAAAGACTTGGAAGTGTCAAGAATGGAAGTATTGGATGAATTGCAGGAGTTACATGAACAGAAAGCTGAACTCACAAGGCAGCTGCAACTGCTGCATTCAAATTTACAGGGTGTAAGTATATAGCATTAGAAACATAAGATTGAGTTTGTATAACAAGACAGATACCTCATGATCACATCTTTTACTTCCCAATATGACAAAGAAATTGGGGAAGTTTATAGTTTCTTCTTGTCACAGTAAATTACAACAATTCGTCCCCTTGACCTTGATTTGGATATTGTTATACTTCTCATTCATAAACACTTGAGAATGTTCCTGCAATCTTATTGGTTCTTACCCGTGTGATATGACACCTTAGCGTGTGTATGTCGATGCGATACTCGTACGCGCTATTTTAACCAATCGGAGGCGCATAGCAACAACAGGACTTATTCCTTGTGAAATGTAGGATTTAATTTGATTAAAATTTGGTATACCTATGATTAACACATTTATTTGAATTGAAGTGTTTAAGAATGAGAATAAAGGTATTGTTTTTAGCCGCTGGAGTGCATATATCGTCTCATATAACACGCGACATCATTATTTTTGGCGTAAAACAACTCAGCTTCGCCTTGTTGTTTTACTTAAAATAATGATGTCGCCCGTGTTATAGGAGACGATAGATGCACTCCAGCGGCTAAAAACAATACCTTTATTCTCTAAATATTGCATATAATGCAGAATAAGTCATTAAATGATAATAATTCTTTAATTTCTATCGCTCATTTGTTTAGGCTCGTTTGGAGTCTGAGATCGACAGGGATGAAGAATATCTGAGAGACATGTCACATACTCAAGACAAAAATTGGAGGAAGGAAGAACTACATCAGCAATTGGAACAAGAGCAGGATCAACTCAAGGTAATTTTGTTTTAAACGAGTCAACTTCTGTCAGTCAAAATTAATGAGTAAATTTTCACTGGAAAATTTTCTGGACACGTGACACCCATGGGCGCAGACATATTAGCATTATCGAATGTGACCCCGAACACAGGAAGAATTCCTCTTTTGATGCAAAATAAATATTTTTGAAATTACGTTTTGATGATATTGTGAAGAAATTAAGATTGCATAATATTCGATAAATTTCTATCAAAATGCGGCCAAGAATACTATTCCAATTCAAAATGACGAAGACTTGAATAGCGAGGTCACCGTCAGGAGTCAGGCCCGAGGTTACACTCACATTGATATGCATTGGTCACGTGTCCAGAAAATTTTCCTGTGAAAATTAACCCATTAATGTTGACTGTCTGTGTTCTCCATGTAAACCTTGTTGGGTTTTGTTTTGGGCCTCGGTATTTTTCCTCGGAGCTACCGCTCCCTCGGAAAAGTACCTCAGCCCAAGACAGAACCCTCCAATTTCACACAATGACCTCAAAATCGACGGTGCACAGTTATTATTGTCTAAATGTGATTTCAATATAATGAATTAGTTGTTGTTTTTAATTGTAAGAACTAATCATTTTTTACTTTTTATATACTTTTGTTTTAAATTCCAGCTGCAAATTCAACAGCGTATGTCAAGACAAGCTAAGATCTTGGACGGTGTCAAGCAGAAATCGCAAACAACACTGCACAATTTGAAAAAGAAACTCCAAAACCTGGAGGACCTTGTCAGCAGCAATAGTAGATCTAGAGCAGAACTTGAGGAAGAACTAGATATAAACCATGTCTTTCAATCAAATGGCAGAGGTCAAAGTATTCAAAACGGTGAATCAGGGGACAGTGGATCTTATCCATCAATCAATCATAGATCTGAATTTCCTCAACGTGATGCATATTCATCACAGCATGATCAACCAGAGAACCAATCAGAGTGGACATCAGAGATGACACAACATAAATTAAGAACTGACCAATCAGAAGATTTCTATGCTAAAGGTGATGCATATTCATCATCTCATAGAAGTCGAGCTGCCCAATCAGAAGCGTTCTTTGCTAAAGGTGATGCATATTCATCAGAATTTGAAAGACCTGTGAGAAGTATCTTAAAGAGATCTCATTCTACTATTGATGATCAACCAGCTGTTTACAGGCCAAGGAGAACTGTTAGTAGTACACGTGATGATGAATTTGTTGGCCATAATTTTAGAGAAAGGAGCTTGTCGGAAGTGCTGTCACGACAAACTGAAGTAAGTATTTGTAAATGTGAAAACAAATTACAAAAGGACAAAAAGGCTCTTATTTTGTGTAAAGCAGTTTAATGAAGTAATCAGAAATTATACATGTAACATTGATTTGTATTACTTCTGTATAAGAAATATGGCGTGCCCTTGTGGGTCAGAAGCCCACATAATGGCTTTCTGTATTACTAAATAAGGGGTGCCCTTGTGGGGCAAAAGCCCTCATAATGACTTTATCTGTTCTCGCATTGTGAATATTAATAAAGTAATAGGAAGTGTGATGTGTTGACCCAATACGATATTAATTTGAGCTTGGGCGAGCAAAAATGTTCAAGTTCAGATTTGATTGCATGTAACATGGTGCAAATTGAATACTTCATCCAATTTTTACCAAACTGTTGACTTGCAAGTCTGAAGTTTGAAAATGTCATAAAATGTAGACCAGTATAACATTAGTTTGAGTTTGGGCAAGTGCAAATTGGCAAGGCCCATGATAGATTTCAGAACTGATGGCCCTCAATGAAAGGTGGCTCAAATTGAATCCTTTATCTAATTTAGACCTCATGGGAATAATAGTAAATTCCTTGCAAGTCTTAGAAAGTGTCACAAAATGTGGACCAATGTGACATTAATTTCAGCAATTTAGATTTGGATAAATTGACACTTAGCAATGGAATGTTGTTATAACATGGCTTTTCCTCAACCTCCCTCTCAGAACATTGGTGTGACAGGTTGTAGGATGGGTATGGAATACTTAAAAGAATTCGAAAGAGGAGCCTAATCCTTTCATGAAAAAATTCCAACTCGTAGAAATTTTCCATTGTGTGAAATCGTAATATTTCCCTATATACTTCAATACAAAGTTTTACTCCAGTAAGACTAATAGATGGAGCAAAATCCCTGATGTCCGGCTGACAGAATAAAAGGCGTAACAAGTGTCTGACTTGGAGAATCCTGATCAAGTATTAATCACAAATTGCACTCTCCATAATTTGTTCACAGGATAACATCCCATCTCAGTCATCGCATCCAAGACCATCATCGCCATCTCATGCATACTCCCAGCAGAGACATGGCAGGAGATTGACTTCCCCTCAGAGACCAGAAAGAGATACACAGAGTAAGTGAACAAGTAATTATAATCAACTGCGCACAAAAAGAAGAGGCTGCAGTATCTTGGAGATCGTAATTTTGATGGTGATTTATAAAAGCAGTAAGATTGATACAAATGAATGGCTTATATTGTTAGCTGCAGTGCTGCAGCTCACTTGAGCAAAACCTGATTTTTAGGTCGTCCAAAGGAAAAGATTTTATGACACCTCGAATCATTTGTCCGTCAGTGTGTCAGACAGTCAACAATTATGCAAGGCTTTTGGTTAAAATTTGGTCTCATATGAACACTTCAAATCCTATTGCAACCGAACTGTGGTCATAGCTGCATTATAAAATAGTGGTGTAAGATTGTAAAATGGGTTGACAATGAAAAAAAATTGTTTCATATCTACGGACGACCTATCTTGGACCGCCATGCCTATTTTTATGTATAATAGTTTGAGTTTCTGAATGCGTTGATAAAACCGCATACCTTGTGGTTAAATTTGCACCTTCAAATATACAAACTGTCTCAAAAGTTAGGTCTTAGTAAATAGGAAACTTTCTCTCCTGATGGTACCTGAGTACAAAATTTTAGACCATTTTCTGCGATTCCATTCCTCTGATTGGCATCAGATGAATCAACCTTCCTTTTATGTGTTATTTTTTGTGGGGAGTTGATTGACAGAGTTGTCAGACACAAAGTCTTTTGAATTCAGTCTTTGATTTTAACTGGAGTTTAATATTTCACCTGTAATGTAATTACTTGTAGTAATAAGGGAAAGTGCCAGCTTGAATTTCTTTTTGCATGCACCTAAAGTGATAATGGTTTTGCATGCAATGTAATTCAATAATAAGGGATGTCTGGGCTACTCCCCTTGAAGAAAGTATTAAAATTCTAACCACATTCAAGTTTTAATACCAACCTCCAACAATTTGTGGAATTGAGAGTCTGACAAAGTGTCACAAAATGTGAACCAATTTGACACTACAATTTTATAATTTGTGACCAGCTCCAACAAAACTCGGAACAAGTCGCCACGCATGTTTTTAGTTATATGCCTTTAAAGATGACATTCCCTTAAAAAAAATGAAATATTGGAATTCGTAATATCATGGTATTTGACTGTAGGATTAAGGGAAGGGGTATGAACCTTTAGATAGTATTTATTGTGGGACATTGGAGCACATCAGAGATATCGAATTGCATTCGGAAAACGAAGAATGGCCTTCTGATATCAAATAATTTTGATTTTTTGAAATTTGTAATGTAATACACATTTTATGGCAAATCATTAAAAATTGATATTTTTGATATCTAACAGTACTTGAAGTAAACTTTATAAATCTGATGATTTATACTTATAAGTACTACACCCCTGTGGTAAATTTGTGACTATTTTTGCATTTTTCTCAAAAATAATAACACACTGATAAGAAAAGTTATGTATATTATTGGGGCAAGGAATCCAATTACTATACTGAAATTTCAGTGACTCAAGAAATGCGGTTCAGTATATATGACAGGAAATGAGGTACATCCTAGCGGTACCTTATTTCTTATCATAAATAACGAACCGCTTGTCTTGGGACACTGAAATTCCAGTGTAGTAATTGGATTCCTTGCCCCAATATATATAACTTTTGTTACCAGTGTGTTATTATTTTTGAGAAAATGCAAAAAATAGACACAAATTTATCGAGGGGTGTAGTACTCTTAAAAATGTATGTAGGTGGGATGAAAAGCCGACGATCAATTGAAAATTTTGACCTTTCGTATTGAAGATATGGATTTTTTTCCCCAAACACCAAAAAAAAATAGGTCTTTTGGAAAAAAAATCCATATCTTCAATATAAAAGGTCAAAATTTTCAATTGATCGTCGGCTTTTCCTCCCAGCTACATACACTTTAAGACTATATCATTAGATTTATAAAATTTATTTCGAGGACTGTTATATATCAAAAATTTGAAAAATATCAAATTCTGAGGTGCTCTCATGACCCACAAAAAATACTGTCGAAACGCCATAAACGCTCATTCTAGATCCCTTAAGTGGACCTTCAAATTCTTATTAAGTTATTAAGTCCTTATTAAAAAGAGGTTTATTCAATCTATAACAGTTGAACTATAATAATCCCTATTCAATCGTGTGTAAGGCAGGAAACTAATTTGTCCATTACTGAGAATAGCAATTTGGCAAAAATATCAAGGTATCATTTACAAAATTATCCATATCTTGAAAAGTATTGATGCTATAGCTATGTATATAATTTTGGTATCATTTTAAAGCCTATTGTCCCTTGCTTGTGTATTCAAATCATGAAATGTCAAAAATGCGACTTGTTCCTGGTTTTGTCAGAACGGGTCACAATTGAGTTCTGGCCTGTGAAAATTGATGATCCCCTATATATCAAATCCAAGGACCTGAACAGCCCTAAAAGATTTTGGCTTATTTAAAATACGTATTTGGAGTTGAACAGCAGGAAAAAAGAGTTGGGCACTGCAATAAACAATGAAAGATGAGGCAATTACGATACATGTGTGATTGGTGTAAAAGTAATATTGTCAAATGTCTGATAACATTTTAATTCTCTTTTTTACGCTCTTTCTTATTCAATTCCAGGTACAGAAAGAGATTCCAGAATGCAGGATTTCATGGACTCCATTAAACGTCTCAAAGATGAAAAACTAGCGGAAATGGAAAGGGTTTCAAAACAAGTTAGCTGATATTGTGTGCTTGATATATGTGCTATTGTGATTAAGTAATAAGAATTTAATATATGAGTATTATAGTATTCATATTTAGGTGATGACTGTCATTGGAGAAAGCATAGACTTGTTCACATTGGGCTCATCTATTTGAAATCCACACACCCCTATGGAGACATGACCTTAATCTTCTGCACAGGGGGTGTAGATTTCATATGGAATCGCCCATTCAGATAACCCCCATTTTGAAACTTTGATGGATTATTTGGTATTTAATTAATGACCTATTGTTTTCAAATTGTTCTCAGATTTGTCAGGAATTGGCCTTCTTTTGTAGGTTTTGAGCCAAATTTTCCCATAACATGAAAACAAATTGAGAGAAAGTCTCATATTTATATTAAATTTGGTCCAAAAGCTGAGGCTTAGGAATTGTTATGAGTCCCATTTATTGGCTAAATTGGTATAATATGGGTTCCACTTTCAAAGGCACATCCCCTACCTATAGTTTGATCAGCTCGTAATAGGCGGGAAATGTTAGGCTTTTACCACTACGCCGAAAAGTAGAACCACGTTCAGAGTGCTATTAGACCTGTCTAGTCTAAATTTTGTGTGTTAAAGAAAGTAGACAAAGTATAGGACTTGGAATTAATAATTTGTGATGATTCTGGCGAGATGTCACAAGAAAATTTTCAAAATAAAATATTGATATTAATCCGCTAATGTTATAAGGCCCACCGATTACGAGCTGATCAAAGTATAGTCCAAACTCCAGGTTTTGCTGATTCTTCTAGTGAGCTGAGGTGTGCAATTCTATGTTTCTGAGCCTATGTATTTACATCTCAGGTTTAGAAAGAAACAAATTTAAAGTATAGAAGTTTAAACTTTCTCCAAAGAAGTGATTAAAAGAGGATGGTATATTTCATGACAATGGGTTATCTCTGTCGAAATCCATACACCCCTATGGAAGACATGACCTTAATATTCCACAGAAGGAGTGTTAATTTCAAATGAGGTTACTTGAATGAGTAACTTCATTCGAGAACAAATTTGAGAAATAAAGGTGTTGTCTTCTATGGGGTGTATAGCCCAGTGTGGGTGTGTATCCAAGAGGACACATTCAACATTAAGGAATTTTTACAAATCTGCATTAATAAGTGCCTTCAAAATCTTTTGATGAGGTATTTTTTAAATTTTATTTATAACATTCGGCCGAAGCCAGGCTAATCCCAATAGTGCTCAGAGGCTACTAAATTTAAGGGATGCCATCCGGATATGACGGGACAGGGATATGGGAAGAGGTCCGATTTTAGATGCAGGAGGAAAACCGGAGCACCCGGAGAAAAACCTGCGAGGACGAGCATGGCTCGGCAACCAAACTCACATTTGGCGCCGCGGGGAATTGAACCCGGGCCACAGTGGTGAGAAGCGAGTGAGAAGACCACTACACTAACCCGCCCTTCCTTTGATCAAAAAATGTAATATTTTGATATTCTTTGATAATTGTCAGTGCAATTGAAATTTGAAATATGTAAAAAAGGTCCCAGTTTATGATGATCATGTGCAACTATGCAGGCTGATACAATATCACATACATGGTGATAATGTGCAATATGTTGTCATTGTACAAGTAGGTTTTGGATTCTTTCTTTGAATTTAGAAACAGTGTCCCAAGGTTAGATAAGGAAAATGAATAGCATTTTGGGATGGTACAGCAAAATAATGTAACATTTTCAAATATTATTTGTTGATCCTTTATTTATGTTTTTGTTAAGTGTCAACTCTGTACCTTAAAACAACTTAATGTAGGCCTAAAAAGAAGTTTGTATTGCTGTTTCCAACCAACCCAAATCATTGTTTACCATCATATTTTGTGGTGAATTTGAGGTTTTTAATATTGTATGTAGCAAAAATAATACAAAAAAGTCTTTTCCATGCCCTGGTTGGGCCTGCTCAGATGCACCACCAATTGTATGATGGTAATGAAACTTCAGTTGCATTCTATTTCGTTATCGTAAACAGCTTGCTCAGGAATGTGGGTGAACCTGAAATGTGTGGAATGCATGCAAGTTGTGAACTTGAGAGGGTACATAGATTATGTGTTGAAAAAGAAATTTATATTTGTTAATATTAACTTCAAAAATCTACATGTAGCCTTGTTTTGGGAACACCCAGTACTTGCACTATTAAAATGGGGTATATAGTCAAATTTGATATGACCAGAAATCAAATTTGATTCTGTCCTTGTCAAATTTGATATTCGGATATTTCTGGTGGAATTGGATTAAAACCATTTGTTGGACTTTGTAGTAAACAAAAGAAGGAATTTAGATATTGATACCATATTCAATATTGAGTGAGCGATTTATTTGTCAAATATGGTTTCAGTACCTTTATTGTGATTTCTTCTTGGCAGCAGCAAGTTTGATACTTGCACTGAGACGTTATACAAATATTAACTAACTGTCTAATGAGTGTGATGGTCAAAATATAATCATGAGGTGAAAGATGGATTGTTCCATTCCACAATCTGATTCAATACATCTTTTACCTCGTGATTATATTTCAACCATCACCCTCGGAGACAGTTAACATTTGTATAACATCTCAGTTACGTTTTCAGGACCTAGATTTTGTGCCAGTTTGCGAGAATCAAAACACATATTTGACTCACTTCACTTACTGCATAATTCAATGAAACAAATTGATTCTCACAATAAATGTAACAAGAATCGATTCTGTGATTCTCGCTGAATCTGAGGCCCTGCTTGTTTTGCTTTGAAACTTTTTGAGTTTAACTTTCATCATAGAGAGATTGCGATTTCCAAACGTAGGTATCGGACGTATGTTGCTCTATTCGAAACCACTCTCCTGTATCGAACCGAGGTAACATATAAAGCCAGTTTTGAAGATTTTCTACATGCGAAATAAACATAGATACATCGTTGTAAATTTCACAATATGTAAAAGACAGTCAATGATAATGAACATACGAAGGAAAGTCTAATTACTATTATGATCCATTTTGTTTGTAACAAATCCATTTTGTTTGTAACAAATCATTATAATAAAGGTACAGCGATGTGTTGAAAAAATGACTAAATTTATATGTGATGTCCATACGCAGAGATTGCCCATTGAAATGTGTGTGATACTTTGCGTACAAAAAATGACATTGCGATATCCCATTTTGGATTCCAACGTAGTATGAAACTCAGATGCTATGTGAAATATGCTGATTTTTGTGCCCAATTTTCAGGATGAAAAAGTCTCATTTTGAAAGTAAAGTCATGATGTATGGATGTAGTGATCTTTAATCTACCAAAATATATGTTGTTTTGGGCAACTATAATATTTGGGGAGCACAAAAATACAATTAAGTTTAAGCAGCATGTTAAGTCAAAATTTTAGTCAAAATCAAAAGCGGGCTGTTTGAATTAGGCAGAGACTCAGTAGCCTGCGCTTATTGTTAATTTTCAATCACTATGCCCTCTATCGACCTAAATTAGATTCGATCAGATTTATAGTCTTTATTCCAGCCGACTCCAGCCGACTTGTTCTCCTTCATGATGAATGAGCACAATCCAGTTAGGAACCGAGACTAGCAATATTTAACACCGTATTAAAGTACATAAAAACGTACGGTCCATGTGCTGCATTTGGAACATCGCAATCTATCTAATAGAGTAAATAACATGTGCCCCTGAAGTGAACAGAGCTATAATACGATCAATTATGACACTTTTTTTTTACAACCTCTGAATTTTTTAGATATTTGTAAGAAACAAACTAGAAATGGTGAATCAGGCAGCATCAAGTATTATTGCAATATTGATCAAATTTTCATATAACATGTGTGTGCTATATGCTGAAAAGAATAAGATACAGTGGTGATTACAGTAGTGTAAATGTACACCTATCACTGCAATAAAATAATTGCACAAGAATGAAATATTCATATTGTATATTTATAGTTTTTAAACCATTTATTAGATTAAAAGAAAAGTTCATACAAATGTACTTACAAAGTGTATTAAAATGAGACATTAGTAATGATGTAACATGAACAACACACAAAAAGAAAGTCTTCACCACTTAAAAGTGGTCATAATTCATAGCATAATTCTTAACCCCCTGAGCACTACCTGCTGATCTAACATTGCCTCTGATTGGTCAATTACATGATATTTTCACTTTAATCACCAATCAGAATGGAGCATTGCAAATAATTCACCCCAATTTTTTTGCATGGTGAAATTATTCTAACAATGTTGCTGATTGGGTCAATTGATAATGAAAACTTTTCTTTGGCCAATCGGTAGGTAGTTCTCATGGAATTTAGCAGTAGTTTGATTTAAGAAATAAAGATAAAGAAATAATGATATCCGAGGCAGTAAAAACGTAAATAATGGGTGAGGCTCAGCTGAACCCATTAAACGTTTTTACTGTCGAGGACAGTTTAGTTGGGGACGTAAAGGATAATGCTGCACCCTTTATATCTATTCTATTACCACAAAATGTGCGCTTTTTTGACAAAAATTTATGTTGTTTATTTCAAGATGGAGCGCATATGCAATGCATACCCAAACGTAAGTGACAGCGAGAATTGCAGAAATATTGTATGCTTAACCAAGCATAATTCTTTGTGTAAAATGTGTTACAGCGCTTGTACTGCATCATTTTATTTGTGCGAGAAGAACATAGAGTTCATTGCCCTGACCACCTTATTGTAATGTAAGTTGGGTTTTTTTTTGCTGTAATGGATCACATTCAGGTATCATTTGATGTAATTTAGAACAGCTTACACTTTTGTTGAAGTTGTTTTTACTTTTTCATGAGAAACACTTTGATTTTGACTAGAAGAGGTCTGATTTCTCTGATTCAGATAATCAGCTATGACAGTAGAAAGTGTGTATAAAAATGGATTTATAGCAGAATTGATAGGGAGAACAAATGTCACTGCCCATGCGAATAAATTTGGTGAGATCGTAACCACTCCACATTGTACAAGAATTCCAGTGATGATGATTGGAAACCAGCAGCAGAAATCAGTCGCTACTATGGCTGCTACTTTTCTTGTCAATCGCATCTGTTCTGCAATTTCAGCTTGACGCCCTGCTTCTTTAGATGACCGTATAAATCTTCTGATAATGTCCAAATAACACCCCAAAATAATCAAAAAACATGAAAAATTAAAGCCAAGAAACAGTGCCACTGAAAAATACATTCCCGGGGTCGATCCACTTGAAATAGAGACATTTACTGCTTTGCTGTATGTAGAACCTAATCCGAATTGAACTTCTGCTTTTTCCTTATGGCTATAAATTGGATTTTGCGCTAGTGGTAATCCAATACATACATGAGAGTTATCATAAAATTTAGGGTAAATACCACTGAGAATAGAAGGAACTATTCCTACTGCAAGAGCAAAGGACCACATCAATGAAACTATCGCTAATGTAGATCTTTTTGTTAGTTTATAAATTGTAAATGGGTTCTTTATACAGATAAACCTATCAATACTGATAAGAGTTATAAACAGTACAGATGCTTCACTGGAGACTATAGACAGAGCTCCAGCAAGCTTACAAACGTGACTTATCCGCCATAATTCAGCACTCATAGGAAAATACTGTCCAAAATGAACATCAGCAGACGCAATAATGATCATGTAGACACCCATCAGAAAATCAGATACTGCAAGATTGCCAAGAAGAATATTCTGTACTTTATTCCCCTCTTTGTGGAAATGATTCCTCCAGTAAAGAACTAGGATGTTGCCAAATAAGGCACAAGATCCTAATATCCACATAAATATCATCAAAGTTTCAGTAGAAAGTAGTCGGCTACATGTAAGGTATTGAGACTGTTTCTTTGTTGATGAGCAGTTGACGGATGTTGGCACAAAACACTTGCATATTTCAGGTTGATCGACATATACTTCGAGATTTCTGCTTGAGTTTGAAATTAATAGATTTGAAACCTTTTTAAGCTCATTGCCACGCAGCTTCACCAAGGTTAATGATGATATGTGATCAATGTATGGAATATTGTTCAGATTGTTGAACGATAAATCTAGCAGAGTTAGCTTCATCAAAGTTTTGAAGAGATTGTATGATAGAGTTGTAAGATTGTTGGCTGCTAGATTTAACCTCTTAAGATTGTATAAATTGTCAAACATGCCATTGCTTATTGAGACTAGAGAATTATTATTTAAATACAAGTATGACAAATTCTTGAGACTATGAAACACTCCTGTTTCCAATACAGTTAAATTGTTATAGGCCAACGATAAATTTGAAAGATGTTTCAAATGTGAGAATGCGTCACTATGAATACTGTTCAATGTGTTGTAAGTTAAATCCAAACTGTCTATCTTACTTACATTTTCGAAACAAAAAGCTGGTAAAAATGATATCTTATTGTGATTCAGTATTAATGATGAAAGCTCATCTAAATTGATAAACATTTCATACACAGTTGTAAGGTTGTTATTATTTAAGTATAGCATTTTCAGTGACACAAGATCTTGAAATACACCTTTGTCAACCATGGCTAGTTTGTTTGATATAAGGTACAGTCTCGATAGAGTCTGAAGTCCTTGAAATATTCCAGATTGTAAAAGAACTAGATTGTTTGAATTAAGGTACAGTCTCGATAGATTCTGAAGTCCTTGAAATAATCCAGATTGTAAATGAACCAGCTTGTTTCCATCAAGATAAAGTACAGATAGACCCCGGAGTCTGTCAAATAACCCATGTTTTAAATGTACCAATTGGTTTGCTCCAATATCTAATATGTGAAGAAAGCTCAAATTATTGAAAATCAATGGTTCCAGGTGTGCTATTTTGTTTCTATATAACACAAGCTCCATCAAGCTTACAAGGTGTTGGAACAGATATGGATGTAAGCTGGAGAGATTGTTGCAACATAGGTTCAGAATTTGTAAGCTTTGTAAATTGCAAAATGTTTCTTTGTGGAGCTCACTTAAATTATTGTGTTGTAACCATAAATGTGTTAATTCAGTAAGGGTGTTCAATAGGCCAGGGTTTAACATGATCAGTTTGTTATTAGTGAGGCCCAATTCTTGTAACTTTGGCAAATTTTGAAACATACTTGCACTCAGATTTGCACATTGCAGCTTGTTTGAATCAACATGCAAGATACGTACTTCATATCCTATAGTAGCAAAGGTTGATGACTTAATAGAACTTATTGAATTTCCAATAAAATACAGACTGGAAATTTGTTTTGGGAAAATCAACATCACTCTTTCTTGCAGGGCCTGATCTACTCGTTGTGTACAGTTATAAATGACTTCCATGTTAGATAGAGCACATGTACAGTTTATGGGGCAGTTTACATCACAGTTGACACCATATGACTGATGTGGAGCAGTCCAAATATCATCGTATAACACATACAGTTTGTTGAAATCTAAATTGGTCTCATTGCATTGAATCTTACCATCGTAATCGTCCATATTGTTGCATTTAGATGATTCATTCATAGCATCAGGTTCACGATATTCAAAGAAATTTTGTTCTGCTGATATTTCAATTACGAAGAATGTGATGTTGCAACGAAAATCAATGATCAACTCTGAATTATACAACACAGTGTGACATGGGAGCGAAGATCCTGTGAAGCTTGTATACTTGTAGGAGTCATTTCTCAGGTTACCATGGTTACCTATCTTTTCCACATATAAGTAATCTGTACCTTTCAAGTGACCATCTATGATGTCAAATAGGATGGCAGATCCTTCAGGAACTTTGACGTGAACGCTGCAGTCCTGATCCCTTGTACCTTTGATAGACACTGCTTCATATCCATAGATATCTTCTAAATTCTGAATGGCACATATGGATTGGTTGGTATCCTCAGTGCTCCACGATGGAAAAGTCTCAAGTCTTGCTTGCGTTTCATTGTTGTGAAGCAAAATCAAGCTACAAATTATATTGACGATTGTAAACCGGAAAAGTGAGAATGGTTTACGGTATATGTATTTGTGAAAGTCTGCCATTTTTGTTGTGTGTTTTCGATACCTAACTATGTTTTTTCACAAACTGACTGTGTCAAGAAGTAATGTTACATAAAACAGTTCAGCGTAAGGTTTCGCAACTTTAATTGAAAGTGGTTAATGTTACATTAGCATGAAGAACATTAATTTTTATGTTATGTTCTCACAAACTTTGAAAAAGAAGCGATGTTGATGTAGATTGTGGCTGGCTTCTACTAGTCTTCAAAGTGCAATAAGTAAATGTTGTGGCCACTAGAATGTTCAATTACACAATAAGATTATGTTGTGGGTGACAGGCTTGAGGTGGCACCTCTGGACTAGCCTTGTATGACCATGCAGGTGGTCTCCCAAACTCTTTGATGGTACCTGTCGCTATCTGTGTCTGATTCTCACACAGTGTCCCAGTCAAATTGGTGCTGCTTTGTGTAACTTTTTGTCAGCCAATCTTGCAGAAATCGATGCTCTCACTGGATTTTTGTGGAATCGTATGATGGTGATGTATAACTCTTAAATCTCAATCACAATGCATGTAATTTCCAAGGTTATCCAAGTTTATTAAAAGTGAAATCCAAGGTCACATAATAAAAGATTATCCAAGTTTGGTGATGCAAACCCATTTATATTTACTTGTTTCAAACACTTTAAACCAACATAGATTTAGGCGAATAGGGTCAGCCAATCTTGTAAGTGTTCTTGCTGGATTTTCCTAGAATCCTATTGAATTCCTGTTGCATATACGTACATACCCTAAATCTCAATCCGAATCTCAATCACAATACAGATATTGCAAAAAGGCAAATATTTTAGATGGTGATTGATGCCAACCCTTTTTTGCTTCTATTCCATCCAGATTCAGGCAAACCAAGATATTGGAAAATGTCATACAATTGAAACTAACATGTGATATCAGAAATATGATGTAGTTATAAAGATTGAACTAGCAATGAGGACAAGTTGTTTGCATGTACTGTCGTAGCCTAGAAGTGGCTTGTCAAAATCACTTGATAGTTTAGCCGCTGCATAATGGTTACGTTGTTGATTAAATCAAGGTAATAGGAGATAGTTGAGCAACTGCATAATGGATTTCTGCTGATTAAATTATTTTAACATGAGATGATTTGTCGGCACAATCCCGCCTATAGTCTTAGCTAATTAACGAGAAAGTGAGAGACTGATAATTTTCAATTGGTGTGAGTGATACAATGTAACATGGGAAATCAGACTGAGGGTTTGAGCAATAATAATAATACTTTTTAACTTAAGCTTTGTTCAGCTCAAGTTTTTAGCCATATAAAGATGTCAAAAAAAGAATGTGCCCACTGCTTTGAGTGACCATAACTTTGAGCACAATCAACTTCAAGCAATAAAATTCATATGCATGTGTGGAGAATTTTATTTGCTGCAGTATGATACCAAACTTGTGTAAAAATATATTGGAATAATTGAGAATTAATGATGGAATGGAATATGGTATGATTCAAAAAGTTGCAGTGGCATTTATTATGTAAAAGGATCTATCAAGGGGAAGGACTAGACTGCACTCTCATAAAAATCCTTAAACTTCTTAATTATTTATCTATTTTTTTTTTAAATTTGTTTTTCGGAAAATATTTTTGGAAAAGAAATTAGTCAAAGAATCTAAATGAAAACGTAGATGGCCCTTCTGCAGTGGAGTTAAATGGGCTAGATGGGATGGCCCACCCTTCTGCAGTGGAGTGAAATAAGCTAGATGGGATGGCCCTTCTTTCTGCAGTGAAATGAAATGGGCTAGATGGGATGGCCCTTCCATCTGCAGTGGAGTGAAATGTGCTAGATGGGATGGCCCTTCCTTCTGCAGTGGAGTGAAATGGGCTAGATGGGATTGCCCTTCCATATGCAGTGCAGTGAAATGAGCTAGATGAAGTGGCCCTTCCTTCTGCAGTGGAGTGAAATGGGCTAGATGGGATTGCCCTTCCATATGCAGTGCAGTGAAATGAGCTAGATGAAGTGGCCCTTCCTTCATGTCATTATGCAGTGGAGTGAAATAGGATGCCCCTTCTTTCTGCAGTGGAGTGAAATGTGCTAGACGGGATGACCCTTCCTTCTGCATGCAGTAGAGTGAAATGTGCTAGATGGGATGACCCTTCCTTCTGCAGTGGAGTGAAATGGGCAAGAGAGATGGGAAGAGAGAGTGAGATAGGTAGAGGTAGATAAATAGTATGATCAGGGACGCCGAGCTGGCATGGGTCTCCGAAGAGAGAAGTGACTTTTGGAGAGGTAGTTGCAACTGAACTGCTGAACATAACGCCACACAAATAACACGATACTTTCAAATGGCATAAAGGAGTGGAAATTGACGATGGACTTGGTGTGATATTGTCATGTTGAAGCAAATGGGACAAGTGAAATTTAAAGTACTGTGTCAAACATGATGAACAGAAGTTGTGATGACATGGTGATAAGACTGGCAAGTGCAGGATACAGAGGCAAATGGGACATGTGACTAATGACACTTCTGCTGTAGATCTGCCAATAATTGAAAGGGTGAAATGAGGTGGCGGTGATGACGAGGATGGAATAAAAATATTGCCCTGACTTGTGTCAAAAGTACATATGGTATGGAATGGAGTCACTGGGTCTGCAGTACGAGTAGTGCATTTCGGCCAAATTACTGGGGTTGAACAGTTTCCTTTTGCCATAATTGGTCAATTCTGGCACAGAATGCAGGGGCCAGCTCTATGGTGTCTTGTTTCAGCCCAGTCTATATTAGGGTGCCCCTGCATTCGTGTGCCAGGCCTGCTTCCCTCCTCAGAATGTCTGATCAGCCTGTGACATCTGCTACAGATTTAGCCGGGGTGAATGTCTGGTTGGTCGTGTCATGTATTTATTCCCCAAACAGCATCGATTTGTTTTTGATTTTTACATACATTTGCTGGCATACATTCTGATTTTCTTCTATACCTTCTCTTTACTAGCCTCTTCCCACATATGTGGTCATGTTTAACCCGATGCCTTTGCTGCCATTTTTGTGCCCAGCATAACCTGATGCCTTCACTTCCATTTTTGTGACCATAGACAGCTAAATTATGTATGACACTGTCATAGCTAGTACGATCAGGGACGCCGAGCTGGCCTGGGTCCCTGGAGAGAGAAGTGACTTTTGGAGAGGTAGTTGCAACACAGTCAATTTCGAACTCAAAAGCAACATTAAACATAAATAAAGCAGCAACAACTAAAAAGCAATAAAATAATACAGCCATGCACATGACACTATCATGGTAATTAAATAAGTTGATAAATACAAATTTAAATTTAAAGAAAATGAAAATAATAAATGAGCAAAATGATACAAATATAAATCTATAAAGTACAACAGAACAAGGTAAAACTCAAGTGGGAGTGGCTACCCTGAACTACTGCAACTTTAAAAGATCTAAACAAACTTGTGTAGGCACCAAGCGCTGAATGCAGAGGGTGCAGGATGGTTTGTTCTCCCCTCACACATAGCATGGTAGCTCTTTAGATGTTTATAAATATATTAAGGACTAAACTAATCAGACTTGTGGAGGTACCAAGCTCTGAATGGAGAGGATGTAGGATGGTTTGTTTGTTTTCTCCCACATACAGAATGGTGGATGTTTGACAAGCATATGTTTCAATGTATGTCAAGCTATTATATTCTAGATGTATTCCTATATCTACCTTGATTACCTTCAAAATATGTCGATAACTCTTTCGGTTCCAGTGGGGACGATACAGAGGACCACGAAGAGATACAAGAATTGGACGTGATAATGAAAATGGAATTTGTTCACCATCCTATATAGGCTTTCACAGAATGTTATGACATGCAACGGAAAGATAAATGTATATCATCCTAACTTATGAGTCATACTGATTCAGAAAAATTCTTCAAGAGACATCCTACTTTTTATATTTATTTATGTATCAACAACAAGGAAATTATAATTATGTGAAATCTGTGTTAAGTTTGACAAGCATACATGTTTCAATGTATGTCAAGCTATTATATCCTAGATGTATTCCTTGATTACCTTCAAAATATACCTGTAACACTCTCAGTTCCAATGGGGATGATACAGACGTCCACGAAGATATTAAATGGCTCTTCCTTCTGCAGTGGAGTGAAATGGGCTAGATGGGATGGCCCTTTGTTTATAAATATATTAAAGATTAAACCAATCCGACTTGAAGCGCAAATAATTATATTAAGGACTAAACTAATCAGACTTGTGGAGGCACCAAGGGCTGAATGCAGAGGGTGCAGGAAGGGTTGTTCTCCCCTCACACATAGCATGGTTAGATTTTTATAAATATATTAAGGATTAAACTAATCAGACTTGGAAGTGCAAACATATTAAGTACTAAACTAATCGGACTTGAAGTGGAAATAATTAAGGACTAAATAATCAGACTTGTGGAGGCACCAACGCTGAATGCAGAGGGTGCAGGATGGGTTGTTCTCCCCTCACACACAGCATGGTAGCTCTTTAGATGTTTATAAATATACTAAGGATTAAACTAATCATTATTTCGTGGTAAGGATCTTCCACTCAGCAAGCATATCTCAATTAGTGCAGGGCCTTAGTAAGCCCTGATGGTTTAGGGGCACCGAGCAAAAGTGACAATAAAATAAAGGGCTGATATAAAGGGAGATGTTAAAAGGGCTCTCACTTCTCTTTCTACGCTCCTGTGTATCCATGAATCCGGTGCTATAATATAAGACATGGTCAGCAACCAAGGTTTCAGGAATAAACAGAAATACAAGATAATATTATACATGAAACTATTGGAGAGTGTGTGGTCACCTAGGTGATACCGAGTAGATGGACTCGTAAACAGACTGGACCAGCACATATCACCAGGAGAGGCAGGTATTGTAAACGATGAATCGATTCATTCAGATATCAGAGGAATATGTGGAAGAGGACAGTGCAGGGATATAAAATGGAAAATTAAGTGAGGAAAATGGCTCTTCTGCAGTAGAGTGAAATGGACTTGATGGGATGGCCCTTCCTTCTGCAATAGAGTGAAATGAGCTATATGGGATGGCCATTCCTTCTGCAGTGGAGTGAAATGGGCTAGTTGGGATGGCCCTTCCTTCTGCAGTGGAGTGAAATGGACAGAGCAGATAGAGGTAGATAGGTAGTACGATCAGGGACGCCGAGCTGCCCTTGGTCCCCAGAGAGAGAAGTGACTTTTGGAGAGGTAGTTGCAACACTGTCAATTTCGAACTCGAAAGCGACATAAATAAAGCAGCAACAACTAAAAAAAGCAATAAAAAAATACAGCCATGCACATGACACTATCATGGTATATAAGTTGATAAATACAAATTTAAATCTAAAGAAAATGAAAATAATAAATGAGCAAAATGATACAAATATAAATCTACAAAGTACAACAGAACAAGGTAAAACTCAAGTGGGAGTCGCTACCCTGAACTGCTGCAACTTTAAAAGATCTAAACAAACTTGTGTAGGCACCAAGCACTGGATGCAGAGGGTGCATGATGGTTTGTTCTCCCCTCACACATAGCATGGTAGCCATTTAGATGTTTATAAATATATTAAGGACTAAACTAATCAGACTTGTGGAGGCACCAACGCTGAATGCAGAGGGTGCAGGAAGGGCTGTTCTCCCCTCACACACAGCATGATAGATGTTATGGACTAAAACTAATCTGACTTAAAGTGCAAATAATTATGTTAAAAGGGCCCTCACTTCTCTTGCTACGCTCCTGTGTATCAATGAATCCGGTGCTGTCCTAAGAGATATTGGACAGCCAGCAACTAGAAAAATGGCTCTTCCTTCTGCAGTGGAGTGAAATGGGCTAGATGGGATGCCCTTGCTTCTGCAGTGGAGTGAAATATTTAGATGTTTATAAATATATTAAAAATTAAACTAATCCGACTTGAAGTGCAAATATATTAAGGACTAAACCAATTTGATGTGAAGTATAAACAATTATATTAAGGACCAAACTAATCAGACTTGTGGAGACACCAAGGACTGAATGCAGAGGGTGCAGGAAGGGTTGTTCTCCCCTCACACATAGCATGGTAGCTCTTTAGATGTTTATAAATAAACTAATCATTATTTCGTGATAAGGATCTTCCACTCAACAAGCAGATCTCAATTAGTACATGGGCGAAGTAAGCCCTGATGGTTTAAGGGCACCGAGCAAAAGCGACAATAAAATAAGGGCTGATAAGGGAGATGTTAAAAGGGCCCTCACTTCTCTTGCTACGCTCCTGTGTATCAATGAATCCGGTGCTGTCCTAAGACATGGTCAGCAGCCAAGGTTTCAGGAATAAACAGAAATACAAGATAATATTATACATGAAACTAGTGGAGAGGGTGTGGTCACCTAGATGATACCGAGTAGATGGACTCGTAAACAGACTGGACCAGCACATATCACCAGGAGAGGCAGGTAATGCAGACGATGGAATCGATTACTTCCAATATCAGAGGAATATGTGGAAGAGGACAGTGCAGGAATATAGAGTAAAATGGAAAATTAAGTGAGGAAAATGGCTCTTCTTCTGCAGTGGAGTGAAATGGGCTAGTTGGGATAGCCCTTGCCTCTGCAGTGGAGGGAAATGGGCTAGATGGGACGGCCCTTCCTTCTGCAGTGGAGTGAATTGGGCTAGATGGATTGGCCCTTACTTCTGCAGTGGAGTGAAATGGGCTAGATGGGATGGCCCTTCCTTCTGCAGTGGAGTGAAATGGGCTAGATGGGACGGCCCTTCCTTCTGCAGTGGAGTGAAATGGGCTAGATGGATTGGCCCTTACTTCTGCAGTGGAGTGAAATGGGCTAGATGGGACAGCCCTTCCTTCTGCAGTGGAGTGAAATGGGCTAGATGGATTGGCCCTTACTTCTGCAGTGGAGTGAAATGGGCTAGATGGGATGGCCCTTCCTTTTGCAGTGGACTAAAATGTGCTAGATGGGATGGCCCTTACTTCTGCAGTAGAGTGAAATGGGATGGCCCTTCTTTCTGCAGTGTACTGAAATGTGCTAGATGGGATGACCCTTCCTTCTGCATGCAGTGGAGTGAAATGGGCTAAATGGGATGGCCCTTCCTTTTGCAGTGGAGTGAAATGAGCTAGATAGGATGGCCCTTCTGTCTGTAGTGGAGTGAAATGGGCTAGATGGGATGGCCCTTCCTTCTGCAGTAGAGTGAAATGGGATAGCCCTTCCTTCTGCAGTGGGGTGAAATGGGCTAAATGGGATGGCCATTGCTTCTGCAGTGGAGTGAAATGAGCTAGATAGGATGGCCCTTCTGCAGTAGAGTGAAACGGGATAGCCCTTCCTTCTGCAGTGGGGTGAAATGGGCTAGATGGGATGGCCATTCCTTCTGCAGTGGAGTGAAATGGGCTAGTTGGGATGGCCCTTCCTTCTGCAGTGGAGTGAAATGGGCTAGATGGGAAGAGAGAGTGAGATAGATAGATAGAGGTAGATCAGGGACGCCGAGCTGGCCTGTGTCCCCGGAGAGAGAATTTGCTTTTGGAGAGGTAGTTGCAACACAGACAATTTCAAATTCAAAAGCAACATGAAACATAAATAACGCAGCAACAACTAAAAAAATGATACAGCCATGCACATGACACTATCGTGGTAATAAAATAAGTTGATAAATACAGCTTTAAATCTAAAAATTTTAAATTCAAATTGATTAAGAACAACAAAACAAGGTGAAACACAAGTGGCCTCGCTACCCTGACTGCTGCAACTTTAAAAGATATTATAATTGTATCTAAACAAAATAATAAATGAACAAAAGATAAAAATATAAATCTCTAAAGAACAACAGAACAAGGTGATACACAAGTGGCCTCGCTACCCTGACTGCTGCAACTTTAAAAGATATTATAATTGTATCTAAACAATAATAAATGAACAAAAAGATGCAAATATAAATCTCTAAAGAACAACAGAACAAGGTGAAACACAAGTGGCCTTGCTACCCTGACTGCTGCAACTTTAAAAGATATTATAATTGTATCTAAACAATAATAAATGAACAAAAAGATGCAAATATAAATCTCTAAAGAACAACAGAACAAGGTGAAACACAAGTGGCCTTGCTACCCTGACTGCTGCAACTTTAAAAGATATTATAATTGTATTTGAACAAAATAATAAATGAACAAAAGATAAAAATATAAATCTCTAAAGAACAACAGAACAAGGTGAAACACAAGTGGCCTCGCTACCCTGACTGCTGCAACTTTAAAAGATATTATAATTGTATCTAAACAAAATAATAAATGAACAAAAAGGTAAAAATATAAATCTCTAAAGAACAAGGTGAAACACAAGTGTCCTCGCTACCCTGACTGCTGCAACTTTAAAAGATATTATAATTGTATCTAAACAAAATAATAAATGAACAAAAAGATAAAAATATAAATCTGTAAAGAACAACAGAACAAGGTGATACACAAGTGGCCTCGCTACCCTGACTGCTGCAACTTTAAAAGATATTATAATTGTATCTAAACAAAATAATAAATGAACAAAAAGATAAAAATATAAATCTGTAAAGAACAACAGAACAAGGTGAAACACAAGTGGCATCGCTACCCAGACTGCTGCAACTTTAAAAGATATTATAATTGTATCTAAACAAAATAATAAATGAACAAAAAGATAAAAATATAAAAATATAAATCTCTAAAGAACAACAGAACAAGGTGAAACACAAGTGGCCTTGCTACCCTGACTGCTGCAACTTTAAAATATATTATAATTGTATCTAAACAAAATAATAATGAACAAACAGATAAAAATATAAATCTCTAAAGAACAACAGAACAAGGTGAAACACAAGTGGCCTCGCTACCCTGACTGCTGCAACTTTAAAAGATATTATAATTGTATCTAAACAAAATAATAAATGAACAAAAAGGTAAAAATATAAATCTCTAAAGAACAAGGTGAAACACAAGTGTCCTCGCTACCCTGACTGCTGCAACTTTAAAAGATATTATAATTGTATCTAAACAAAATAATAAATGATGGCCCTTCTGCAGTAGAGTGAAACGGGATAGCCCTTCCTTCTGCAGTGGGGTGAAATGGGCTAGATGGGATGGCCATTCCTTCTGCAGTGGAGTGAAATGGGCTAGTTGGGATGGCCCTTCCTTCTGCAGTGGAGTGAAATGGGCTAGATGGGAAGAGAGAGTGAGATAGATAGATAGAGGTAGATCAGGGACGCCTTGAGCTGGCCTGTGTCCCCGGAGAGAGAATTTGCTTTTGGAGAGGTAGTTGCAACACAGACAATTTCAAATTCAAAAGCAACATGAAACATAAATAACGCAGCAACAACTAAAAAAATGATACAGCCATGCACATGACACTATCGTGGTAATAAAATAAGTTGATAAATACAGCTTTAAATCTAAAAATTTTTAAATTCAAATTGATTAAGAACAACAAAACAAGGTGAAACACAAGTGGCCTCGCTACCCTGACTGCTGCAACTTTAAAAGATATTATAATTGTATCTAAACAAAATAATAAATGAACAAAAAGATAAAAATATAAATCTCTAAAGAACAACAGAACAAGGTGATACACAAGTGGCCTCGCTACCCTGACTGCTGCAACTTTAAAAGATATTATAATTGTATCTAAACAATAATAAATGAACAAAAAGATGCAAATATAAATCTCTAAAGAACAACAGAACAAGGTGAAACACAAGTGGCCTTGCTACCCTGACTGCTGCAACTTTAAAAGATATTATAATTGTATCTAAACAATAATAAATGAACAAAAAGATAAAAATATAAATCTCTAAAGAACAACAGAACAAGGTGAAACACAAGTGGCCTTGCTACCCTGACTGCTGCAACTTTAAAAGATATTATAATTGTATTTGAACAAAATAATAAATGAACAAAAAGATAAAAATATAAATCTCTAAAGAACAACAGAACAAGGTGAAACACAAGTGGCCTCGCTACCCTGACTGCTGCAACTTTAAAAGATATTATAATTGTATCTAAACAAAATAATAAATGAACAAAAAGGTAAAAATATAAATCTCTAAAGAACAAGGTGAAACACAAGTGTCCTCGCTACCCTGACTGCTGCAACTTTAAAAGATATTATAATTGTATCTAAACAAAATAATAAATGAACAAAAAGATAAAAATATAAATCTGTAAAGAACAACAGAACAAGGTGATACACAAGTGGCCTCGCTACCCTGACTGCTGCAACTTTAAAAGATATTATAATTGTATCTAAACAAAATAATAAATGAACAAAAAGATAAAAATATAAATCTGTAAAGAACAACAGAACAAGGTGAAACACAAGTGGCATCGCTACCCAGACTGCTGCAACTTTAAAAGATATTATAATTGTATCTAAACAAAATAATAAATGAACAAAAAGATAAAAATATAAAAATATAAATCTCTAAAGAACAACAGAACAAGGTGAAACACAAGTGGCCTTGCTACCCTGACTGCTGCAACTTTAAAATATATTATAATTGTATCTAAACAAAATAATAAATGAACAAACAGATAAAAATATAAATCTCTAAAGAACAACAGAACAAGGTGAAACACAAGTGGCCTCGCTACCCTGACTGCTGCAACTTTAAAAGATATTATAATTGTATCTAAACAAAATAATAAATGAACAAAAAGGTAAAAATATAAATCTCTAAAGAACAAGGTGAAACACAAGTGTCCTCGCTACCCTGACTGCTGCAACTTTAAAAGATATTATAATTGTATCTAAACAAAATAATAAATGAACAAAAAGATAAAAATATAAATCTCTAAAGAACAACAGAACAAGGTGAAACACAAGTGACCTCGCTACCCTGACTGCTTCAACTTTAAAATATATTATAATTGTATCTAAACAAAATAATAATTAATGAACAAAAAGATACAAATATAAATATAATATCTAAAAAAAATAATTAATGAACAAAAATATACAAATATAAATCTCTAAAGAACAACAGAACAAGGTGAAACTGAAACAAGTGGGAGTGGCTACCCTGAACTCCTGAAACTTGTGGAGGCACCAAGCGCTGAATGCAGAGGGTGCAGGATGGTTTGTTCTCCCCTCACACACAGCATGAGTTATAACCAAAAAGGTCAAAGGTCACGTTTTTGCCTCTATGGGGGGTCAAAAACATCAAAGTGCTCCGATATGCCACTTACCTTTACAATTTCCCATCGGTTTAATGCTGGGCAATTTTGTCCTCGTAGTTCTGATAGTGGTCCGACAAATTCAAGTGGTAGTATTGCAAATGAATTTAACGATTGTTTACGTCTATCTATCTATAATACACTTGATATGGAATTTGATAGTCAAACAACATTATAGGACTAAACTAATCAGACTTGTGGAGGCACCAAGTGCTGAATTGGGAGGATGCAGGATGGGTTATTTCCCCCCTCACACACACCCCGGTAGATGGTTGACAAGCATATGTTTCAATGTATGTCAAGCTATTATATCCTAGATGTATTCCTATATCTACCTTGATTACCTTCAAAATATTTCGGTAACTCTTTCAGTTCCAGTGGGGACGATACAGACGACCACAAAGAGATTCAAGAATTGGACATTTTATTTATTTATTTTTTTCGGATAGGGTAATGAAAATATAATTTGTTCACCATCCTATATGTTATGACATGCAAAGGAAAGATAAATGTATATCATCCTAACTTATGAGTCATACTGATTCAGAAAAATTCAGACATTCTACTTTTTTATATTTATTTATTTATCAACAACAAGGAAATTATAATTATGTGAAATCTGTGTTTGACAAGCATACATGTTTCAATGTATGTCAAGCTATTATATCCTAGATGTTTTGTCCATGTATAGCACGATGTCTTTGCTACCATTTTTGTGCCCAGCATAGCATAGCATGATGCCTTTGCTTCAGACTAATCATACTTGTGGAGGCACCAAGGGCTGAATGCATAGGGTGCAGGAAGGGTTGTTCTCCCCTCACACATAGCATGGTTAGATTTTTATAAATATATTAAGGATTAAACTAATCAGACTTGGAAGTGCAAACATATTAAGTACTAAACTAATCGGACTTGAAGTGGAAATAATTAAGGACTAAACTAATCAGACTTGTGGAGGCACCAACGCTGAATGCAGAGGGTGCAGGATGGGTTGTTCTCCCCTCACACACAGCATGGTAGCTATTTAGATGTTTATAAATATATTAAAGATTGAACTAATCCAACTTGAAGTGCAAATAATTATATTAAGGACTAAACTAATTGGACTTGAAGTGCAAATTAAGGACTAATCAGACTTGTGAAGGCACCAAGTGCTGAATGCAGAGGGTGCAAGATGGGTTGTTCTTCACTCATACCTCCCGACCCTGAGATCCCCCACCGGGCCCCCTCACACAAACGAATAAACATACCAAAACACAAGAAATTAGCATTAATTGTCGGTACTGTTATTGATCAGAGCACTACTGTAATGCTCCATGATTACCAAAAACATAATGAATCCATTGTCTTAAATTACTACATAGATCAGTAGATTTGAATCTATTACAATAGGACAGCCTACACAGAATACTGAACGCAGCAACTAGTGAGCTACTTAAAACTCGAAAAACTTGAACTTTTTATTATTATTAATATTTTGCATTATTGATAAAGAACAAGAAAATTTGAGAACGTAGATTGGCCCAGCCTAGTCACCCCATGCCAATCTGGTGTTCGATTCTCCCTCCCGCCAAAATTTCACGTACCAAAAGACCTTCCCATCCAGAATACTAACCAGCTTGACCGCAGCAAAAAAATAAATAAATAAAATAAAATAAAAATTGTGTGTTGTAGGCTCCAGCTACCGACGTGAAGTGATCTAACCCCGGAACAACCCTTCACAATCTCATTCCCGATGACGTAATCGTGAAGAAGTTTAATTTATTCTAATTCAACGAGGGCAGTATCAACCGAATAAATTTCCAATTCTCCCCTCACACAGCATGGTAGCTCTTTAGTTGTTTATAAATATATTAAGGACTATACTAATCTGACTTGAAGTGCAAATAATTATGTTAAAAGGGTCAGCAACCAAGGTTTCAGGAATAAACAGAAATACAAGATAATATTATACATGAAACTAGTGGAGAGGGTGTGGTCACCTAGATGATACCGAGTAGATGGACTCGTAAACAGACTGGACCAGCACATATCACCAGGAGAGGCAGGTAACGATGGAATCGATTACTTCCAATATCAGAGGATATATAATATGAGGAAGCGAGGACAGTGCAGGAATATAGAGTAAGATGGAAAATTAAGTGAGGAAAATGGCTCTTCTTCTGCAATGAAATGGGCTTGATGGGATGGCCCTTCCTTCTGCAGTGGGGTGAAATGGGCTAGATGGGATGGCCCTTCCTTCTGCAGTGGAGTGAAATGGGCTGGCCATTCCTTCTGCAGTGTAGTGAAATGGGCTAGATGGGATGGCCCTTCCTTCTGCAGTGGAGTGAAATGGGCTAGATGGGATGGCCATTCCTTCTGCAGTGGAGTGAAATGGGCTAGATGGGATGGCCATTCCTTCTGCAGTGGAGTGAAATGGACTAGATGGGATGGCCATTCCTTCTGCAGTGGAGTGAAATGGGCTAGTTGGGATGGCCCTTCCTTCTGCAGTGGAGTGAAATGGTCTAGTTGGGATGGCCATTCCTTCTGCAGTGGAGTGAAATGGACAGAGGTAGATAGCTAGTACGATCAGGGACGCCGAGCTGGCCTAGGTCCCCGGAGAGAGAAGTGACTTTTGGAGAGGTAGTTGCAACACAGTCAATTTCGAACTCAAAGCAACATTAAACGTAAATAAAGCAGCAACAACTAAAAAAAGCAATGAAATAATACAGCCATGCACATGACAATATCATGGTAATTAAATAAGTTGATAAATACAAATTTAAATCTAAAGAAAATGAAAATAATAAATGAGCAAAATGATACAAATATAAATCTATAAAGTACAACAGAACAAGGTGAAACTCAAGTGGGAGTGGCTACCCTGAACTACTGCAACATTAAAAGATCTAAACAAACTTGTGGAGGCACCAAGCGCTGAATGCAGAGGGTGCAGGATGATTTGTTCTCCCCTCACACACAGCATGAGTTATAACCAAAAAGGTCAAAGGTCACGTTTTTGCCTCTATGGGGGGTCGAAAACATCAAAGTGCTCCGATAAGCCACTTACCTTTACAATTTCCCATCGGTTTAATGCTGGGCAATTTTGTCCTCGTAGTTCTGATAGTGGTCCGACAAATTCAAGTGCTAAATGAATTTAACGATTGTTTTACGTCTATCTATCTATAATACACTTGATATGCAAACAAATGTTGGGATGGCCCTTCCTTCTGCAGTGGAGTGAAATGGGCTAGATGCGATGGCCCTTCCTTCTGCAGTGTAGTGAAATGGACTAGATGGGATGGCCATTCCTTCTGCAGTGGAGTGAAATGGGCTAGTTGGGATGGCCCTTCCTTCTGCAGTGGAGTGAAATGGGATGGCCCTTCCTTCTGCAGTGGAGTGAAATGGGCTAGATGTGATGGCCCTTCCTTCTGCAGTGTAGTGAAATGGACTAGATGGGATGGCCATTCCTTCTGCAGTGGAGTGAAATGGGCTAGTTGGGATGGCCCTTCCTTCTGCAGTGGAGTGAAATGGGATGGCCCTTCCTTCTGCAGTGGAGTGAAATGGGCTAGATGTGATGGCCCTTCCTTCTGCAGTGTAGTGAAATGGACTAGATGGGATGGCCATTCCTTCTGCAGTGGAGTGAAATGGGCTAGTTGGGATGGCCCTTCCTTCTGCAGTGGAGTGAAATGGACAGAGGTAGATAGCTAGTACGATCAGGGACACCGAGCTGGCCTATAGGTCCCCGCAGAGAGAAGTGACTTTTGGAGAGGTAGTTGCAACACAGTCAATTTCGAACTCAAAAGCAACAGTAAACGTAAATAAAGCAGCAACAACTAAAAAAAGCAATGAAATAATACAGCCATGCACATGACAATATCATGGTAATTAAATAAGTTGATAAAAACAAATTTAAATCTAAAGAAAATGAAAATAATAAATGAGCAAAATGATACAAATATAAATCTATAAAGTACAACAGAACAAGGTAAAACTCAAGTGGGAGTCGCTACCCTGAACTACTGCAACATTTAAAGATCTAAACAAACTTGTGGAGGCACCAAGCGCTGAATGCAGAGGATGCAGGATGGTTTGTGCTCCCCTCACACACAGCATGAGTTATAACCAAAAAGGTCAAAGGTCACGTTTTTGCCTCTATGGGGGGTCGAAAACATCAAAGTGCTCCGATATGCCACTTAACTTTACAATTTCCCATCGGTTTAATGCTGGGCAATTTTGTCCTCGTAGTTCTGATAGTGGTCCGACAAATTCAAGTGGTAGTATTGCAAATGAATTTAACGATTATTTTACGCCTATCTATCTATAATACACTTGATATGCAATTTGATAGTCAAACAAATGGCAACTTTAAAAGATATTATAATTGTATCTAAACAAAATAATAATGAACAAACAGATAAAAATATAAATCTCTAAAGAACAACAGAACAAGGTGAAACACAAGTGGCCTCGCTACCCTGAACTGCTGCAACTTTAAAAGATATTATAATTGTATCTAAACAAAATAATAAATGAACAAACAGATAAAAATATAAATCTCTAAAGAACAACAGAACAAGGTGAAACACAAGTGGCCTCGCTACCCTGACTGCTGCAACTTTAAAAGATATTATAATTGTATCTAAACAAAATAATAAATGAACAAAAAGATAAAAATATAAATCTCTAAAGAACAACAGAACAAGGTGAAACACAAGTGGCCTTGCGACCCTGACTGCTGCAACTTTAAAATATATTATAATTGTATCTAAACAAAATAATAAATGAACAAACAGATAAAAATATAAATCTCTAAAGAACAACAGAACAAGGTGAAACACAAGTGGTCTCGCTACCCAGACTGCTGCAACTTTAAAAGATATTATAATTGTATCTAAACAAAATAATAAATGAACAAAAAGGTAAAAATATAAATCTCTAAAGAACAAGGTGAAACACAAGTGTCCTCGCTACCCTGACTGCTGCAACTTTAAAATATATTATAATTGTATCTAAACAAAATAATAAATGAACAAAAAAAAGATAAAAATATAAATCTCTAAAGAACAACAGAACAAGGTGAAACACAAGTGGCCTCGCTACCCTGACTGCTGCAACTTTAAAAGATATTATAATTGTATCTAAGCAAAATAATAAATGAACAAAAAGATAAAAATATAAATCTCTAAAGAACAATAGAACAAGATGAAACACAAGTGTCCTCGCTACCCTGACTGCTGCAACTTTAAAAGATATTATAATTGTATCTAAACAAAATAATAAATGAACAAAAAGATAAAAATATAAATCTCTAAAGAACAAAAGGACAAGGTGAAACTCAAGTGGGAGTCGCTACCCTGACTGCTACAACTTTAAAAGATATTATAATTGTATCTAAACAAAATAATAAATGAACAAAAAGATAAAAATATAAATCTCTAAAGAACAACAGAACAAGGTGATACACAAGTGGCCTCGCTACCCTGACTGCTACAACTTTAAAAGATATTATAATTGTATTTAAACAATAATAATAAATGAACAAAAAGGTAAAAATATAAATCTCTAAAGAACAACAGAACAAGGTGAAACACAAGTGACCTCGCTACCCTGACTGCTACAACTTTAAAAGATATTATAATTGTATTTTAACAAAATAATAAATGAACAAAAAGGTAAAAATTTAAATCTCTAAAGAACAACAGAACAAGGTGAAACACAAGTGGCCTCGCTACCCTGAACTGCTGCAACTTTAAAAGATATTATAATTGTATCTGAACAAAATAATAAATGAACAAAAAGATAAAAATATAAATCTCTAAAGAACAACAGAACAAGGTGAAACACAAGTGACCTCGCTACCCTGAACTGCTGCAACTTTAAAAGATATTATAATTGTATCTAAACAAAATAATAATCAATGAACAAAAAGATACAAATATAAATATAATATCTATAAAAAATATTAATGAACAAAAAGATACAAATATAAATCTCTAAAGAACTTCAGAACAAGGTGAAACTGAAACAAGTGGGAGTCGCTACCCTGAACTGCTGAAACTTTGAAACAAACTTGTGGAGGCACCAGGCGCTGAATGCAGAGTGTGCAGGATGGGTTATTCTCCCCTCACTCACAGCATGGTAGCTCTTTAGATGTTTATAAATATTATTAAGGACTACACTTATCAGATAATTATATTAAGGACTAAACTAATCAGACTTCTGGAGGTACCAAGGGCTGAATGGAGAGGATGTAGGATGGGTTATTTTCCCCCTCACCCACAGCATGGTAGATGTTTGACAAGCATATGTTTCAATGTATGTCAAGCTATAATATCGTAGATGTTTTCCTATATCTACTTTGATTACCTTTAAAATATGCCCGTAACTCTTTCAGTTCCAGTGAGGACGATGCAGACGACCACGAAGAGACTCAAGAATTGGACAGGGTAATGAAAATATAATTTGTTCACCATCCTATATGTTATGACATGCAAAGGAAAGATAAATGTATATCATCCTAACTTATGAGTCATACTGATTCAGAAAAATTCTTCAAGAGACATCCTACTTTTTTATATTTATTTATTTATCAACAACAAGGAAATTATAATTATGTGAAATCTGTGTTTGACAAGCATACATGTTTCAATGTATGTTAAGCTATTATATCCTAGATGTTTTGTCCATGTATAGCATGATGCCTTTGCTACCATTTTTGTCCCCAGCATAGCCTGATGCCTTTGCTTTGGGGCTAGATGGGATGGCCCTTCCTTCTGCAGTGGAGTGAAATGGGCTAGATGAGATGGCCCTTCCTTCTGCAGTGGAGTGAAATGAGCTAGTTGGGATGGCCCGCCCTTCTGCAGTGGAGTAAAATGGACAGAGGTAGATAGAGGTAGATAGCTAGTACGATCAGGGACGCCGTGCTGGACTGGGTCCCCGGAGAGAGAAGTGACTTTTGGAGAGGTAGTTGCAACACAGTCAATTTCGAGCTCAAAAGCAACATTAAACATAAATAAAGCAGCAACAACTAAAAAGCAATAAAATAATACAGCCATGCACATGACACTATCATGGTAATTAAATAAGTTGATAAATACAAATTTAAATCTAAAGAAAATGAAAATAATAAATGAGCAAAATGATACAAATATAAATCTATAAAGTACAACAGAACAAGGTAAAACTCAAGTGGGAGTCGCTACCCTGAACTGCTGCAACTTTAAAAGATCTAAACAAACTTGTGGAGGCACCAACGCTGAATGCAGAGGATGCAGGATGGGTTGTTCTCCCCTCACACACAGCATGAGTTATAACCAAAAAGGTCAAAGGTCATCAAAAACATCAAAGTGCTCCGATATGGCCATTTTCACGGTAAAGGGTGTAACTTTGGATTTTTAACATTTTAATCTGTAGTGTTCTAATAAAGCCACAGAATTCCATGATTTTTGGCCACATAAGTCATCTAGTTAGCAGCTACCTTGGGTAGCATAATCAGCTTTGGGAGTTACTGCGTTCAGTTTTAGCAGGCTTAAATGTACTTAATATTGCCATTTTGAAAAACTATAAAAAACAGTAACATTTTTGTAAAACCCTGTGTTTTCTTCAGTTAGTTCATGGATAATTTATCTTATCCTGAAAGTACAGTCATATGTTCAGTAAACACTGCCACATTAGATTTAATTGTGAACAGCCCTGTATTTTTGAGAACCGGACTTGATATTTGTTGTTTCGAGGCTTCATTTTCCGTTAACAATTGTTAACAAACTTTGTGGGTGTAGCTTTGGTTCATAATTCTTGGTTATTTCTTCACTTCTTCTTGATTCATGACAGTTGTTATCTTAACTTGAAATGGGTAACAAAAATTAGTCGATTTGCAAGCTTTTAAAATTTTTATAAAATCTTGACTTCAAAGAGCCGTTTTCCCGTTAACTGTTTTGAAGCCTCCAAACAAACTGTTCAGCAAGCTTGTGCAAATATAAATAAAAGAGCTCATCCAATCTATTTATCAAAATGTAGCAAAGTAGATCCTCAAGTCACATGTTTTTAAATCGTGGAGATATATATCACCGTTTGAAAATGGGACCCAATACAAACTTTCCCTTAACAATTGAAGCCTCCGAAACAAATGAAGCCTCCGAAACAACAATAAGATTAATTATCATCTATGCATATCTAAATTGGTGTGTTTCATACTGATATCTGCATTGTAATTATTACTTGATATGTGCAGAATGTCATAAATTTAAAAAAAATTGACATTATGGTTAATGTTTGAAAAATATACTGATACCCAAAAAGCCTGTTTCGGAGTCTTCACATGAAAAAAACACCATACTTAACAAATGGGTGAAAAAATTAACATGTGATAAATCTACAATATCTGCCACATAGAATCATTGATTCAATACACACAAGAAAATAACAGCTTAGATGATCCCAACACTGTTGTTTTCAAAAACTACTTCTGCAATGTTTAACAATTGTTAACATGAAGCCTCGAAACAAAAAAAAAATGACTTGCTGTGATAATTTAATTTTTGTCACAACTGAAATTCAATACTTAGAAGCAAAGCATGAAAATTGGTAATTGTGATATTTTTTACCTATTTTTTATGTCAACTTGTAGTAGTTAGCCAAATATTTTACTTTTATGATCACCTGTGTTGTTAACTGAAGCCTCCGAAACACAAATCGCTTGAATTGCCATTTCTAAAAAATAACTCCAATTTCTGTGAAACTTGGCTGGGAGGTTCCTTTCATCAAGTAGTATATGTACATGAAGTTAGACATTCAAATTATTTTAGGAACCCAATTAAAACTTAAAAAATATGTTTAAGGTTTGGAAATTTCCATTGTAAATGACACTTGATGTTAAAAAATTTTCAAAACTGCAATTACAAACATAGCAAAACATGGTATAAAATTTAACTTATATCTGTTGACTTACTTTGGAATGGGATTTCACATGTATTCCAGCTTTCATGTCATAATTTTCTGAGGTTATATAAATGTAAAATACATTTTTTCTTAGATTTTAACCAAAATGTTATGGAAATGTCAAATTTTTTATTAGAAATCAAAAGGTTATGAAACATTATTTTACTGGAATTTAAGTTGCTTCTATGCATGATTTCAGTAAACAGAAACATATTTAAGTGGTTTGAAATTTTGACCCTAAAAATCAAAAGTTACACCCTTTACTGTGAAAATGACCATATGCCACTTACCTTTACAATTTCCCATCGGTTTAATGCTGGGCAATTTTGTCCTCGTAGTTCTGATATAGTGGTCCGACAAATTCAAGTGGTAGTATTGCAAATGAATTTAACGATTGTCTATCTATCTATAATACACTTGATATGCAATTTGATGGTCAAACAAATGTAACTTATCCATGTAACCATTTAAGCAATACCGTACTGTAATGTAATAAGTTTGTAGAACTTCTAGCAAAATGGCTAAAATACTTTGCTTATAGTTAGTAGCCTCCGATTTCGTACTAGAACAAAATATATAATAATTTATGCATAACAACAAATCAGCAGGTAAAGTTGCTCAAAATTGGCTGCACCGTTTATTTCGTATTGCCTGGAGTTTATTTATAACATGTCTTTAAGCTATTCTGTATTAATTGTCCTGATGATTGGGAAAAAGGCAAAAGAACACCTATCCACAAATCAGGTGATAAAAATAATGTTGGTACTAGTAATTATAGGCCAATTTCAGTCCCAGGGTTTCAGTCCTACCTATTATGTCAAAGATCATTGAAAGGGCTGTACATAATCAATTATATGTATTAGATAAAGGGCGAGAAACAGACCATTATCAGAAATAATGGGCATGTTGTTCATGACTGTCGACTGGTGAGATGTTAGATGGTTTGAGGTTGAGACCCCGATAGGGGTCGAAATCTTAAACCACCTACCATTATGGGTAGGTCACAGTGAGGCTTTGTACCCCAGCCTCTCGACTTGTAATGAGTACCCGGGGGGGGGGGTCACTCCCATTGTGGCCTGTACACCATCCGCGATAATAAACTTTTGAAAAGCACCATAAACAAGGATTTAACCCTTGGCTAAAACGATACCCTAAACAGGGATTTTCAAACCTTAAACAGGGATTTTATTCCTTGCATCAAATTTCATACCCTAAATTTCATTTCCGCATATTAGCCATTGCAATTTTGTTACCCTTTTTTTCTGATTTTTCATGTTTTTGACACCCTATTAAAACACGATACGCGCGTATCGTGCCTACCCACGAAAAAACTACCCATTTTACGCGTTTTATCGCAGATGATGTACAGGCCACAATGGGAGTGACCCCCCTGGGAATGAGTACTGCAGGTTAGTTGGGAAGCTCCCGTGGTCGGGGAGTATCCCAGGGGTTATTGCCTAGTAGCTAGTTTGCATGGACCGTTGAACATTTTTGGGTTGGGTAGGTTAAAGACAAATTCCCTTCTAAAAGCTAATGGCAAGTTTGAATACATGTACTGAGTATACATTCAACGAAACAGTTACTTTTTATTTATTTATGAGTATTACTTCGTTATGCTAATTTAATTTAAATTTGCATGAATTTAACGATGTTTATTAATTAAGCACCAGTTGTATATTGTTATACGGACTGAAGTAGCCCTCTATAATTTTCTCTTGCCTTGTAACATTTGCATATAAATCGAGCTATAAATGCATTTGTTCCATAATTCTACCTGAGACTAGTAACCAACTCAGATTCTACATGTATGTTGTGATTCTTTCCATAGTGTTTCGTTATCTTGAGCTATTGTGTTGATAATGGTCTCCGGGCAGCTAGCTACTTCCATTATTCTTCATGCTCTACTTCAATTCCAGAAAAATACAGAACTAATTTTTTTGGATTAAAAAAATATTATCCAGTTTTGCCAAATGAAACATAGCTTAATCCTAATCCTTAAGATAGTCCTAACTGGCAATAAAAGTACAATTTTAATATTTGGTGAATGGTCAATTTTTGGGAATAAGGGCCAAAAACATGCATTTTTAGGGTGTTTTTTGACCTTTTTCGTATTCTGTGACAATCAGGCCCAAAGACTTAAACAAAGACTAATTTCAAGTTATGCATTCTAATTTTTGGAAAACACATTTTCAAATCTTTTTCATAACCAATTAGCAAAAATAACATATAATATTAAAATTATGAGCTAACTCGTAGCCTATACTCAAGATTTTGAATGCTTAGATTTGTGCCAAGTCTTGCAATTTTGTCACTACAATTGTAAGAAAACATGCAATTTTTTGGACCTTTTTACCTCAAATTGCCAAAATATTAAAATTTGACTTTTATTGCCAGTTAAAACTAAGTAAAGGATTAGGATTTAGCTATGTTTCATTTGGCAAAACAGGATAATATTTTTTTAATTCTAAATTTTTTTTTCTGGAATAGGGAGTAGGTAATGGTCGGGGCAAAAGAAATACAATGGATAATCTGTGAATAGAAAGGGGCTAGACATAATACTTAAATGATGCAAATGTTCTCTCTAGTGCACAATCTGGTTTTTATGCCAATCATTCGACAACTTCATCTCTTCTTGATGTTTTGTGTACATTTTGTGTCAGAGCTGCTCATATTTGGAACAGTGATTTGAACACATATATGTCCGTTGAGACAATTCAAAACAAATTTTAATGTAAAGTCTAGTTTATGAAGTTGTCATTGCATTTTTTTTCTTATATTGTATCACTTTTGTATTATACTGTATTATACTATAAATATTATGTTTTGTATTGACTGAGGGCCTGCTTGGAAAGCAGTGCTGGTCACTGAAGTTGTTACCCTCAATAAAGAAAGAATAAACTAAACTAAACTAACCCATTTGTTTGTCTTCCTGTCTTTGTAGGTGATCCCTAATTGACCTAAATATATTTTGTTCCGTGTTGTGCTGTGCGGCTTGTACAGGGCGAGTCAAAAAAAGTGCAATAGAGCAAAGAATCGATATTTATGTAAGAACCACGTTGAACTTTCCAATTATTGAAAGTTTCTATAAATAACACACTCAATAGTCACCTGTTGTGAAAAAATGAAGTCAATCACATTTACCGTTTAATTTTTATGAGTCCTTTTGCTACGATACCCAATTTCATTATTTGTCCACGAGGTACCATGTATTTTGGATGAGAACACACAATGCACGGTAAAGGCACCAGCTGACATTAACTTCAATAAGGTTGATTTTTGCGTTAGTTTGTTTGAACAGGAAAAAGAAATTAATCTGACATTACTTTAAGTCCTTCATACCTCACTCGACTCTCCAAATCTACCTTACACAGAGTGGGCTGACATTCAAATTTTAGATGTTGGACAAACATTAGAATTGGGTATCGCTATAAAATGTGTTATAAAAACAAAACGGTAAATGCTAATTCCTTGGTTTTTTCACACAAGGTCACTAATGGATATATCATTTATTAAGTGTTTTAAAACCTAAAAGGTTAAAATTGGTTCTTAAATAAAAATGGATTCTTTTCTCTATTGCACTTTTTTTGACTCGCCCTGTAACTTCTTTTCCATTTTTGCACATAAATACCATGTAATATAATAGTTGGGATTTATACATTGGTTGAACACTTTCCTTTTCAGGCAAATTGGTATATCTCTTCTCATGATGTTGCTAAGTTTTCCATTATTGCATCCACCCAAGCTTGTGAAGTTCTTTTCTTTGTTTCCTGCTCTTGACCTTTTTCCTTCAGGCTGAATTGCTGTCCCAGGTATATATATTCATTGACTTCTTCTATGTTGCATCCATTGACAGTGACTGAACGAGGGGTCCTGTTATTATGAGCCACTGGAATATCCATGATTCCACTGGAATATTCATGAGTCCACTTGACTATTCATGAGTTGAATATTCATGAGGCTATTGAGCTTTTGTGAGTCCTTGAATATGCATGAGACTATTGAATATTGATGAGTCCACTTGAATATCCACGAGGCTATTGAATAATCATGAGCCAACTTGAATTGCATACAAGTCCGCTGGAATATTAATGAGGCTATTGAAAATTCATCAGTCCACTTGAAAATTCACGAGGCTTTGAATATCCTCGAGTCCACTTGAATATTCATGAGACTACTTGAATATTCGCGAGACTATTGAATATTCATGAGTCACTTGATAGTTAGGGCTGTAGAATATTCGTGAGTCACTTGAATATTCATGAGGCTATTCATGAGTCCACTTTAATATTCATTAGGCTATTTAACATTCAAGAATCCACTTGAATATTAATAAGCCTATTGGATATTATGGGTCAACTTGAATATTCATTAGTCCACTCGAATATTTATGAGGCTATTAAATATCCATGAGTCTACTTGAATATTCATTCAGACGATTGAATATTCACGAGGCTCAAGGATAGTCATGAGGCTATTGAAAATTTACAAGCACACTTGAAAATTCGCGAGGCTATTGAAAATTCACGAGTCCACTTACATGAATGTTCATTGAATATGAAAAGCTATTGAATAAGAGTCCACTGGAATATTCACCAGGCTATTGAATATATTCATGAAGCTGTTGAATATTCATGAGTCCATTTTGGATATTGATGAATGATGAGTCAATTTGGATATTCATTAGGCTATTGAATATTCACGAGACTCATAGTCATGAGGCTATTGAAAATGTATGAGTCCACTTGAATATTGATGAGGCTATTGGATATTCGTGAGTCGACTTGAATATTCATTAAGAATATTCACTTGAAAATGTATGATGCTATATGTGACCAGCTCCAACAAAACCCAGAACAAGTCGCCAGGCATGTTTGTGAGTAATTTATAGGCCCATATAAAAATCAAATTTGGGAATTCTTACTTTCATGGTATTTGACCTTGGGACTGAGTGGACTTTCAAATCCTTGAAAGTATTTATTCAAAAGAGGTTTATATAATCAATAATTGACAGTTGAACTATGATAATCTCTATTCAATCCTGTGTAAAGCAGGAAACTAATTTCTTGAAAAGAATTGATGTTATGTATATAATTTTGGTATCATTTTGCAGCTTATTGTCTCGTGCTTACATTTTTATGCAAATCTTGAAATGTTATAAATGCGACTTGTTCCTGGTTTTGTCAGAACGGGTCACATATTGAAAATTCACGAGTCCACTGATATTCATTAGGCTTTTGAGTATTCATTAGGCTATTGACCATTCATGGGTCATATGCATTTGAATATTCATTAGGCTATTGAATATTCACGAGACTCATAGTCATGAGGCTATTGAAAATGTATGAGTCCACTTGAATATTGATGAGGCTATTGGATATTCGTGAGTCCACTTGAATATTCATTAAGAATATTCACGAGGCTCATGATATGAATCAGTCATGAGGCTATTGAATATTCATGAGCCCATGAATATTTATCAGGCTTTTGAATATTCATGTGTGCATTGAATGATACTTGAATATCCATGAAGCTCTTGAATATTCATGAGGCTTTTGAATGTTCATGAGTCCTTTGAATATTCGACACCTGGATTTGTTCACCATCCTATATAGGCATTCACAGAATGTTATGACATACAAAGGAAAAAAAATCTTCAAAAGACATCCTACTTTTTTATATTTATTTGTTTATCATTATGATTATGTGAAATCTGTGTTAGGGGCTGTGCAATAATTATGTGTACCCCCGGGTGGTGAATTTTCAAAATGGTCTGCCAAAAATTGCCCCCCCCCCCATTTGGCCGTGCCAAAAAATCTCCCCCCCCCTTTGGCGTGCCATAAAACCTTTGCCCCCCCCCCCCTTTTGACGTGAAATCTGTGTCCCCCCTTTCGACCTGCCAAAAATCGCTTGACCCCCCCTTTCGACCTGCCAAAATGCTTCCCCCCTTTGGCCTGCCAAACAAATCTTTGCCCCCCTATAATTCACCAGACCAGGGGTAGGCCTACGCATAATTATTGCACCACCCCTTAAGTTTGACAAGCATCGTGTTTCAATGTATGTCAAGCTATTATACCCTGGATATTTTCCTATATCTACCTTGATTACCTTCAAAATATACCCGTAACACTCTCGGTTCCAGTGGGCACGATACAGACGACCACGAAGAGATTCAAGAATCGGTGAGGGTGATGAAAATGGAATCGAGCTCTGAATTGAAGGTAACCGTGGCAATGGCAAAAGATGCCAAAGTGCCATCGACGAAGTGAGTCAGATGTGTGGAAATTATAGAAGACGACAAGCATGAAAAGAAAGATCGAGTCTCGAAAGGTCTTGTTGAAAGGAGAAACGGCAGCTCAAGATCAAAAAGAAGGGGTGATCAAAACATTATATTGCATGGATCTTTAAAATGCACACGACCGACTTTGATGTATCAGTAGCCACCTTTGATGAAACTGGTCTGCTACTCATAATGTCATCATGTGATTCATCATTTGTGGCCAGCATAGCTCCATGCCTTTGTTACCATTTATGTGACCATAGACTCGATTGGTGTTAATAGAAGGAACATGGTCAGTAACCAAGGTTTCAGCAATAAACAGAAATACAAGATAATATTATACAGTAGCGAGACTACAAGATGAACTGAGTCTCGTATATGGCCTGGGTCCCCGGACAAAGAGAAATGACTATTGGAGAGGTAGTTGCAACACAGACAATTTCGAACTCAACAGCAACATTGTTAAATACAAATTTAAATCTAACTAATAAATGAACAAAAGGATGCAAATATAAATCTCTAAAGAACAACAGAACCGGGTGAAACACAAGTGGCCTCGCTACCCTGAACTGCTGCACTTTAAAAGATATTATAATTATATCTAAACAAACTAATAAATGAACAAAAAGATGCAAATATAAATCTCTAAAGAACAACAGAACAAGGTGAAACACAAGTGGCCTCGCTACCCTGAACTGCTGCACTTTAAAAGATATTATAATTGTATTTAAACAAACTATAATAAATGAACAAAAAGATGCAAATATAAATCTCTAAAGAACAACAGAACAAGGTGAAACACAAGTGGCCTCGTTACCCTGAACTGCTGCAACTTTAAAAGATATTATAATTGTATCTAAAAAAATAACTAAACGAACAAAAAAATACAAATCAAAAGAAACTAACAGAAACACTGTAAAAGGCCAACAAAAACAAAACCAATAGCAAAACAACAAACGGGTCACAGTGCAACTACCCCAAATAATCATTCAAAATGCAAAGGAAATGATTCTGATACCTCAAGAAACCAAGAAATTACCTCAAACCAAGAAATTTCCCCAAAAAACCAAGAAATACCTAAATAAACCACAAAATACCTTAATAAACCTAGAAATACCTCAACAAACCAAGAAATACCTCAATAACCCATGAAATACCTCAATAAACCACGAAATACCTCAATAAACCAAGAAATACCTCAATAAACCAAGAAATATCTCAATAAACCAAGAAATACCTCAATAAACCAAGAAATACCTCAATAAACCAAGAAATACCTCAATAAACCAAGAAACACCTCAATAAACCACGAAATACCTCAATAAACCAAGAAATGCCTCAATGAACCAAGAAATGCCTCAATGAACCAAGAAATACCTCAATAAACCACAAAATACCTCAATAAACCGCGATATACCTCAATAAACCACGATATACCTCAATAAACCAAGAAATACCTCAATAAACCAAGAAATACCGCAGTAAACCAAGAAATACCTCAATAAACCACGAAATACCTCAATAAATTAATTATGATAACAGGCCCAATCCATATACCATTTTAAAGATCCATACAATGTAATGTTTTGATCACCCCTACTTCTTGATCTTGAGCTGCCGTTTCTCCTTTCAACAAGACCTTTCGAGACTCGATCTTTCTTTTCATGCTTGTCGCCTGCTATGATTTCCACACATCTGGCTCGCTTCGTCGATGGCACGTTGGCATCTTTTGCCATTGCCACGGTTGTCTTCAATTCTGAGCTCAATTCCATTTTTATTAGCCTGTCCGATTCTTGAATCTCTTTGTGGTCGTCTGTATCGTCCCCACTGGAACTGAAAGACTTACGGGCATATTTTGAAGGTAATCAAGGCAGATATAAGAAAACATCTAGGATATATTTAGCTTGACATACATTGAAACATGAATGCTTGTCAAACAGAGTGACCTAAGAACGCCGACCACGCCTCCTTTTGAGGAAATTGAAACATGAGAAGCAGTTGCTGAAAAATTTGCGGATGCGGCCTTTGTGACGTTTTTCTTTGGTTTCCTCGGGAATTACTGCTTCAGTCACGTCGATAGCTTCAACTCCAGCTTCGTTCCTTTCCTTGGTGCTACTATTAGAAATGTCATTGTTAAGTACACTTCCGGTCTCAGCTACATTTGATGCCTTCAGGCCATCGTTAGGTACCTCAAATTTGACTTCAGCGTGTGATGTATTACTTGTGGTCTGTTTGACTTCAGATGCAGTAATTTCCTCAGGAATGACTGTTTTAGTCAGGATGCCAGCTTCATCTCCAGCTTCGTTCTTTTTCTGGGTGCTAAGGTTAGAAACGTCATTGATGAGTGCACTCTTGGTCTCATTTGATGCCTTCAGGCCATCGTTAGGTATGAGTTCAGCGAGTGATGTATTACTTGTGGTCTGTTTGACTTCAGATACAGTTGCCAGGTCATCCCTTGATTCTTGCAGTTTGACGGTAATGTTGGATACGGTTTGTGGTGTATAGTCATGTGAGCTGCTTGATTGTGATAGCAGATTGGCCTTCTGTTGAAAGAGTCTCCCGGTACTACTCATGCGTGATCCTCCGAAGTTCTTACGTGATTGCGATTCCGTTGATTTAATGCGCCGTCCCAGATTATTAGTGGGGAAAACATTACAAGAGTTTGACCTTAAATAGCGTGATTTCAAAGCTTTGTGGCGCGCTAACGGGATGTTAGAAGTATGTGTTGATGAGCTCGAATTGGCCAATGAGGAATCCTTGCTTATGTTGCACAACATGGAGTTGTTAGAGGATTGAGACCCAGTTGATGCATAGCTGTAGCGGTAGACGGGTAAAGCGAAGCCCGATGCACTGAACATTCCCTCATCTCTGTCTGATCTAGATGCGGCCACAGCACTGTTTGATACGGACAATCTGTTTTCAAAACATGTTGTGATGGATGGACCTGGTGTGGTGTTTACACGGGGTCGTACTACATTAGAGGATGTGTCCATCACCGGTGCGAATGTAGGAGAAGTAGCGGTAGCAGAAATTGGTCTACCAGACTCAGCAGCACACTGACTTGAGGTACCTTCATGAGACCCTGAGATATTTGATGTGCTTTTCTGGGACACGACCGATGGAACTGATTCGGGATTTTGACTGTCGACGTCAGCACCACGTCCTTGGTTAGGTAGCTTCTGATCCCAAACATCGTTTTTGATGGCCCATGCGCTAGATGTACATCCATTTGTCAGATCCAAATTGGTTACTGCTGAAGAATCCATGTTTGATGACACTCTATTTTTACCCTGATATTTGCTGTCTCCACAGGAATCGGGTTGCTCAGCTAAGCCGGTCATATCCGTAGCAGCAGGTTTTGTTATGATGGCTACAGATTCACTGACAGGAGCTGTTTCACGAGGCTTGGAAGTGGTTGCCTTTGGTGTCGCTGACCCGGTGTTATGAAGAACAGTGCCTGCGACCTTAGGTGATCTTGATGTTTTATATGACTTGGATTTATCTGACATTGAAGAGTCGGATGAGTCAGATATAATGGGCAAACATTTGTTGACAACGAGAGTGGTACTTCGTGAACTTGGAATTGGCCCAGGTGGTCTAGCAACTCTTGCTGCTTTAGGTCGTGTTTTTGCTTTTGCCAGAAACGGTGGCGTGGTGTGAGACTTCCGCTTGAAACTTAGAGCATCCACAATAGGGGTGCATGCTGCTGGCACCACGACTTTCTGTGGGATCCGGATCTTACCAGGCTTTGGCTGGAATTAAAATAAATACAAGAGGCAACATATTCAAAATAAATCAGATTTGATTGGACATAAAGATTTGATTTGTACATTGCTCAATCAAGTGATCTAGTATCTACCAAAAGCACCCACATAACCAAACTGCCTAAGTCATTATTACATGTTTCTCATTTGCAATTTTGATTTTCTGAGTAATAAACCCATATTAATCAAATTTCCAGCCGCATTCTTCGTTATTAACTTGTGGAAGAATGCGGCTGGATTTGGGTTTACTACTCAGGAAAGCAAACTAAACTTGCAAATGAGAAACATGTAATAATGACTTAGAATTGATGTTTGGTTATGAGGATGACGCAATATCCAGGCACGATGATTTATATAAATGGTTGAGTATAGTCGGGTCACTAAGCACTGCATATGTAAGGGTGTTTTGGTACACCAGATAGATTCCTATTGTGACCGCCTGCACAGATAAACCATCACCAAGGTACCTGATTGGTATACACAGAGTACCTAGTATTCGCCACGTGCACGGTTCCGCCATTATGCACTATATGCGGGGAGAGCCTCGAACTGGCAGCATCCATGAAAGGAAGAATTACGTAACCTTACACAGAATGTTATGACTGGTTCAATTCCCATTCATGTATGCTGCCAGTTCGAGGCTCTCCCCGCACATAGTGCATAATGGCGGAACCGTGCAAGTGGCGAATAGTACCAATGCTGCTACTGCACAGGACCCACCAGCAGAGATACTGCACTGGTACTGCACAGTACCGTCCGGGAGTACCGTCAGCCAAGTAGTCCTGCGACGGTGTACCTGTGTAGGCGGTGTATAGGTGTGTAGTGTGGGTAGGTTGAGTCTGCATGGTCTCGGTGCAGTGGGTGTTGTCGCAGTGTCAATGGGTGTAAAATGTGCCAACTTACCCGGTGTTTTTCCACTTGTTGTAACAGTCCCTTCAAGTTCATAACAACCTCGACCATTGTCGGGCGTTGTCTCGCATCTCTTACTTGACATGTGCGTCCAAGAGCAACTAAAATTAGAAGCTGGCGTGCATTGCCCATCTCTCTGATCATGTTCCCCAAGGCATAGGTTTCGGTTGCCAATGTATCTCCACTTTTGTTTAGTAAAATCTCTGGAGCAACATGACGGTAATCTAACTGATTTTGCTGGAAATCTTGTGGTTTGCATACGTTGATTGGCTTGCTGTAGTACCTATCCTTCGGTACTTCTACGGAAAGGCCGAGGTCGATAATCTTTGCCCGCCATAGCCCTCCAACTTGATGAATAACTACATTCTTATTGTGCAGATCGCCATGAAGAAAGCCGATAGTTTGCTGCCCATTTAGTGCCTCGGCGACGTCCAACAACAGCTGTGAAAACGATTAAAATGAAAGAATAAAGAATTTTTTAATCTAAAAAAACACCGAAAAATACCCATCTGCATCCAGACGTACAAGCATAGGCCTAATCCTCTCCCTGAGCAGCTCCCCCGCCGCATAAAAAGTCATGGGTTTAAGTAGTCAAGCAGGATTCAGGCTATCTCCGTTGTTTAAAGTGGAGCTACATGGAGAATTTAATTTGAAAGGTATCATTACCGCATTCATGCTCAATGTAACTTTCGGGCTTCATAACTGCTAAATTATTAGTCTAAAGAATATAAAAGTATACATTTTAGACTGGAAATGACTTGCTGAATTCATCTGTGAGGTCCAATTTGGGCCAAAATGTTCATTTTGGAGAAAATCCCCAAAAACGGGTTTTTGGCCCAAATTTTTCGTGTAACGTAACAAAAAATTGTTTGGCCAAATTTTTTTTATTAATTTTAAAAACTAGATAAAAATATCTAGGACTTTTTTAAATTTTTTTAATTTTTACCAACTTTGAGAAATTTGCACCAAAAATGGTCAAAAATAGCCTGATTTTCGCCCAAATTTCAAATATTTTTGGTGAAGTTGGTCAAAATGAAAAAACTGTCCCTAGATATTTTTATCTAGTTTTTAAAAATTAATTAGAAAAAATTTTGGCCAAACAATTTTTTTTTTGATGTTGCACGAAAAATTTGGGCCAAAAAAACCTGTTTTTGGGATTTTCTCAAAATGAACATTTTGGCCCAAATTGACCTCACAGATGAATTCAGCAAGTCATTTCCAGTCTAAAAATGTATACTTTTATATTCTTTAGACTAATAATTTAGCAGTTATGAGCCCGAAAGTTTTCATAATTCCAGGGTCCAACCTTAACTTATAGCTCCCGGGTTGAAAGGTTTCAGGACACGCCCAGGGCGTGGTGGCGGGTCTTCATCAGACTGTGCAGAGATTTGACTGATGGTTTGGTCATGATAATCGGCAAGGAAGTAGTTGTGCACAAATTAGGAGTAATCCGTACCTTATATCATCGCGCGGATACCATTACTTCTGAAGAAAGTGACGTTCAGAAGGAAAAAGATCACATCCGCAGTGCCCTTCAACAGTGTGGCTACCCAGACTGGGCTTTTGAAAAAGCTGCCACAACCAGAGACACACCCCGAGACACCCCACAACAAAATAACACGGGAGATGTCACAGTTTAATAGCAAAGTTAACAATACACCCGCTCCACAGGCTTCTCAGAGAGATTAAAAACACTTTCAAGGCATTCGGCATAGCTGCCTCCTAGCCCTCCAATAATTTACGGAGCAAAATGGTGCAAGTAAAAGACAAAATTCCAAAAGAGAAACAGTTTAACCTAGTTTATGGACTCGCGTGCTCTGAAACTAGTAGCTAGTTAGCCAATGTCTATGGGGTTTTCATATATTTTGGGGTCAAAGGTCATTAAGGGGGTCACAACACGGCTGTGTTCGTGGTCTTAGACCACAGCTATTAAGTCTAGTTTAATTTATTTTTGCCCTCAAGTTAAGGAAAATAATTTACTGGGTGGGCAACGATAATTAATTTGATCAAGGCCTTTGGATTTTCGGAAATGTAGACCTGGTAAATGAATCTACCGTGGAATCTGGCAATATATGGACAACCCTGAATTAAATTGACCTATTTCCCAACTATAATTGAAATGATTATTTTGCCAATTTTTATAATTCTTATAACATAGGCCCCAATGTTGCACAAAATAATAATAAAGACGGATGTAGAATCACAGTCAAAAGGTGTAAAAAGATGATAATGTAAAATAACATGCATTCTTTCAACATTTAAAATTTAGATTGATTTCAGGAAATTTTCATAATACTATTACCTATTTGTGCATGCTCAAAGACTCAGTGAAATAAGCAATGTATATCTGGATTTAAGTTTCAAATAATTATAAAGTTCTAAGTCTATTAAAAACACACCTTATTCAAGAATATTCAAATTTATGGGCTCATAAGAATCTTTACAGGATTTGTTTGGAAATTGCTCAAAATTATATACTGTGTGATAATTATTCCTACTCCGAAGTTGTAAACATGGTAAATGAATAAATTGGCAAAATATAATGTTAAGAAAAGATACATCACTTTTATTATTCAACATCACTTTCAAAATGCAAGTTGATTTCAAGATATGCATGTTGGTACTAGTTTTATGATAATTATTATGGTGCCCAATTTGTTGTGGGAAAAATAATTTACTGGGTGGGCACTTTTGGGCAATGGGCAGGTTGAATTTACAGGGTGGGCAAAATAATTTACTGGGTGGGCATTTGCCCACCCAGTTAACATGTTATTTACCTCCCTGATATATAATGGAGATAATTCCGCAGGTAATCCCGTCGCATCTATTCATACATGGTCCTTTTGTTCGCAAGTATACATCAATGCATAGATACCGTGTGTAGTTAATCCGATTATTATGTCACTTCAACAGCGAATAGACTCTGCTGTGTGTTTTGTCGAAGGGGACTGTCTACCTGTGTTTTCGCGGAAGGTGTAAAACGGGTGATGGAATGCAGTTTAATATTTCCGCCAAGGCCGAATCATTTCACATTTTGAGTGCATTGTAGCCAACGGCTACCCAACTAAAGGCTGCTATAGTCAGGTGTAGGAATGCGTGAATTTGGATTCCTCTATACTTCCTCGCCGATTACCATCACGTGACCAAACCATCAGTCAAGTCTCTGCGCAGTCTGATGAAGACCCGGTGAACGGGTCGCAACGTTACTAGAAAATTCGTTGGTGAGTCCAGAATTTGATTCATATTTTTGTCTATAGTTTGATACCCTTCGCGGTTTGCCCATGCAGTTGTGCATGGGAACCCAACCTAATTCCAATACCGTACCCTTCGTAATTCGTAACATAAACTGTGTAACGGGCCTCATCTCGTGCATATTTGAATTAAAACGCGATACAAAAAGTAGTTTGATCAGCTCGTAATCGACAGAAATGATTAGGCTTTTACCACTACCAGGGCCAGATCTACCTTTTTGGGGCCTAGGGCCAGGCTAAAATTTGGAGGCCCCAAATGAGAGGGTAGTGAGGGGTGTAACCTAAAGTATTGACCACCCTATCCTTGATCGAGAGGTATCGTCTGCCATTAACCTAACGCACTGACCACCCTATCCTTGATCGAGAGGTATCGTCTGCCATTAACCTAACGCATTGACCACCCTATCCTTGACCGAGAGGTATCGTCTGCCATTAACCTAACGCATTGACCACCCTATCCTTGACCGAGAGGTATCGTCTGCCATTAACCTAACGCACTGACCACCCTATCCTTGATCGAGAGGTATCGTCTGCCATTAACCTAACGCACTGACCACCTATCCTTGACCGAGAGGTATCGTCTGCCATTAACCTAACGCATTGACCACCCTATCCTTGATCGAGAGGTATCGTCTGCCATCTGGATGCCCAAACTGTTCTGAATGTCAGGATGTTTTCAGTATAGGTCATGTATAGTGTGTACCCCCACCGCACCGCTTAGGTGAGTATCTGGGGTGAAGGGGCCAGCAACCCCCTTCCCACACTCTAAGCTGCTGTGAACCACTGATTGGCCCGTGTGGTTGTCTTTTATAGGGCCTGAAAAAACGCACCTTGAGGAAGGCATGTGCACTCAAGTGACCAAGTGTTGGTTTAGATATCAGTTTCAGTTTTATATGATCAATGGTGTCGGCGAGAGCATTACAATTTAGAGGGAGACAAGCATAGATTTTAGTAGGATATTTGCACGCGATGCGCGCGAAAAAAATTTCAAATTAAGACTATTTTAGCCCAAATTTGCTATTTGCTGAAATTTGCTATTATGACTGCAGGCCAGTGCGCGCGACAAAATTGCAATTTCGTACCCTATTTTGGCCCAAAACATGGTGTTTTCGGCTAAAATGGAAGATGCACAGGGCAATTTTGGGTCCCCAAATTTTAAGGCCCATCGGGCCCAATGGTAAATCCTGCCCTAACCACTACGCCAAAAAGTAGACCCTCCATGCTAAGTGTGATATAGTTGACCTGTCTGGTCTATATTGTGCGTATTTAAGAAAGTAGGACTTGAAATATCATTTGGGATGCTTCTGTCACTCCAAAAACAAGTGTTTATATTTAAACACCATATTGTGTTTATCAGAGCAACACTTAATAAACACATAATTCATGTTAATGGCCTAACACTAATGTTCATAAATTAACACTTGGTGTTATATTACAAACACTAATGTTTGTAATATAACACCAAGTGTTAATTTATGAACATTAGTGTTAGAACCATTAACATTAGTGTTAGACCATTAACATGAATTATGTGTTTATTAAGTGTTGCTCTGATAAACACAATGGTGTTTAAATATAAACACTTGTTTTTGCAGTGTGGCGACATTTTACAAGACAAATCTCACAAAAAAATATCGGCCTATTGATATTAATCCGCGATGTTAAAAGGCCCGCCGATTACGATCTGATCAAACTATATATATTAGGTTTTATATGCCACTTACCTTTACAAGTTCCCATCTGTTTAGTGGTGGGCAATTTTGTCCTCGTAGTACGTCATTTAGAGTACAGGTCTTGAAAGTGGAGTGGTCTCCAATGAATTCTATGACAAATGCATCGATAGGGGTACGATCGACTACCCCGTAGAATTCCGGGAATCCAGCAACTCCAGATACAGCCTTAAAAGCTTTCACCTCTTTGTTAAGTGCTTTCGTACGCTTGTGTACGGCAACCTGTAAAGCTGTTCAGAAGCAAACACAATACAAGGTAAATGTTGCATACAAACAACTCCTGAACCTAACCCTAATAGACTATCCGAGCTCACTAGTACGAACTACGCCATCAGGGTCGGATTATCAAAAGGGCCATTACCAGATTGATCTAGGACCTGGACCCAAGTTCCAGGGAGGGAGGGGGAAGAAAGTTATATATTAATTAACGAAGACAACAGAATTAAGGAAAGTGGGAACATTTACGAGCAGTGTTTTGAAATGAATCACGTGACTGTGATGGGGTGAAACGCGTGGCCAGTGGATCCGATTGCCAAAATGGACCCTAAATTCAAAATGGACCCTATATTGTCTGACCCAGGGTCCTGAAAAAGGTCAAAACCAATGAAGGCATTCGTCAGAAAATCAGAACATTTCTGTCGGTTTTTGAGTTCAAGACGCTCGCTTCTTTCTCAAGACACTAGCTAACGACGATAATATCCGTTGAACATATATATTCGAGTGCAAGGAACCAAATCTGGTTTCTTTATACGAAATCATTTACGGGAGATATTCATCATTTTCTACCCCGGTATCCAAAGATTTATTGTCTGAATATCAATCGTGCATAGCACATTCACGTGTATTGATACCGGGTATTCATTTCAGTGTCTCTCTGTATAATGTAATTATTAACCGGGCGATGTCGGTGTGCACCATCAAATGGGCTGTGATGTGTGGTCCAGGAAGCTGTGCCATGCATGTTAGTGTAATTTGCAGTTGTGTCAGTTGGGCAACTGCTTAGTTACTGATTTGTGTTATAGAGTATGAAGTAATCCTGTGTGTAATTTTGATTCATTTTGATGGACAGGATTTTAACAAAAATTGCATGTTTCTGCATGAGTGCAGTTTAGTTCTGGTTATTATGGTTATAATAACTTACTCATGTTCTGAACATCTCGCAATCTCAATACTTTCTCCACTACAAATTTGTTTTGATATCTCCTGATGATGCAGTCACCGAATATGCCACTCCCGACGACTCTATCGTTTCCGTGTCGGTCTTTCACTCTCTTCAATTCAGACGGGTCTATCATATTTCTCTCTGATTGGTTGAAAGTCAAAGTAAATTAAGGTAAGAGTTGTTTTCGAAACTAACTGTTAATTTCGCCATTTGCGGTGTTGGCGAAAGCATTAAAATTTAGGGTGGGGGGGGGGGGGGCGAGGACGAGCATAATTTGTTCCGGTTTTACTGGGGTATTTTAATTTTTACGCCCGCGAAGCGACCAAAATGTTTAATCAGACCATTTTAGCCCCAAATTAGGTATGTTTTGCTATTTTGTGGATCAAATTTGCAATTTTACCCTATTTGGTCCCAAAACAAGTGTTTTTGATACTACGAAGACAAATGCACATGGCGATTAATGCTTTATTTTTCTTCTGTTGTGACTTTTAGGGGACGTTTCCTCTTGCACAAATGTAGGGGGCCGCCCCCCCCCTCCGCTGCCTATGAATTTCGCTACGATATATTTCAGTGACTTCGACAATACCCGGTCTACTATGACCTTTTAAACACGCTATTTGCCTACTCCTAAGCTACAAACCCAGTGACAGGCCCACCCGCCCAATTGCGGGGTATATCGGAGTTTTTAAGGGATTGCGTGCAGTGCCATGGTGAAAGGCCCTACAGGTATCTAGTAGGGTTGATCGACAACTAAAAACGTGAAATTTCGAATAATATATACAAAGGAGCTACAAAGTTATTTGTAGTTTCAACTAACAGTGACAGCAAACAGTGGTAACTACCCGAGTGCATCGCCCATCAGTAAATCAAGTAGGCCTACATCCCACGACAAGTCGACTACTAACATTTGTCTTAAACGTCTTTAGAATTTGTGAAATGGTTACCCCAATATTTGTTTTGTCCACGCCAAAATCTGGCAGCATGGAGGTATTACATCAGACATCCGCATTTATTCTTTACGTTTTCAAGATCATCATTTCTTATAACCCCTACAACCCACTGGCGCATCTGCCGCACCCCGGCTGGTCTGGCAGAAACATGTGAGTAAACCAACTTTGGTCCAATCACTGGCGGTGCTTTCGCTTTCAAGACCTATATGTATACCTCTGGGCAATCATTAACCATTACATGCTTTCGCGTGGGTGATTTGCATATTCAACAAATGCGTATGTATAAGCGCGTATATGTTTATCCATGTGTGTAGCCGGGAAACCGATGACGCGCCGCAGGTATGTTTCCGCGGTATTGCATAGGCAAAGATAGGTAGGCTACATGCTAAACAGCTAGCCCCCCCAAGAAAACCACATAGGGACACATCCCCACCCCACTTACACACCCCCACACACCACACAGGGAGAGAAGTGAAGTTTAGAAAAAGAAAGAGAAGCGAACGAAGTTTAGAGAAGCTAAGAAAAGCAAAGGTAGGCCTATGAAATAAATAAGCAGTGAATGAGTGGTATTCTGTATGTCACGTCGGTAGAGTCTCCTTCATCAGGTAACGTCACCAACATGATTGAGAGCCCCATGCAGAAGACATTGAAAACACTTTTTCTATATGTGAATCGATTTGTTATGTTTTCTTTTCAATAATTAACATGAAAGGAAAAACAAACATAGTGCTACAAATTTACTATTACGCTCGATTTGAGCCCTATATAGCGCGGGTGGTCTAAAAGTCAGGATCGCCAAGAGAGACAAGGCAGATGTAAAAGAGAAGCGGAGCGGCCATGAGATAGGAGAGAAAACGGGAAAACAACGAACTTAAACTACATGTAGGCCTAGACGAAGTTAGAAAAAGAAAGAAGAGAGCGAGACGACCTTGCAGTGGCGTAGGGGCATTGGGGCACGTGCCTCCCAATCGATTTGAAAATTGAGAAAATCACCCCATAGTAAAATTGTCGAAAACGGCTTGTGCCCCCCCCACCAGACCCGGTGCCCCCCCATAGCCGGTGCCATCTATTTTAGCAATAGGTCTACTTAGTTAGCCGAGCCTAAAGACCTACCTCAGAATTTAGACCAATCTTTGCCATATTTTGTGCCAAATTCAATATAGGTCTACATAAATTAGGCCCCTATGATACCGTACAATGCGTAAGAGAAAAATGTACTTACCGAAACTCTTCGTCACTTGAACTAAAATAAATCAGCGACTTCTCACGTCGCAAACTCACTTCTCTGACTTCTCACGCCGACTTCACTTCGACTAAACGAAAATGACTCAAAATCACAAACTAGTAAACGCCTGTAAAAAACTTAAAAATCGCAGAGCTGCGAGACTATGCACTGGACTCGTTGAGTTCAGTACGGTGTCTGAAGCGTTGCCACGATTACGCGGGATTATGTTGACCATTTGTTGCTACACGACATATTGACGCACACGCGCGCGTAATTACGCATGGGTCCGTCTAGCCCATAGACATACCACGTTTCAAATGCCCTCTCTCGCAGATCATGCAGATGGCAACAAAAGCGCAACTTGCCGTACGTATCAAGAACTACAGGATTATATTTGTGAATGATGAAGCTATAGGCCTACAATTGAAGCTGATAGGCCTTCTTTTTGAAATCCAAAATATTTTACCAACAATATCAAAATATTATGCAAAGAACTATAACTTCAAAGCAGAGAGTGTAAATTTAGGCCTAATCATGCATGTTACGCGTCCATTTGTAAATGTAGGCCTAAACTACATATTTATATAGGCCTATCAAAAGTCGAATCATATAGGCTAGGTGTTTTTTGTTTTTTTGTGGGGATGCGTTTTTGTTTGTTTTTCTCATGATTTTGACCAATTCATATGAGAAAATTTCAATAAAGTTCGGAATTCAGGCATTACATCAGCCATGTGGTGCTGGAATAACATAGGGATTTTTTTTCCATTTTATACCTCAGATTCGTTTCCTGCTATATCTACTGTAGATTATCACTGTATTCACTCCTTGTTATCTATTGTACAACACTGCGCCAGGAATTTTTTCGGGGAGGGGGCATTGAGGGGGCAAAGTGAAGTTGGGGGGGGGGCAAAAGCCTACAAAATTGGCCAACAACGGGGAAACATATAAGTAAGTAAGGCCTAGGCCTTCAATTTTAAAGACAAAGTCAAAGCTGTCAGTGCTAGCTGCTCGGCGTTTGCAAGAGAGTATCATTTGTTTTGACTGAGGCATTCTGATATAGCAACTCTTTACTTATATTTCCTCTGAAATATCTGGTGAGGATAGGAAAGAGAAGGCAATGATGTTTCGGGTTAGCCCATGACATGCGACTTAATTTCTTTAGGCCTAATTAGCCTACCTCCCGGGCGTGCGGCCTAGGTAAGGCCGTATAAAATTAATATGTTGGTTCTCGTCCAGAGGATTTCATGAATTGATGAGATCAGCATTGTCTGCAGTTTTCGGTCTTTTCCAACAGTGCTCGAGGAAACGATGACGCACTTTTTTTTTCAAATGTGAGATTCTGAGGGATAAACCCCTAGAGTAGGCCCTACCACAAAAAGACTTTGAAGTGGTCCTTGTTCTCTAGAGGGAGTTGCCGCGGTTGTTTCCTCGCCTTGCACCACTACTGAGGTCCCGGGTTCAACTTCAAGCCCCTGGCGCGCGGCCCAAAGACTCATGTGAACTTGGTTTATCTCGATCCCGCAGGTTTTCTTCGGGATCTCCAGTTTCCTCCTGCTTCTCAAAAATCGGTGATTAGTTGTTTGGTTATCAAAACTTCTTTCACCCAATGAAATTTGGGGAGCTGAAAAGATAATTGGTGGATGTTACAATCCAAGTGCGGCTAGATTTGCGACAGGTTCGGCAGCATCCAGCCAGATCTGATTGTGATAAGTACCATGGCAGCGAAATTACAGCGCTTTGAACCCTCCGAGATCTGGGAAAAGGCGTTATTATATATTTATTTTTATTTATTTTGAAAAGCCTATGAAAATGAGAAACAAATTTGAAGATAAAGAACCACGAGAGGAACATAAGGCCGTATAAAATTAATGTTTTGGTTCTCGTCCAGAGGATTTTCATGAATTGATGAGGGAGGGAGGTGTTTTTTTTTTTTTTTTTTTCCAATGTAAAATTAGCATTGTCAGTAGTTTTCGGTCTTCTCCAACAGTGCTCGAGGAAACGATGAGGCCCTTTTTTTTTTTTTTTTTTTTTAATGTGAGATTCTGTGGGTTAATCCCCTTAGAGTACCACAAAAAGACTTGGAAGTGATGCTTGTTCTCTAAGGGCGAATTTCTCGACGGGTGGCTTAGCAGTTGGCTTGTCTAGCCTCAAGGCTTAAGAGGTCGTAAGACCAGGCTTAACTGATAATGCTTTTCCCGAAGCACGGCTACCATAGCCTCGAGGCTTCCTTAGCCTGTGGGCCAGGCTTGTAGGATTAGCCACAGGCTTCGGTAAAATTTGCATTTCTCGAAATCAGTCTTCCGTAGCCGTAGTCTACGCAAGCCTGTTAGGCCAGGCTTACAGCGGCTTTTTTTGGCCCTGCCTCAGAGCAGGTCTTAGGTCGCAAGCCTTGGTCTATTGCAATTTACCAATTGTTTAAATTGTAATGCAAAGTTTTTCTTTCATATTTATGAGAAACAGATGTTGTCTTTCATTTAACATGAGTAAGTAATCGTTCGATTAGTTGAACATTTCACCATTTTATTTGTGTTCATTCGAGTTAGTTGGAAAAATTGTTGTTGCTATCAGTATCATAAGGCCTACTTATTTTGAATGATGAATTTTCTTTTGGAGCAACGGCGCCAAAGGGGTGCATTTGAAGCGAGACGCAATCTTCGGCGTCAAATTGCTGTCATGGAGCGTCTTCAGGAGAGGAAGGATCCTTTTCTGAAGTATTCGGATGCCAAATTCAAATCGCGCTACCGATTCAGTAAAGGAAATGTTTTAAGGCTTACTGATTTGCTTGAACCTAACTTGCAACGGCCAACAAATAGGAGCAACCCACTCCTTCCTGTTCAACAAATATTAGTAACTTTACGATATTTTGCTACCGGGAGTGTGCAAAAACTGGTCGGTGATGATATGAATATCAGTCCTGCTTCCATATGCCGTACCGCACATTCAGTTGCAAGATCAATTGCTAGTTTTCGGCAACAGGTTATCCAGTTCCCTCGACCTGACGAAATGCATCAAGTCCAGCAAGATTTTTATAATATTGCTCAATTTCCTGGAGTAGTTGGAGCGATTGACTGCACACATGTCCCTATAATTAGCCCAGGGGGTCCACAAGCAGTGACATTCATCAACAGGAAATCCGTTTCGTCAATCAACGTCCAAGTCATTGGTGATGCACGTTTACGTATACGTAATGTAGTGGCACGTTGGCCAGGATCCGCTCATGACACCCGGATCTTCACCAACAGTTCAATAGCACAAAGGTTTGAAAGAGGTGATATTAACGGCATTCTGTTAGGAGACAGTGGATACCCTGTCAGAAGATATCTGATGACTCCGCTCAGGAATCCTGTAACTAGAGAACAGATCCACTATAACTCGGCTCACAAAACGACCAGGAATATCGTAGAAAGACTATTTGGGGTCCTCAAAAGAAGATTCCCAATTATTGGGAAGAGGCTTGATACAGCTCTCCGACACACGATTGTGATCATAGTTGCAGTGTGTGTACTTCATAACATTTCTCAACAATATGGTGAAGTCGTGGAAGATGACGATGAAAGTGAGGACGACGACGATGATGATGACGACGATAGCAGCGAGGACGATAGTAGTGATGATGACAACGACGATGATGATGACGATGATAGCAGCGAGGACGATAGCAGTGATGATGACGACGACGACGTTGATGATGATGCCGGGGATATTGAGCCACCAGCTGATATACCGGATGACAGACATGGGAATGATATCCGCCTAGGAATAATTCGCAACCATTTTGGTAGATTGCAAGTGTAAATTATAAAGGTGAGATCTGTTTTATTTATTACAAATTCAATAAATTCAGTCAATAAAACAATAATAAAATGCATACATTATGTCTGGAAATTACGTTTTAATGTAAACTTATATACTATGCCTCACATAACACATAAAACTGCTATCTTCGGTAGATAGCTACGAGCAGGTATATCATTTAGGTGTACACGCTGTATCACAACGATTGCACCATCACTTCAAGTAATTATGGACAAGACTATAACATGAAAATGCGACATAGGAGCTACCTTAATTACTGATGAATGTTATAAAAGGTCAAAAAATTATAACTCCTGCATTGGGCATTTAAAGAAGATTCAATGTGCATTTTGGCATAAAACAGGCTTGTCAATAAAATCCAAAACCTGATGGATAGCAGACATTTTGATAGAGCCTGTAGGCCTAATTGATAACGTGATATCTACGGTAGACAGCAATTTTGTGTATTGAGTATAAACGACAAAATAAGTGAAGGTTTGACTACAAAATTATAAACACAACACAAATTGCATATCAAATGGGAATCCATTGCATGATGATTCGTTTTAGACAGTAATACAGCCAGTCACCTCCTTGTTTTCATTTGTTTCAAATAATTGCATAAATGTTCTCAATTTGAGATATTATACTTCTACAATATGAGCCACTTTAGATCATAGAGAACTTCATAGCACTGCTAGCTAATGTCATGATACCCAATATTTTTGTTTACTGTAAGATTTTTATATTATGTGATTTCTTTATTTTTCAAATGCTATTATTGACTCTAATATTTTGGGTATATTTCCCCATGCATGGGAGCAAGTTCTTCAATCTCATCGTCATCCGAAATCATGTGTATGGTTTTCTTAATGAGTTCTTTCTTTTTCATCTCCAGAATCTGCAAGGTAACTTCATGGATCTTCATCTTCATCTCGTGTTCTTGTCGGGCCATTTGCAGCAGTTCCTGGTCAACCGGGCTGATTTTCTCTTTGACATTTTCTTCCTCATCGTCACATGCCACGCGACGCCTCTTTTCCACACGTGAATTTTGTCTGTGAAATACAAATGAAAGAAGTGTTTTAAAAAAAAAAAAGTATCCATGTGCCTTTGCATTGCATAGGTATAACCATGATAACAGTACAGGAAGCCGAACTATAATAATTTATCTTGGTTGTACGCACTGGAAATATTAAATCGTGAAACACGTCGCCTAAATATGGTGTAATTTATCATGTTAACATCTTTTATAATATATGGAAGATTTATCATTTAAGCAAATAATTATGCTGAAAATTAAGTGATAATGCTGTAAAAATAATTAGAAATAAATATTTAGCACAGGAAAATAACATCACCAATTATTGTTTTGTAATGATAAATCTTCCACATCTATAGGGCCTATAGATTTTGCTGGAATACTAATCATGCTAATAAATTAGACATTTCATTTGCATAATCAACTACTGATATAACCAAATATTGCTGTGGGAAAAGAAATATAAATCGACCATGTTAACATTATGTTAATGAAAGTTCATCTGTGTTGGTATAAATCATTATTTTGATTTAAACTTTTGATCCAAACACAAAGAATTAATTCCTACAGTCACTCACTCGCTGATGAAAGATGGAGTACCATCTGAAAATTCCGAGGTAGGAATTAATTCTTTGTGTTTGGATCAAAAGTTTAAATCAAAATCATGTTAACATTATAATGATGATAATTATCTATTGTCGAAGTGAAAATAAGGGTTTCGCAGCCTATGTGAAAAAGAATGAACTTGAATCAACATTAGCTACATTCATTGTACAGTGATTCAACATAATTTGATTGTTAAGGTCACATCTCTTGAATGTAACATGTTTACATGTTTTTATTTAGAAGCTTTACAAAATGTATTGATATGTTCCTAATTTATACATGTAGTAAATTAATTAATATAATACCGAAAATTATGTAATCTGTTGAGGTTCGAAATGAACTTTAATAATCACATTCATTACTGAAAATAACATGTCATTGTATGTTATGCTAAACATAAATAAATGTAAAGAACCATACCTATCCTTCTTCTTCTTCTTTAAGCTGTTCTTAATCAGGGGTTGCGATGATTCTCCAAATATTGCTGAAATGGGTGGCAAAGCATTTGATGCGCTTGATGTACTTGGTAGTGATTTGTCGAAATGGTCGTTAGTTTTGGTAATGGTACCGGGATTACTGGGAGTGGTTGGTAAGATGGATGCGTCGGATACGTCAGAGGCTTCAGATGCGTCATCGTCAAAATCATTTGCAATTGGCACAGTGTCAAAGGTCGCCAGCATTTCACCCAGAAGAGCCTCCAATTCGTCTGGTGGGGAAGGCTCCTTTTTGGGAGAACCACCCCTGTGCCCTTTGAATACCTTTGAAATTGGCTCAGCTCATCCATCTTTTTTCTGCCTTTTATCTTCATTTTTTTCCATAATTCTTTAAGTTGAGCGATGGAGAGGCTTGGTTTAGATGGTCGGTTGGCATTAAATGCCACATGCACCTGTTCCCATACTTTCCTCTTCTTTGCCTGTGACTTAATGTCGGAAGCCTTGTTTTCAATGACTTCAAGCTGGGGCTGCAAAATATGCAGCAACTGAATTCTATCATGAACATTTGTTGCCTGCGTTCGACTTTTCGGAGGCATCTTGATGGTAGAAATGATTGTATTTGTGAACGGAGTCGTTTGGTTTATATACCCGAAGAAACAGATCTTGAAACGTTTGAATGATCATGAAACAAAACCTTCTATCTATCATCATCATCATCATCATGAAGATCTAATATGATTCCACCTGTCCCTATCCAAGCATTTAGTTTGATACCCAAATCCGTCTTTTCATAAGTATTACAATATATGATTTTGGTGTGCCTATGTTATACCAGGTTGGGCATAAATTTAATGCAATGGAAGAAGGACAAAATTGGTAAATATTTAATACGAAGCAATAATACATGGAGTATTCAAATGAAATTTACGGATGAGATCATATATAATATTGCTATATGTTCTGCTTAAATAATTATAAATAATGGTACCATGCACAGATAGCTGAGATCTGAGAAAACTAGTAAACATGTTTGTTTTGCATGATATAGGCCTAAAGCACTCATGCTAAATTCGCAAATAGAACATGAAAATATCAGCAGTAGATAGCACGGTGGTTGTCAAATAATGTTTGATTATGTTTTTGCACCAAAAATATCCTTAAATAATATTTCAAATTTGACAAACATTGGAATATTTAGTTTGAAGTGTGAAACAATTTTTTGCTTTACGTTTTAGGGAAATGACACTTTCCTTTCTTGTAGTAATGAGTAAATAGCAAAGCATCATTCACACAAACAGGGGTCATAATGAAATAAAGTGCAAATAAAATAACACATAAAAGAGTTAAAAAGACACAAAAACCGAAAAATAGTCTTGCATCAACTTGTGTATGGTATAAGCCCACGCACAAGACCGCGGGGCTAGGCTAGTCTTTGCGCTGGTAACACTGCAATAATGAGACGGCAACCTTGTTAGTACGGTAAACCGTGAGGACAACAGAATATGCACATCTACCTCCAGCTGCCTATACAATTAAGTCGCTGGTAGAAAGGGACGAGGTTGTCAAGCGTTAAGCCTACAAGGCCACTAAGACCAGGTCGAATTTGCGTTCAAGAAATCCGGCTAGAGTTAAGACTCGGGCTTCGAGAGCGGGCTAGGCTACTAAGCCTCAAGGCCACCTTAAGCCTAAGGCTTACTAAGACTCCTATCGAGAAATTCGCCCTAATAAACTTATTTATATGTTTGAAGATTTCATAAATCATTAAAAAGTATAAAAAAATTGAAAAAAATAAAAAAAAAAAAAATCTGACAAATCCCAGAAATTGAGGAGGGAGGGGACGAGAACCAAAATATTAATTTTACACGGCCTAAAGGCCACTCCAAACAATCATATGAACAATATTTACTGTCAGCCTTTAGTTTACGTTATGGAAATGCTTATAGGCCTAATCCAATCTCAACTCCCACTGATACTTGAAAGTGCAAAGTGTCCGAGCGTTTTATCAAAGGTAGGCCTACAGTTACAAAGTTTATGTTGATTGGGTAAATCTTGTAAAATACAGCGCGCCTGGCTGGATATTTCGTTTTTAGAAATGACTGACATCAATTTCGCATAGCCTAGGCCTACCCCGGTCCTATAAACCATTCATGGATTAAAATAAGTGTAGGCCTAAAATATTTCCCATTTGATGTTTGTAGCATATGGCTTATTGAAGGCCTATGTATGTTTATAGGCGCTCCTCGTAATTTATTTCAAGAACAGCTTGCATGTCATGTTCTTCTGACCCAACTTTTTCATCTGCCGTTCAGCTACTGCCCCAGTGCCAACGGCTCAAATAATATTGGCAAGTCTCCCGTATAACACATGGTAGGCCTATAGTGGAATAAATTAGCAAAATAAAAGGGCCTAGGCCTACTTTGCATTGTTTGGGGTATGAAAATAAGCACTTTTGAAAGTTAACTTATGGAAGAAAAAGCTTTTTTATACCCATTGTCAGGTTTTGGAAAAAATAATCATCTCTTGAATATTTTTAAGGTAGGTCCTACGGAAAAAAATACATAGGCCTAGGCCTATAATAATAATACCCATGGGAGGTGCTCGCGCCGGCACATCATGGCGATATTCCCCTCAACATCGTCACTATATTATAGGCCTATAGGCATACTCATAACTAGTTTTATGGTTTTATATATGCCATGTAGGGCCTACATATAAGTCATCGGAATCTTGGTCATGTTGACCGGGGGGTTGAATTTATGAATAAGTAAAATAGGAAGCTGCATATATGCTTGATGATGATATAAAAAACATTTGATCGTCCCCGCCCGCTTCCTTTCGCATGGCATTGCCACTGAGTTAGTCTGAAATGTTTAATGCTATTTTCTTTATTATAAGGGAAAACTTCTTTTTTTAAATGTTTCAAAAGTTAATAATATTGTCAATAGTTTAGATTTGCTTCTGTCCAATAAGCATTTCAATTTAGAGGCTTTGTTTTAATCATCCTCTCAGAGAACCATCAAATAACAAGAGCCTCGATCCTATCATCCTCCTCTACAAATTACACAACTAGTAATAATGTCCGGGAATAATACATAGGCCTAAATGATCCATTTGCATTGTAAAAATAACTAATAAATGATAAATAAAAAGGCCCCCCACTTCCTCTTTTTGATAACATGTGGACAATCAACTGGAATTTTGTTTTTACTTGACCTTTAAATAATTATTTGTGGTTGTATTACCATGATTATTGCATCTGATATTTAGATCGCGATCGCTGTTGTCAAATTATCATGGCAAAAATGTCAACGCAACACAAAACGCGTAACCACAATGACGTCATCAGGAAAGCGCCCAATTTTCTACTTTTGATCAATGACGCGCGATGTAGCGTCGGAAGGGGGTAAATCGAGTACGTTGTTTTCATTGTATTTTTATTTCTAAAATAGTTAGTTCTTCAATTGTTTTAGATATTGATTCTATATTTTATGGGCTTTATTTTGATACCAAATCATATTTTCTTTCAATGGTCCCTTTAAGGGGGTACTACACCCATTGATTTTTTTTTGCATTTTTTGCATTTTGTAAAGAAATTACAAAAAAAAATTGGACAAAGTGGTATGCAAAATGAAGGGGCAAATCTTCTCGTTTTATTGGTGGTATCGGTATCAATGTAGCTTACATGCTTTTACAGATAGAAGCCAAAAGGAGGTACATCACTGATGATTTAAATTCACTTCATTTTGGAAAGCTTACTATCAACGGATTTCGTTAAAATTTTGGATATGTGTTGCTAACACATTAGGGAAATAAAGTTGATATGTAAAATGGGAATAAGTGGTTCCTGATTTCTTTTATGACTTCATGAACTTGGTGCTCCACAACTATCAAAAAAGGAACTGGTTAAAATGCTTCTATTTTCAATGTTGAGCTATATTTTGCATTTTTAACTTGCGACATTATTGCACTGAAACTTAATTAAGCCATAGGTAACAGGTTACACTCTAAATTACAAGGATTTAAAAATAAATCCTTAAGACTGTAGTTAGGGACCAATCAATTTTAGATTTAAAATTAATCTTATAGATTTGAATTTTAAATCTTAAAGATTTAATTTTAAATCTTAAAGATTTAATTTTAAATCTAACACTTGATTGGTCCCTAATCACAGTCCCTTGGGAATTATTTTAAATCCTTGAAATTTAGAGTGTACAACAACCATACTACAGCAATGATGAAAAAAATTGTATTTCTTGTCACCTATACAACCATATTGGGTAGTTTTCCGTAAGCTTAAGTTTTGTGATTTTGGTAACTATTTTATATTTATTTGTGAAATCCGTCTCAACTAGGCATTCTAAATTGTACTCACCATTTACATCCCAAGGTATATTAGTATATCCACCATGCACTTCTCGATATAGGCCTATATCCAGTTAAAGACAGAATATCAAAATTATGCCTCATATGATATCACAGACTCTCACATGTGTATTCAAAATTGATGCTTAAATTTGACCTGAACCAATTGACCTATAACCTGACATACGGTGACCTAATAGCCTTTTCTTCTCCTAACAACTAATGACTATGCATCCATTGTATAAGTGTTTATTTAATTTATTCAGTGTTATATCATGGTAGGTATTTTGCATGCACCACTATAGATTTTCTATAGAGAGTATAACAAAGGATTTAATGTATTCTATTCATGTACCCTACTTGAACATTTTCAAAAGAATAAATTATGGTTTGTTATGAAACACAGATCTGAGTTACTAGGTTACAGTAAACAAAAAATATATAGGGCTAAAATGACTTACTAAAATTGTTGAAATTCACTTTATATGTAGATATATTTTATAAGTTCAGGACATGAGGTGATAAACATATATATGTACTTAATAAATTTGCAAGAAAAAAAAGAAGAGGGGTACTGATGAAAATCGGGGTATTATATCGCCTTAAGGTTGGTTTTGACCAACTTCACCAAAATTTCGAAAGTTGGTCGAAATTCAAAAAAATGAAAAAGCGGCTCCTAGATATTTTTATCTAGTTTTTAAAAATTAATTAAAAAAAACATTTTGGCCTAAGAATTTTTTTTGGTTGGAACAAACCAAAAAAACAGTTTCTTGGGATTTTGGGCTAAAAATGAGCATTTTGGCCCAAATTTGACCTCACAGATGAACTTATCAAGACTTTGCCATTCCAAATATGTATACTTTTATATACTTTAGATAAACAATTTAGCAGTTATGAGGCCCGAAAGTTTCCATAATTCCAGGGTTCAGACCAACCTTAAGAAGGATTTTGCTCGGTAAACATGTAAAAGGATATGATTGAACAAATTCATCAGGATCGGTAGAGTAAACTCAGTAACAAAGTTCCTTGTATCTAATCCAATTATACACTTACTTGTGAACGTTTCAACAACCACTGTTGCCTTTGTCAACACTTGATGAGGAATCCTCATCAAGTGCTGTTGTTGAAACGTTCACAAGTAAGTGTATAATTGGATTAAATTCAAGGAACTTTGTTACTGAATGTAAAAGGATATTCAAGTCGAAAAAGATATACTCTTATTTTAAAAATTGTCCTTATAACACGGGGCTGTGCCTAAGTTTTGAAGTTGACATATCATAACACGCCCCCCCCCCCCAAAAAAAAACCCCTTACATATTCCGCCTTTTCGTTCATGTGAATGCTAACAATACAACGTTTATGAAACCTATAGTTTTTCCTAACATATGCATTAAAACTTAGTTTAGCCTATACCGTATTATCTCAAATAAACCTTGTCATGCTTGTGCCTCAGCCGGGGATTGAGGGGGACTCTCCCCTCAGGCAGTGGAATTTAGGGGTGGAGGGATGATATCAATGTCAGACTATATTTTAGCCCCAATGAAAGTGTGCTTTGCTACTTGATGGGCCAATGCGAACGAAGCGGGCAAAATTGTGCAATGTTACTTTAGTCTAATTAATACGACATTAACTTTTTCCATTTTGAAAAACTTAGTTTGTCTGATATTGACGCTAGATGTTCAGTAATTCAGAAAAACTTAGTTGAGGTAGATTTAAACATAGGCCTATCAGATAAACTTAGTTGCTCTTAGTTTTACAACAAGATTTTGATCCAGGGATTTTGATAAATCTAGTTTGTCAACTGAAAAGCTATGTTTATCTGAGGCTGAAATCTGTATATGAGAAAAACTAAATTTATCTGAGGAAAAATAACATGACAGTGTGTGTATCGTGCAGCGATTTGCCAGAGGGTGTTTTAGATTCAGAAAAAGTTTGTTTACAACAAAATGTAACTGGCAACCCAAATGGGGTAACAAAATTTGGCAGCCTTGCATTCGTCAGCTGGGTGTGAATGAGCTTGAATGACTTGTACGTGTTTAATAATCTCCGATATATTGTAAATTTGTTTCTTTTCATGAGTTCATTCAATCAGAATTCTGCTGGACCATCATCTTTTAGGTCTCCCAGACCTCTGCAAAGTAACCAAGAGGTAGGTTATTTTGAACTTCATAAACAATCATGGCAATCAGTTTCCCTTGTGTTTGCATTTTTTAATCTTAAACATGTTAAAGCTTACTGATTACAGTTACACATTCACATTGTACTCTTGTAAGTTTAATTTTAATACAGATACTGTACAGTCAATGAATTATGACAATGATATGAATATAAAAGCTTATGAATTAACTTGTCATGCTTATATACAAAACATAAATGCTGAATATTAGTTCGCAACACAAACTTAAATAACGGGCAAAACAGACATATCATTTATCGGTAGGCCTATGACATTTTCGTATTGGTGCTGCCCTATCTCTTTGCACTGAAGTGCCATCTCAGTTTTGGTGCTACCGATGTGGATCATGTGTTAATGAATTTTATTTATTCTGGATAAATAATGGGGTATTAATTACAATTAAAAGCACAAAGCTGAATTTATACTCAATCCCCGAGCGATTGCGATTAAACGCTTTTGAAAAGCGATGGACAATCGCCGAATTTTGCGATGCATCGCTCGTCGCTTTTGGCTGCATTTATACTTATCACGGCGATAGCGATTGCAGACGGCAATTAAAATATTCTAAATGCCACAAAATACATTTTTAAAACATCAGTTGCTGTCAATAATTATTGCTTTGAATTAATTCATCACCAAAAATTAATAATCGAGAAAGGTAAATTAATTAGCAAAATAATATATCCAGATGGTTGTATATGATTGGTTGACGCATTCACGTGTCAAGCGATATCGCAGGGAAGTTGAGATTTCTTCAACTTGCAAAAGCGACATCGTTTTTGCCTCAGCGATTTGAATCGATTGATCGGCTTGACGCTCTGGAAATGTAAGTAAACATTGAGCATGCGTGAAAATCGCTTTTCTGCAAAAGCGATCGAGTATAAATTCAGCTTAAGAGTTTAGACAAGAAGTACAAGAAGCTGTGTAATTAATATTATGACAAACATGCAACTATTTTAGCTACAGGAGCCTTGTATTTTTTAGTGCAACGTTGCACTAGCTTTTTGAATACACTTCATCCCATACCGTTGTGCAGAGCTACTACGGTATGGGTTCCTCGTACTAGCTGAATATCAATATGTCATAGAGTAAAAATAGGCCTACTTTCACTCAGCTTTAGGGATGTTGCTCGAGAAACACAAGCAACGAATTTGCTCATGGATTCTCTCTCGGTCGGGCTGACGTCACAAAGGGGAAATATCCTTACAAGTAAAACCAGTGTACGCATGTCCAGATCCCCTTTCTCGAGCTGGTTGCTATGCGCGCGCTTGTGCAAAGGGGATGAAGGGGACAATGTTCCCGGATGTCCGACCGAGTGAATGCCCGACGCCATTTTCTTCGGGGTGATCGAGAAATCTATCTAAACTCCTCAAAAAAGTTTGGAAACTTACCAAAACGGCTTTATATCACAAAAATTTGAAATCTATTTCCATATTATTTCATATCAATACAAGCATTGTTCTTTCCTGTCAAAAATGACACCAAATTTGTGACCATAACTTATTCAATTGTTGAGTAACTGTCTTTGAAAGACAAGGAGGTCTCAAACAAAATGTGCCAAATCTGTCATTGTCTGCGTCATTTGCTTCAGTAAACATGAATAAGGAATACAACACTGTTTCATTAAAAACGGTTTCAAAGTACTGCCAGTCTCACGTGCGGTCTTCTGCAGCCGGTGTTTTTCTTGGATGGCCACTTCTGGGTCTGTCTTTGACATCTCCGGTCTGACGAAACTTGACTTTTAGCTTGGAGATCATACTGCAGGAAAATCCAAAAGTTGCCGCAACATGATTCTGAGGTATGCCAGCCTCCAGCTGACCAATAGCGCGAGCCTTATCCAGGTCTGGTAATCGAACCATGTTTGATTAGAACTTTCTTGCAAATGACCACTATGAAGAAGTGACCAGCAAGATAGGTTGACTTGTGTTGATCTGTTTGAATCCACATTAGAACTGCTAATCCCATCCTAGCACTTTTCATTCAACATGATGTACTGCAAACAACTTTTCATTCATTCTTTTATTCATGCATTAAACCACTCGTTCATTCATTCAGAGCAATAAGATGAGCGCAGATTATGGTCAGTTTCGCACATTTTCTTTGAGACCTCTCTGTCTTTCAAAGAAAGTTACTCAGCCGTGGAATAAGCTATCGTGACAAATGAGGTATCATTGTTGACAGAAAAGAACAATGTTTTCGCTGGTATAAAACAATATGGAGATAGATTAAAAATTTTTCTGATATACAACCGTTTTTGAAAGTTTCCAAACTTTTTTTGAGGAGTTTACTATCCACGACGACACAATAGTTACTGTGTGGATAGAAGATAGAGTGATAGTGATTTTTAAAAACCCTCTATGACTGCCAACTACATTGTCAATGATACATGTACCTCTGTTTTACTTCTTTCCAATAACGTGTGTTAAAACGGGGTATAGACCAGGTTAAAACTGAGCTAAAAGTACCACTTGGAGAACAAGAAATTCTCATATGGTTTATCTGGACCAGTTTTGCATGGGGAACAAGAATTTCTTGGGTAAAAAGCCTGTAACCTGAGAACTTTTCCGTGAGGGCGCTTTTTTCAAAATGGCCGCCAAAATCCAATATATATGGTTAAATTAGTCACTTTAGGGCATATTTAACCAGATTTTGGATTTTTATTGATAGCAATAATGTACTACTAAGTCAAGTTATTAATATGGAGGTAACAGGAGGTCTCAGCTGAGGGCGCTTGTTTCAAAATGGCCGCCAAAATCAATGAAAAAACATATATGGTCATTTTCACGGTAAAGGGTGTAACTTTGGATTTTTAACATTTTGATCCGTAGTTTTCTAATAAAGCCACAGAATTCCATGATTTTTGGCCACATAAGTCATCTAGTTAGCAGCTACCTTGGGTAGCATAATCATCTTAGGGAGTTACTGCGTTCAGTTTTAGCAGGCTTAAATGTACCTAATATTGCCATTTTGAAAAACTGTAAAAACAGTAACATTTTTGTAAAACCCTGTGTTTTCTTCAGTTAGTTCATGGATAATTTTTCTTATCCTGAAAGTACGGTCATATGTTCAGTAAACACTGCCACATTAGATTTAATTGTGAACAGCCCTGTATTTTTGAGAACCGGACTTGATATTTGTCGCTTCGGAGGCTTCATTTTCCGTTAACAATTGTTAACAAACTTTGTGGGTATAGCTTTGGTTCATAATTCTTGGTTATTTCTTCACTTCTTCTTGATTCATAACAGTTGATATCTTAACTTGAAATGGGTAACAAAAATTAGTTGATTTGCAAGCTTTTAAAATTTTTATAAAATCTTGACTTCAAAGAGCCGATTTTCCGTTAACTTTTTGAAGCCTCCAAACAAACTGTTCAGCAAGCTTGGGCAAATATAAATAAAAGAGCTCATCCAATCTATTTATCAAAATGTAGCAAAGTAGATCCTCAAGTCACTTGTTTTTAAATCATGGAGATATATATCACCGTTTGAAAATGGGACCCAATACAAACTTTCCGTTAACAATTGAAGCCTCCGAAACAAATGAAGCCTCCGAAACAACAGTAAACTTAATTATCATCTATGCATATCTAAATTGGTATGTTCCATATTGATATCTGCATTGTAATTGTTGCATGATATGTGCAGAATGTCATAAATATAAAAAAAAATTGATATTATGGTTAATGCTTGAAAAATATACTGATATCCAAGAAAGCCCGCTTGGAGGCTTCACATGCAAATAACACCATACTTAACAAATGGGTGAAAAAATTATCATGTTATAAATCTGCAATATCTGCGCATAGAATCATTGATTCAATACACACAAGAAAATAACAGCTTAGATGATCCCAACAGTGTTGTTTTCAAAAAACTACTTCTGCCATGTTTAACCATTGTAAACATGAAGCCTCGAAACAAAAAAAAAATGACTTGCTGTGATAATTTAATTTTTGTCACAACTGAAATTCAATACTTAGAAGCAAAGCATGAAAATTGGTAATTGTGATATTTTTACCTATTTTTTCATGTCAACTTGTAGTAGTTAGCCAAATATTTTACTTTTATGATCACCTGTGTTGTTAACTGAAGCCTCCGAAACACAAATCGCTTGAATTGCCAATTCTAAAAAATAACTCCAATTTCTGTGAAACTTGGCTGGGAGGTTCCTTTCATCAAGTAGTATTTGTACATGAAGTTAGACATTTAAATTATTTTAGGAACCCAATTAAAACTTAAAAAATATGTTTAAGGTTGGGAAATTTCCATTGCAAATGACCCTTGATGTTAAAAATTTTCAAAATTGCAATTACAAACATAGCAAAACATGGTATAAAATTTAACTTATATCTGTTGACTTACTTTGGAATGGGATTTCACATGTATTCCAGCTTTCATGTCATAATTTTCTGAGCTTATGTAAAATACATTTTTTCTTTGATTTTAACCAAAATGTTATGGAAATGTCAATTTTTTATCAGAAATCAAAAGGTTTAAGCCTTGAAACACTATTTTACTGGAATTTAAGTTGCTTCTATGCATGATTACAGTAAACAGAAACATATTTAAGTGGTTTGAAATTTTGACCCTAAAAATCAAAAGTTACACCCTTTACCGTGAAAATGACCATATATGGTTAAATTGGTCACTTTAGGGCATATTTAACCACATTTTGGATTTTTATTGATAGCAGTAATATACTACTAAGTCTGGTTATTAATATGAAGGTAACAGGAGGTCACAGCTGAGGGCGCATTTTTCAAAATGGCCGCCAAAATCAATGAAAAGCATATATATTGTTAAATTAGTCACTTAAGTTGTATACTTCATCAGATTTTGGATGTCGTTATTGACAGCGGTAAAGCATTACTAGGTCAGATTATTAATACTGAAGGTAATAGGATGTCACAGGCGAGGTGCTTTTTCATTTTTTCTAACAAAATTGAAGGAAAGTATGATATCAAAAAAGCATCACCAAAAAGGTAATATAGTTGTCTTTGACTTTTTGAATTTATAATGAAGTACTTCATGGTGGTAAAGATAGATTCTGATTTAAAATGGCGGCAATGATGACTACCAGAATTGCCTTTATGTATTAAAGAAGACCTCAACCTGTAAACTAGAATGATGCAAAAGTGTTGTTCCGTTTGTGCTTGGTTTCACTGATGCATTGTTTTTAATTCTCATGATCACTCAAATCGCTATTTTCTGAAAAATCTTCATAGTCATTCTCTACCAAAAGTTCTTGGACGTTGTTTCCACCATCGTATACAGTGACATCTGCTGCTCTCCACTCTCTTGCAATGAAATTTGCGCTAAGGATATATGAAGGCCAGCGCCTGCTTACATGGTGGTAGTAAGGATATATCTGCAATCTTTTTTTCTTTTAAAAACTTTCGATCAAAGATATCTTCTTCTTCTTTTCTTCTTCCACGGTAAGTGTAACATCAATGATGACAGGCACACTTCAAGTTGCGTATGTACAAAGGATCAGGAACGCAGCTTCAAAAACAGCAGTGCAAAATATGTACAGTGCGATGTGTGATAAAAATCAGCACTCGGTGGAGGAATATTAGTGCTGCGGAGCCCCCCAATGCAGAGCATTGAGGGACGGCGAGATGGCTGGATCTGTCTGAAGAAGGTTCCAGTCCTTGGCTGTTATCTGAAAGAAAGAGTGCAGGTAGACCTGGGTGTTGCAGTGCTGAAGCTGGAATCTGGAATCATGGCCTCTGGTGTTTGTCACAAATTGGGTAAGGTACTGGTTCCACTGGATGTCCACAAGGTTATATCTGTTCTTTACATCATCAGTACCCGGCTCTGTTGCCGTCTGGCTTGTAGAGATTGCCACTGGAGGTTTTGCAGAATAGCAGACACATTGCTCCTCCTGTCATAGTCACTGGTGACATAGCGAGCACACCTGCGCTGGACTTGCTCAAGTCTCTTTATGTTCTTTTTTGGGTATGGGGATCCCAGACAGGTGCTGCATATTCAACTATAGGCTGACATAAGTGGTGAATGTTGCTTCTTTGGTCTTGCGTATGCAGTGACTGAAATTGCGACTGAGAAATGCACGGGTGGAGTTGGCTTTCTTAAAGATGCTGTCGATGTGGGTGTTGAAACTGAGTTTGGAGTCAATGTGGACGCCCAGATACCTGGCAGAATCAACTTCCTCAAGTGTGTGGCCATTAATAGAGTATAAGCTCTGGGGGGGATTTTTCCTATTTCTGATATGGATGACTTGGCATTTTGATGGATGGAATTTCATTGTTGTTCCCACTCCTGCAGATTATCCAAGTCTTTTACTTGCAGTTGCAGACTGTCCTCGTGTGATGTAATTCTTTTATACAAGATGCAGTCATCTGCAAAGAGTCGAACCGAGGAGTTCTTGATGCAGGCTAGTAGGTCATTAATAAATATTACAAACAACAACGGCCCGGCTGCCTTGGGTACACCAGAAGTCACTTCCACTTCAGTGCTGAACTGGCCATCAACCATTACTTGTTGGGTTCTATTTGTGAGAAAGTCCGAAATCCACTCCAAGGTTGTTCCTCTGATACCATAATACTCTGCTTTCATCAGCAAACGATGACGGGACACCTTATCAAATGCTTTTTCAAAATCAAGCAAGATAAGGCCTGTCTGCCCTCTTTCGTCCAAGCTTCTGGCAATATCATCAATGGTGACAATTAGTTGGGCAAGATAAAAAGATTGCAGATATATCCTTACTACCACCATGCAAGCAGGCGCTGGCGCTTCATATCCTTAGCGCAAATTCAATTGCAAGAGAGTGGAGAGCAGCAGATGTCACTGTATACAATGGTGGAATCATTGTTGACAATGGGTGGAACGAAAACATGGAACCTAAATGGGTTGAAACGGTAATGCGCGCCTGAGGACGTCCAAGAACTATTGGTAGAGAATAACTATGAAGACTTTTCAGAAAATAGCGATTTGAGTGATCCTGAGGATTAAAACAAAGAGAAATGCATCATTGAAACCATGCACAAATGGACACTTTATAACACTGTAATCAACACTTTCATGACTTTTGCGGCATTCTAGTTTACAAGTTGCTTTTGGGATCTTCTTTAATACATAAAGGCAATTCTGGTAGTCGCCATTGCCGCCATTTTAAATCAGAATCTACTTTTACCACCCTGAAGTACTTCATTATATGTTCAAAAAGTCAAAGACAACTATTTTTTTCCTACTTTAGTAACATTTCCTGACGCTTTTTCGTTGATATCATACTTTCCTTCAATTTTGTCGGCCATTTTGAAAAAAAGCACCCTGGCATGTGACATCCCATTACCTTCATATTATTTATCTAACCTAGTAATGCTTTAATACCGCTATCAATAACAACATCCAAAATCTGATGAAGTATACCACTTAAGTGACTAATTCAACAATAAATATGCTTTTCATTGATTTGGCGGCCATTTTGAAAAAAGTGCCCTCAGCTGTGACCTCCTGTTACCTTCATATTAATAACCTGTCTTAGTAGTACATTATTGCTATCAATAAAAATCCCAAATCTGGTTAAATATGCCCTAAAGTGACTAATTTAACCATATATATTGGATTTTGGTGGCCATTTTGAAAAAGCGCCTCACGGAAAAGTTCTCAGGTTACAGGCTTTTTACCCAAGAAATTCTTGTTCCCCATGCAAAACTGGTCCAGATAAACCATATGAGAATTTCTTGTTCTCCAAGTGGTACTTAGCTCAGTTTTAACCTGGTCTAGTAGGCCTAATGTAGCTCACGGGTGGCCGGAAAGTGCAATTTATTTTAGAATTACACAAAGACGTTTTAATCACTAAAAAATAACATTGATAAACAATATGATGGAGCGTTAAGCCAAGTAACAAAAATAACATGTTCATTGTATATCGTCCGGACTTTTTCAAAAATCGGTGAGGGAGGTCCTAATTATTTGTTATTGTGTTATTTTTTTACCATTTATTTCTGTGTAATATTGCAATTGCAAAGCGTTTGTCAACACATCATCAAATCAGGGAGGCCCCCAGATATTTTTGTTACATGTATTTCTCCAAAGCCCTACCCCTAGCTTGAAGAAAGTGTTTGCAATGTGTTTATAAATGACAACCAAGAACTTCTGAACATGTCTTTTCATCACAACAATTTTAGAAATTAAGTAAGGGTGCAAATAAGAAAAATATTTGAAAATCTCCAAAAATTGGTGAGGGGGGGGACGATATACATGTTATTTTTGTTACTTGGCCTTATCTAAAAAAAAAAAAATGTAAAAAAATCGCATTTATTCAAAGGAAATATTTAGGGTCAGATTTGACACTTGAGCAGTGGAAAAGCATTTTTAGCTATTTTTGAGCCTTTGCAAGGGTTAATCAGGCTGAAGAAAGCATTTAAGGGGTACTACACCCCTGGCCAATTTTGTGCCTATTTTTGCATTTTTCTCAAAAATTATAGTGCATTGGTGACAAGTAAGATATGTATATTATAGGGGCAAGGACTGCAACTACTGTACTGAAAATGCAGCAACTCAAGGCAAGTAGTTATTGATTTATTGATCAAATATTGGTTTTCCCTCATTTTTGACTGTAACTCCACAACTGTTGTCTGTGCTGAAATAAAATTTCCAGTGCAGTAGTTGTGGTCCTTGCCCCTATAATATACATATATTACTTGTCACCAATGCGCTATAATTTTTGAGAAAATGCAAAAATAGTCACAAAATTGGCTAGGGGTGTAGTACCCCCTTAAAGTATGGAAAACTATATATGTCCATGTAGATCTCGCTGAGTTCTACCAGAAAAACAACATATTTGATGCCCTAAATGCTTGACAAAGTGTTTGTGGACCAAAGAATGGAAAAAAGGCTATTGGCACCCGATTTCAGAGAATGAGCGGTATACAAAAATGCGCTTGAAATAAAAATTAAAGTTTAAACTATTTATAATTTGAAATTCTACAGTACCATACATGGAGGTAAGAATAACTTTCTCCTGGTCAGTGGCGGGCTACGGGGGGGGGCATTCCCCAATATTTTTCTTGTCCCCAGTTTGACCCCCTAACTTTTGAGGCAAAAATTCTCCAAATTACGTAAATTTATGCGGCAATTTTCCGCAAAATTTGTCGATTTTGCCCCCTGAAATTCACTTTGCCCCCCCATTGCTTCCCATAAAAAAAATTACCAGTGCTGCCACTGCTCCTGTTTTTACAGCTTTATGGTTGCAATATTGTTTTAAATTACCGTACTGTAAAAGTTTCTAGTCCTTTTTCACAGTTAATTGAATCCTAATTGCTTCTAGTCTACTGTAGTAGACCAGTTTAATTTATCATTCCCTAAATTACTAATCTCTCTGACCTGACCATGGAAAACTCATCATTCCTGTTCTGATTCAACAGCTCAGATATCCACGAGAAAACTGGTCTACTGTATTTCAATATAAAATGAACTATGCACTCTATAGTGGGTATGATGTTACCTCATTAAAAATGCAGTCTTGGCTGTTTATGCACATATCCTGTGGTTTTTACAAATTAAGCCGCTTTGAATAGCCGTCCGCCAGTATTATTTGCACAAGGTCCAATCTATACGCTTGACGTCGCAAGCACGATACGCTGATGGTTAAGCTGTCAAAGGAAATCTGAATGACACAGATAGAGCTACCCCACGGGTTGGGTTCAGTGAACACAGTGGGTTGGGCTAATGCATAAACATGTATGCTTGCCTATCTGTTATTGGTTAAGATTTACCACCCACATTGATGGTTACTTCATTAACATTCATCTCAGATTTGAGATGAAAGAGGTTGAGTCTATGTGTTAAGATATGGTGGGTCACACAGGTCATATCCAACTACCGCAGTCCTTTTTTCTCTGGGCAGGGCAGTCACTGGAGATGTGATGTGTTTTGTCATAGATTTTAAATGGTTTCATGCATGGAAACGTATGAATTGTTTATCAAAAAAAAAAGGAATGCAGCGCAGTCTAAATTGCTTCAAGAACTTATTTTGGGTCTGTGCAAGAAATTTCCAAAAAGTGTGCCTATAAATGTTTGTCGGATGTTCCAACCCTCAGCATACCAAAAATCGCCAATTTGAAAACCTTAAATTGTCTTGAGATCAATCAATCAGTTACATATATATATGTCATCGCCAAAAATCATTTCAAAATGTTCAACGGCGCTCATTAGCTCAAAAACTACTGCGAAGCATCCTGAAATAGGTGGCTCTTCAGGAGTTTCTTAAACTGTTCAAAAATACAATTTTTGATTTGACCTGATAGTTTATTCCACAATCTGGGAGCATAGGCAGTAAAGATATACATTGCGATCGCAGCAAGCGCGAAAATTAGCATATATAGCGTTTTTTTTACTATATTCCTAGCCTGTTTAGAGCATATTTAAAAGAATGTGTGCCAAAATTGCTTGTCCCTCCTCTCTCAGCTTACCAAAGATTTAAAGTAAAAGAATATATTATATGTTCTACATGACAACCAGTGCATGTCACATCATTTCAAATTTGACACACCCGCCTTTCCCCCTAAGGTGTGGGTGTTTCTATGGTGTTCCACCAATTTGCAATGTACTGTATGTACATGTATATTATTGTAATAGGCGTGATACATGTACAACAACTGAAATACAGCTTCATCATATGTACTTATCTCATTGCTAATGTGTAAGTGAGTAAGTAGGGGTGAGTGAGTGAGCCAGCAAGTGATTGCTTGAGAAGTGATTGTTTGAGTCCCGGGGTTTGAGTGTGTATGAGTGAGTGATTGCTTGATTGAGTGAATAAGAAGAGGGTGAATGGACAAATGTCAGAGTGACTGGGTGGGTCAGTGAGTGAGAGAGTGAGTGAGTGAGCGAGTGAGTGAGTGAGGGGTGAGGGAGTGAGTGAGTGAGTGAGTGAGTGAGTGGGGGGGTGAGTGAAAAGGTGAGCAAGTAAGTGAATGATTGTTGAGTGAGTGAGTGAGTATCAGTCATCAGTGGTTCAGGTGTGTTGGGTGTGTGTGTGATATGATGTCTTGTAGTGTTTGATCAGATATTAAAAGTCTGAAACTAAATCAACATGTATTCCTAAAGTTGCTATTACCTGTATATTTCCTTCCTTCCTTTTCATTACTGTACTTACAACAGCATGATAACCAGTGGCAGGGGAAGTATTAAAATTTAGGGGGACAGGGTACAAGTATATTTAATTTTATTTAATGCTGGTTTTACTGGGACATTTGCACGTGTAATAAATAAAGTATATTTTGGTATTTTAAGGGCCAATGTGAGTGAAGTACGCAAAATTGTGCAATTTTACCCTATTTTGACCTAAATAACAGTGCTTTTTGCACTAAAAAGGAATATATGCACAGTGCAATTATTGCTTTATTTTTTCATCTATGTGGATTTTTAGGGGGGGGGGGGCATTGCCCCAAAAATTCAAATTTGACCGAAATTGTATGGCTTAAAAATACCACTAAAATACAGATTGTTTGCTTTTGATGTAAGTAAATTATGAATATAAAAGTAAGCTTTACAGTGAAAAGGTCACTGAACTACAATAATTCCAGGAAATTGAAACTGAATTGCCTTTACAGTTTTATACAGTGTTTAGAAAATGATTTTAGAAGAATGAAGCTCAGGGTGTAGATAGGGGGAAAATTGTAAAATAATTTATAAGGTATAAATTATTTTACAATTTCCCCCTATCTAACCAAGTGATATTTAATCCTAGTTTAATTTTGCATAAAAGGTGTTTTGGTTGGGTTTTTTTTTGTATTTTGTTCTTTAGTTTTGTAATTTTTTGTCTGGGTTTGTTTGTTGTTAACTTTACTGCAGTTGATTTGTTTTCACAGTACGAGTATGCAGAATATCTGTTTCTTGCTCGTCACTCTCTTCTCTAATAAAGGAGATGTTTAAACATAGTTCACACTTTTGAATTAATAACTTGGATGAGGAAAAGCACTTGTCAGCTGAGATTCAAAGAACAGAATGAAAGAGTATCACAGGATATCGACCTTGATCATGAAGTCCCAACAAAGTTCAAGTGAACAGACTTTAATCTTGAGCGTGCCAAATTTGAAATCTCTATAAGAAGTGATTTCTGAGTGGAAATGAAGCCAACTTGAGTGGAAAGCATTTTTACCATGCCTTCTTACCATGCTAGACCCCCCATGACAGGGTTGCCTAGGAGGCATAGGGAACGAGTTAGTGTACAGTTATCAGGAAGGGAAGTGACAAATTCATTCGCAGGATGGGTTGGCTCCCCTGAGATAAAAAACGTACAAGTTACGCGCTTAGCACTGGTACATATATTAACTCAATTTCCTTGACAAAGGTCGACAACCTGTGTGAATTTGTGTGGAGCAGTTCAGTTGGGTATGAGGTTGTACTAAAGAATGCTTTGGGCGAAGTAAGTATTGGGTGAGTCAGTGAACTTTTGTCATGGGGATTGGAATACTTCAAGTTGTAACCAATGGTGCTGGGCAGTGTAAGCATAAAGTGCACTAAGAGCGCATGTATCGGAAAGATATGCGAGATAGAGGGCTCTTTTGCAGTTAATTAAATTTGTGTTGAAGAGCAGACAGAGGTAGACGTGATCAGTTCTGTGGTGATGAAAGAGTATGGATACACTACGCACTAGCGATGTGCTGGAAATTGTTAGTTTTAGGATTAGTTTACTAGGATCGGGTAGTTTTTGATGCAGGATGGAGGATTTATATTGAAAATGCTGAGTGTACTGTTGATCTATGTGTTGTTTTGCAGTGTGTATTGGTTCTATCCAAAGTTACATCAAAAATGGGTATGTACATGTATATACAGACTTAACCATGCACAGTCTTTATAAGTTGGCACAATATGTATTGTGCTGAGGTGTCTGTGCAGGAGACTACATGTATGCTTGGTGTTTATACTGTGGCGTATCATGCTATTGTTTGACCACCATGCTTGATTTAAAACTTGATTGGACAGTTGTGTAAAAGGTACATATATTATTATTATTACTATGAACCATTCTATCCAGATATCCAGGTTGATGTTCATAAAAAAAGTTTTCTCAATTTATAAATAGTTTCTTAAAATGTCATCAGTTTGGCACAGATCCATCATGGTCTGTCTTTGCAAGTGGTTGAAGTGGTTATTGTCATAGAAATAAAAGAATGGGTTAAGAAAACTTGCCATTTGCATGTACCGTATCATTTATTCAGTGTCTGTTTGGGAATTAAAGGTATGTGGGCCTAAATAGATCTAGAACTTTCTTGATGCATACATTGAAAAGGGGGAGGGGGTTACTGTTAGCTGTGTGCACTAACTTTTATATATGTATATGAGGGTGTTAACTAAGCCCGATCCTGACTCCACATCACAGCGCGATGCGATGCTATAAAAACTTTAATCTGAGCCAGGTTTTTACGAGCTCAGCAGTGAAAATTCTCATCGCACGGTGGAAATTTTGGTCCACAATGGAGTTGGAAAATGTTCAACTTTTTTGCAAATCAAAATCAAGGTCAGTAGAAATCGAATGACCTTAAAATTAAAGGAGATGCAGACCCCACATGCTTTTCAATCATCGTGCAATGAAATTAAAATGTGCATTTTAACGATGGGATGCTGCAATGTTTGAAAAGCATCAAAGCATCGCGCTGCGAAGTGGAGTCAGGATCGGACTTAACAGTTGAAGTAAAAAGGTATGGTACATAGTGTTTGTGTTAATGGTACATACATTGTAAGTCACAGTTTTTGAGACACCATCATCATGATCATATATGATATATAGGCATACTCATCAATATTCAAATCCAGGTTATGATACATGTATGCAGTGAACAACATCAAATCAGAAAGAGCTAAAAGGATGTGGTAAATGGTTTATAAAGTTGATATGGTGCAGTGCATACCATGATGTGAACGATACACTGTACATCCTGATTTAAACTTTGTGAGATGTTGGATTTCACTACACCATGTAGTGTTGTCCAGGGATGACACCTTCACAGTTGAACTAAAACTATCTAGTGATGGATGTAGCAGGTTGATTGGTACTGGTGCCTCACTCAGTTTTTTTTTTTTGCTTTTTGTGTTACTTCTTTGCAGATTGAAGGATCAAAATACTTGGAGACAGTTCCGTTTGTGGTAAGTCGGTAGACAAAGTTAATTATGACCATTATTTTAAAGCCTTAATGTACGATTTCCATTCAAATTTTGATGAAAATTTAAATTTTGTTTTTATTTATTCAAAATGCTGACAAATTATTGTTAGGAAATGTTTCTGTCCATTTTATGGCAAATAACAATGTAAAGTTTTTACTGTTTACTGTGGAGTTCTAATAACTTAAAGGAGTATTCTGTGATCGTAGCATTGTCTTTTTATGACATTTTTCAGTAGATATCCACAAAAAAAGCTTATTCCCAAAATTTCAATTGATTCCGATTTTGCGTTTGCGAGTTATGCAGGATTATGTGTATTACACTGCTCCATAGACAATGTGTTGTAATTTCGTTCTGGTGTACCAGAACGTAATTCAAATTTCACGATATTTTTGCTAAACGAATTAATCTGTGCGCAAGATCTCAACTTTTTTTGAGAAAAGTAGGGGGATAATGCTGTGGATCACAAAATGCCCTTCTAATGTCTGAACTATGATATTATAATGTCAAAATTGTTCTTTGACCTGACAAACACAAAATTTGGTTGATTCTAGATTTAGGTGTAAGTTTTGACATATTGTGTAAACATCACAAATATGCCAAAAAATCAGGTTTGAAAAAATTAACCAATTTCTTAAAAGATTGTGCATTATGGCTTTAATTTACATTCTTGTAACTGGATTCATCGATTATGTGTTAGGCTTGTGTTTTGGGATGATAGTTCCCACTGTTCCTTTAGGTTTGGCTTTGTAATAGAGTATTACGGACAAAGATTTATTGTCCAAGTAATCCCGAGCAGGGCTGTACAATACAGTGAAAAATGTATGTCACTGCTAAACCACACTTTCCCCCACACTTAAGGTGGTATTGGACCCATTATGAAAGTGCTCTAAACATGTTTTAACCAGATTAATTGAATAGAGCAAAGCACACTAATTAATATGCCTTTTGTTTGAAGTAGATCGGACATACGGTTTTCAAAATATATCAATTTATATTTTCTTTATATCTTATTGTTTTTATCAATAATCAATATAGTTAATGAGCTAAAATGACTGGAGAAGCTCATTAACATATAATTTGCCAATATTATGCTAAAATCCATGCATAAATATTTCAGGTACTTTTATTTTGTATACTTTTTGTTTTGAAACTTGGTCAAAGTGTTTCTAATATGTTCTAATGTATTTTATAATGAAGCCGCCCCCTAATTTGCATATTTGCATAATTAATTAGCATTTATGAAAATTAGCTCATTAATTATGCAAATATGCAAATTAGAGGGCGGCTTCACTATATAATACATTAGAACATATTAGAAACACTTTGACCAAGTTTCAGGGCAAAAGTATGCAAAATAAAAGTACCCTGAACATTTATGCATTGATTTTTAGCAAAATATTGGCAAAAATTACATATTAATGAGCCTTTGCAGTCCTTTTAGCCTAAAACTATATTGATTATTGACAAAAACAATAGGGTACAAAGAACATACAAATTGATGTATTATGGAAACCGTATGTCCGATTTGTCCAAACAAAAGGCATATTGATCAGTGTACTTTACCCTACTCAATTAATCTGTTTAAAACATGCTCAAAGCATTTCCTAATTTCTAGAAAATGCATCCAATACCACCTTAACCATTTGGAAGGCTTAGGTGAAAATGTTCATAGTGCCAAAGATTTGGAGAACACTTCCAGTCATTTTGGGATAGATTTGGGTTGTACAGTTTTAAAAAAGTGATTTTTTTTTTACAAAACTGGTTTTAAGATAGGATGTTTTTCAAAATTGTCTCCAAAAATCTGGAAAATTCAACTCAACTTATTTTTATATAAAAAATTGCAACAATTTTCCAGAAATTGGGAAAATTTACTCTAATTTTGAACAGAAATAATAGAAAATTAGTACATTTTAAGAATAGGTATTTGCAATCTCGGCTGCACCCCCTACCAAAATCCCCTTCCTACTCACTCTGAAACATTTGGCACCTACGCGGCATATGTAAACTGCAGATTTTCTGTATGATCACATAGGCATCAACTTAAAAAACTTACAGGAAAGATATGATATTCTGTGTGAATCACAGACGTAAACATGCTGAATGAGCACTTGATTATCATGTTTAGGCAAGAAATGTAATGTAAATAGTGATGAAATAGGTACATGCCCAATATGGAAGTAAGCTTAATTTGACCGAATTATGAGTCAGACAAGACTATGTGATAACTGCTGGCACATTTGCAGCATCACATTTTGGTACTTTAAGGCGTGTTTTAAAAAGTTTGATAACCATACCAAATTGCTGCTTGCTTCACAATCTGGTTCCTGCTTATTTTTAACCCTATTGCATAATTAATTTCTTAAATTATTATGATCACTTGCAAAAATTTCTAAAAAAAGCCAACAAACCACCATGTGTATCCTGAATGTATAATTATGATAAAATAAATATTCTATATTGGGCCTAACTACAGAAAGCCATGTAAATTTGTCATTTGATATTTTAAGCAATTCCTGTAACGTTGGTGATCTCTTTATATTCCGTCACTATGGTTATTAAATCATTTTTGTGTGCACTGTGGAAGTAGAAATTACATGCAGAAGTATATTTTCATTTGCAATTGGCATTAAATGGATTCAGAAGAATTTCTGTTATAATCTACAAAAGTTGAAGGAAAGTTCGAGGAATTTAATAAATGTCTACTACGTTCTTGAATGAAATGTAAATTCAAATTGTATGTAAAATTGTTTTAAAAAATCCACAGGTAAATTTATGAAAATGGAAATGTTTTGACTGCAACATTTTTGACATTTTGCTTCACAAATAGCACTTGGGTTATAAATAAAATAATACTGAACTTTTGAAATTTCTCACAAAATTGTGTCACACAAACTTTTGTCATGTACAAAATTTCCTCACAAAAAATTAAATATATAGGAAATCTAACCAATGTAATGCTGCTGATTATAGCGATTATTTAGATATCATCGTCATAGCAACAAGTGATGCAGAAGATAGCGATGATTAAGGTCTCAATTGCAAAGCCAAGCGGGGCTTATTAAAGTCTACTCAAGCGTGTTGGACATTTCCTGAAGTACTTAAGGGAAAGCCCTCTGGTAAAGAGTAGTACCTGGTAGTGACTGTTATGCAGGTGCCCCAAAGTGATGTTCTTGTCCAGTACTGAAAAGGATGAAAATTGCAGGGTAAAAATTTGTTTTGAGAAGGCACCCATTTTCAGACCATTCCATTATGCACATGCTACCGAATATGTTTTTAAGATACAGATTTGTAGGTGGGGAACTAAGGCAAAAAGTTTGGGACCCCTAAAGCAATTTGCCTTTAGTGACTTGAGTTGAAGTCCACACTCCCCCTGTGGAAGATTTTAGAAACATCTTCCACAGGGGGAGTATGAATTTCAAATTGAATTAACATATTAGCCAACTCCATTTGAAACCCACCCCCTTCTATGGAAGATTCTGGCTGATACTTTCTGGGAGGGTGTATGAATTCAAAAGGAGGTATTCATTAAATTCATACTGTCCCTTTGTGGAAGATATTTCCAAAATCTCCCACAGGGGTAGTGTGGACTTCAATGGAATAGCCCGAAATGTCTATATTTTTTTGTTTATTATGTGTTTGTTTAGCAAATGAAAGTTACAATTTTTATCTTAGTATGTAGTCCCGTATGTAGTTCTATGACTTCACTAGGCTAGGCTACACTAGGCCGTTTCAAAGCGATGTGCAATTTAATTATTTAATTATTCAGGTTGTTGCATGATGGTCGGCTGCAGTGCGGACTCTGTCTGCGGGCTGTCTTAGAAGCCTGCTGACATTGCCGCACTGCAGCCGGCCAGCACAGATGCGCTTCCTAGGTGTGTTCATTATGATGTATTTGTTAAATCCATGGTATGTAATTCTTTTGTATGTATTTCATTTGTATTTTGATGTATTTTGTTTGACCCTGGGCCAGACTGGAAATCAGTGTGGACCACTGAGTTTGTTCCCCAGGCAAAATAAGATCTTTAATAAAATAAAATAAAATAAAATAAATACGCTATTTTATTTTGAAAAATTGGGTTTCCTTTTTTTTAAATTTCATGTGGCTTAAGAACCATAGCATGCAAGAGATAAACAAGACTCTTGCTATATATCTGAAGATTCATTTTATGGCTGACATCAACCTATTTATGCAGTTCATATGATATGTAGCTAAATATCTTAGGAATCTAATCTATGTTATTACTGTACACAAATCACTACACAAAATACTAACAGTGTTATAGTTTGCATAGTGATTTATGTCTCTATCTTTATTATGTCAATTTGTTTCTTTATCAATCAGTGTATCTTACAACTTACTGGCATGCTGTAAAACAAAGTTTGGAAAGACTCATATTCCCAATCTTAAATTGAAAGAATAGGCCATTCAAATCTATAACAAAAGGAACATTACAGAAACCAAGAAAACTCATCAGATCAGAATAGTGGGCTTGAAGGAACTTATCTTGTTTTGAAGTATATGGCAACATTTTTTTACGTGGACAGACAGGAAAAAATGGGCAATTCAGGAATTCCATTCCCAGAAAATTTGGTAATCTGGAGGGAAATTGTTTTTTTTGGGGGGGGGGTAACGAAATACACAAAATATGGTGGGAAATCTGGATATATTGGAGGGAAATTTGTCTACATTCCTGGGAAATGAACATTTTTTCCAGGCCTGAGACAGAAACTTAAGTTGTAGATGGCTGCAGTATAATTATAAAATGTTATGTATGTTGATAGTTAACCTGGTCTTTGTGGTGTCAAAGGGTACTCGCATTGTGTTTACGCTGACCCGAAGTCTAACCCTGTCAAAAGTTGATAGGAATGCTTGGTACTATTGGTGTCCTCATCTCAGCCCATGTACATATTTTTATTTTGTTATTTACATTTTTGGTCCATCACTTTATTTTCCATTCTTTATCAGTCTGTTTTACCAGTATCCAGGCATTCAGATTAGGAAAATAGAGTACCAGGAGCTTTAGAAGATTATAAGATAGCTTAAAATACAAGACCCTAGCATGCTAGTCTTCCCGTATTATCATTATGCAGTTATCACATGAACCAGTACCATAGTGCTACTCATACCCTCTTATACCATTTGATGTAGATCCTGGGATGTAGGTATCCTTCAGTTTATAACGGTTATAATTTTGGAATCAATTGATCTAAGATGATGCAGGTAGGCTGAAAATAAGTGTTACAGTGCAGTCTAATGATTTGTTTGTTTTTTTGTTTGATCTTTTGTTCTTTTTTTTTCACCTTCCTTTTCTTTTTCTTTTTTCGCTATTTTGTTTCATACGTTTGTCATTTCATTTTGTTCTTTCTTCCTTTGCTTTTGTTTTTTCCTTTTTCCTCTCCCTCTTCTCACTGTCTTTTCTTTCTTTCTTTCAATATTGGAGGGTCTCGCGACACATACCTGTTCACAGTATGGCTTACAGTCTATGGTGGCAGAGATAATACCAAAAGACAGGCAAAGTATGCCAACATTTTTTTTTTTTTTCAGGATTGTAGCTCAGTTCTCGGGCTCAGTTCCTGGACAGCATAGCAGTGTCCTTTGAATAGCGGGCATTAGCAAATCCTGCATGGCCCGTAATATAGCACAAGCAAAGCTAATTGATGTGAATATTTGGGTCTATCTAATTTATTTACATCATATCAGAGAGCTAGCACAGTGTATGTGCACAGAGCCTGTGCGAATTTGCAGTTGATCTGTCTACAGATGTTTGTGTTTAACTGTAAACAGAGATGTCTTTCATTGCATTGCTCTCCTTGTACATTTTCAGCCATTTCAATATGATTCACAATGTGACAAGTTCATTACAATGTCACCTCTCTCCAAGACAGGTAAACGTCACTACCAACTTCATTGCTCATAATCAAACCCATAGTCAAAAATTTATTGGGAGCAGCTGGCAAGAACTTCTTCAGAGGGGGGAACAAGGCAACGTTGAAGGGGGCAATTTGGATGAAAATGGTCAATGCAAGATGAAAATCATGAAGAGGTACAATAAAAGCTTACAAAACTTTTAAAAATAACATGGCAGACAGTATCCCACAGGGGATGAGAGGGGGACAAGACTTCTCTTAGGGATAGCACAGTTGCCCCCCCCCCCCTTTTTTTGCCCCTTGGTTACTCCACTAGGAGGGGTAGGAGAGTTGAGCTGGATTTCCAAAATATGATGAATCATATTGTACAAAAAGTAGGCTACAACTATTATCAGCTTTTCAAACATTTTTGCACTTGAAAGTTGACCTTTTGTAAGTGTTATTTTTGTACACATTTCAGTGTTCAGTATGTTTGTGAGTTGACTTTGGATTGTAATGCTTGATCCTTTCAGTCTCCTGTAAGTCTTTTTCAGCATACATGTCTGGGTAGAAATAGGATTATTTGGTCTGTTAGGGTAGACTGGCTTTTTGAACCAATCATGGGGAATTGAATTCAGCCTGGCACCTCATTTTGTTCCTTTGTTCTATGTTACAGCCATTTGTGTAAGCCCAAAAGGGCCCAAAACCAATCAGCTCACCTCACCTCACCTCACCTAGAGGCTGTTTCATCCTCTGTGTATGAAGCCCTCTTCAAGAATCTTCCATTTCTGTCTGTCTTGTGCATCCATTGCCCAAGTAGTGCCTCACCTCACCTGTTTCATCCTCTGTGTATGAAGCCCTCTTCAAGAATCTTCCATTTCTGTCTGTCTTGTGCATCCATTGCCCAAGTAGTGCCTCACCTCACCTAGAGGCTGTTTCATCCTCTGTGTATGAAGCCCTCTTCAAGAATCTTCCATTTCTGTCTGTCTTGTGCATCCCTTGCCCAAGTGGTGCCTCTAGCAGGTCAAGCATGCAGGTATCACCAAATCACCACAGCGGCCTATCCATGCACCGGCTTAGGTTTCAGACTGTACACATTGCATAACTTCATAATAACAGGAAAAAAACCCAGAATGAACGTGATTCGGGTCAAAAACGCTAAAAAAAAAGGAAAAAGAGTTGTTTTTATTCTCTGAAATTTCCCGTTTTTGAAAAAAAAAATGTATGCACAGTTACCAAAATTTGATTACAAGCCCTTGGTAATTTTATGACCTATCTCTTTTAAGTCTTTTTGTTGTAAAACATTTTGACCCCTCTATTTCAGATGTAAAATAATTATGATCCCTCAGTATGTTCATTGCCCCCCTAAAGTCTGGATTGAGGGCAACCCAGGGCAACACCTCCATTACCCCCCCATTTGTGACATGCACAATGAGATAATAAATATGCATGAAACATATTAATAAGGGTACCGGGTAACATTTTAAATCCCACAATGGCTCAAGAATTTTAAAGGGAAATGTGTCATTAGGCTTTCCAAGTTCATCATCAGTTGAAATCTTATCAAATTATTCAACTCTGTGTAGAAACTGCACGAGGGATTAGCTGTATAAATGCAAGCTTATTTGAAAAGAGTTCAAGCGAGTTGTATGAATGAAAGTTTGCACTTTTTGAAAAGAAAAGTGTATGTGACATTACTGTCTGGAAGTGGAAATTGAAATGTCACTAACAGATCAATGAACGTTTTGAGTCTTCTCTTAGTCTAGCTTACCTGGAAGCAGTTTAATTGAGTACAAGTTGACTGAATGAAGCCCATATATTCATTGAAAAACTGTGAATGATATTTTTGCATTTCCCAGTAGGACCATACTATGAAGGTGTTATGTCTGGCATGTGGACATGGTAAATTTAATGTGAGGTGAACATGTTGAAGACTGTAAAAGGCAAAAACTTGTGTTACTGTGTAATACAGTATGTACTTCGCACATCAACAAAGTTCCAACTTATGCTCGCGCACCAGTCACACATATGTGACCCGTTACAGCGAAAGGTACCTTATGTCGGCTGCTACATGTGTCTGTTTTTCCATATTGTTGGCAGCAAATATCAAACAATAATGACAATCTGAAGTGGCGGTCATTTCAAATCATCTCCAAGTCAACGAGGTTCAAGAATGTCCTCCTATTGTTAGTGGGTGACTAATACATACCTATACAAATGTAATACAATGCTTTTGTAACACACCATTCATGCCATTTGAATAGGGATTAGCCATAACAAATAAAGACTGGAGCTGTATAACAAACAGTTCTATAGACAGGTACAAGCTTATTATCCTCTACAACAATAGGATTAATGATTGGTTTAGAATGCATTTGGCACTAGCAAAATGAGACATTTGTAGCTCCCGACTTAAGGTACCTTTTGCTGTAACGGGTCACATATATGCAAAGCGCAAAAAGTGTAGGTGCTGCGCCCAACCGTGTGAACGCCATTCTAATTCTTTATCAATCAACTATGTTTTTATAAGATATAGATGTGAAGTTGTAATATTATAACAGGAGACAATGCATATTAATTCTTGTATTATGAAGAAGCTGATTTAAGAAGTAAAACAGTGGCTCAAAACAACATCAGCGAGCGATCCCATTCTTAGGCGAAAATAAAAACGAACCTTTTACTTGTCCTTTTCCGACTGACCCTAATCTTGAAAATCTGGAAAAGGTATTAACAACCTTAATTTTTGGAATTAAAAAAGGGTGTTTTTTATCTTTGTTTGAGGATAATGCCCATTCTTCAATTATCCCCAAACCCCTCCCCCTCTGTAGTAAGAGGTTTGTACTGATGCTATATTTAAGAAAGTAATATTTGTGAGGTAGAGGCTCTAAATAGAAGAGATTTAGGTTGGCAAAATCAGGTTGAACTTGACTTTTTGTAAAACTTGGAGCACTAAAAAATAGCAATAGCTCATTTTGTGTTTAGAATGAACTTAGGGATCGTTCACAAACACTTGTAAGGGGGGGCCTGATGCAAAAAAAATCATCGCGAAAATTTTTCGGGCCCCCCCCCCCCTTTACAGACCTCAAAAATTTCAGGACCCCCCTTTTTGATATGAAAATTATGGGTCAACCCCATAGAAAAACATATAAACTTAATTTTTCCATGAAAATTTGGTCATTTTTTTCAGGCCCCCCCTTAGGAGGGTCAAAAATTTTCAGGGCCCCCCTTTTTGCATCAGGCCCCTCTTACAAGTGTTTCTGAATGGTCTCTTACAACAATCATTACAATAGTTATCTTAAGACAGAGATACATATGTCATATTAATTATTTCATTATTGTTAACACAGGGGGTGTTGTCAATGTCAGGTCAAAAATAAAATACTTGAGCTCATCAGGTCATCAGGGATTTAAGGAGTCTGGGGATTTGGGTCCATGGAATTTGGCCATGGTCTTGACAAGTCATGCAGGAACACAGGTCAGACATAATGAAGTCTATGCAATTCAACTGATGTGATGAAAAGTTTCAATCTTGACTCAGAACTTGACACAAACTTCCTTATTATTATATTAGTTGCATTATCAAGAAACCTCCAAATAGAATACACTTTTAATATACCTTACCATGGTAGGATAAGGGATAAGATCCCGGGATAAGATTTAAGGTTAGGATGAGGATTAGGGTTGGGTTTTGGATTATAGAGTAAAGCCCGATCCTGACTCCACATCGCAGCGCAATGCGGTGCTATAAAAACTGTAATCTGAGCCAGGTTTTTACGAGCTCAGCGGTGAAAAAGTTGAACAATGTTCAACTTTTTCGCATCGCTACTCGATATCGCAGCCGCATACGCTTCTGATTGGCTGCTGGAAAATCAAGGTCGGTAGAATGACCTTAAAAGGAGATGCAGACCCCACATGCCTTTAAAACATCGCAACATCGCGTGATGAAATTAAAATGTACATTTTAATTTCATCGCGCGATGCTGCGATGTTTGAAAAGCATCGCAGCATCGCATCGCGCTGCGAAGTGGAGTCAGGATCGGGCTTAAAGGCCACTATAAATATCTGGAAAACACATTAAGTTGGGAGCTGTACAAAGTTTGGTGGTATAGAGGTGAACATTGACTTGATTATATTTTAAGCCTACTTAATTGGGTTGTCCTTGAAAGTTTGCCTGGTCAACTGGACCCCCCTTTAAGTAGTGTGTTTTACAAGGTTGAACTCCACATGTTAAATAAATTTTCATCTTTGTTGTAAAGGTCATTGGCTCATAAATTTGGTTCTTTATTCCAAAATGTGGATGGACAATATCGAAAGACCAGGAGAGGGGGGGGGGGGGGGAGGGTGTATACTGTTGCAAAAAAATTGTTGTCATAAAAGGTACAAATTTTGGGAAGAAAGTCCACTTTTCACAAAATTGCCACCCCCCTTTTGAAAAAAGGTCCACTTTTTCAAAATCAGCATCCCCCCACAAAAGAATCCTGCGTACTGGCCTGGAAAAGGCCTTCTTCATAGGTAAGCTGTAGGCCTATTTATATTTGTGTAAGGACCCTAGAGATTATTCCTCCAGGGGATTTCTGGGAAGTGGGAACCCTAAACACAATCACTGCTGTTTAGTGTCACAAATAAAGTATTGTAATTTGTATATGGAAGCTGTCAACACTGCATGTTTACTTGGCACCACAACTTGGAAAATGGAACACTATTTACCACTCTGAAAAATTGAGACCCCAGGTCCCCTAATTGCTGCAGTTTTGTAGGCCTACTGGTAAAATTAACAGGCTTGGGCTAGAACTGGCTCATTTTTTTTTTGCAATGCGCTCAAATAGCGCTCGGAACCAATACCAGAATCCCAGCTATATTTGCCAAAAATTAACTACTGCATTATTCTGGAATCGGGAGTAATTATGCCAGGTACATGTAATTATGTTGTATGGAAGTGGCTGTCTTGTCAATTAACATAGATAGGAAACAATCATTTTTTGCACATGTTGTACAATGTATGTTGAAATGACTTCTGTTTGAACTGATCGTCTGAGGGCTTGGAACTGTTTAAGGTCCCATGACAAATTACTTCTATAGACTGTGGCGTAGCTTGGGTCATCATATTGGGGAGGCACCGACCATGATTGGGGGCAGCGGGTCTGATTAGGGGGCACAAGCCATTTTTGGCAATTTTCCTATGGGATTTTCGATTGGTGGCACATGCCCCCTGTGCCCCTATGACGCTACGCCACTGATAAAAGATGAGTTACTTCTATAAAAGATGGGCATTACTATTTTAATTACCTTGAGGTTTAACTTGCATCACCCCACATCCCCCTTCACTCAAACAGTTTCTACTGGTCATTACAGCATATTATCCACCCCGGATGTTACCTGGCATCGCCATGCATTTATACCTGTCAACCGTTTGCTCAGTATAGAAACACACTGAAAGATGTTTTCATCAGTGTACTTTACCCTAATCTATTAGTCAGTATAACATACACAGAGCTATTGACCTACATGTATGTTTCATCTTGCAAAATAAGATAATTCTTTAAAAATTAGTGCTATATTATTTTGGAAACGGGAGTAATATGTTGCATGTGAAAGCTACAGTCTTGTCAATTAACATGGGGACACTCATAGGAAACAATAATTTTTTTTGCACGTGTATGTAGAAATGACTACTGAGCTCTACTGTTTGTACTGGTCATCTGAGGGCTAGGAACCATGATTACTTCTATAAAAGATGAAGGAAAACAGGTCAGAAGTAAAGTGTACCGGACTTGAACTTGTGAGTGACAAGTTGCCATGGTTACCTGTGTAAATCTTAACCTTGAACTTGGGTATGATATAAATCAATTGACAGATGACATTTGTGAATCTTTAGAGGTTGATTCCATAAATCATATTTTAATTATGTTAGTAGACTTCCTCATCCCATTGGCTCATCTTGACTCATGAAGGGTATGTTTATCAAAGTTTATATTGAGTGCCTAACATTACCATGCTTTTATTCCTCTACATTTTCAATCCTCTCATTATCAACCGGGACGTTTCTGCTGCGCTGCTAATGCAAGGTAATGATTCGCTACCCATGTATTTAGTGGGGTGAACGGAAATCCAAAGAAACTTCTTTGTGACCTTCCAACTGCTTCAAAAACAATTATACAATATAAAAATACAGAAGGTGACAAATAAAGAAAATGAAGGAAAGAAAAGAAAGTGAGTGAGAGAGAGAAAGAGAGTGAAGGAATGAAGGAAGAAAGAACAAACAAAATGAAGAATGAAAATCTAGAAAGAACGGATAAAATGCATGTGAGAGGAGAGAGAAAGAAAAAAGAATGAAGGAACAAAAGAGATAGAAGGAAGAGAAAGAAAGAAAGATTGAAAGAAAGAGAAATCAAGAAAGATAGAAAGAAAGAGTGAGAGAAAGAGAGAGAAAGAAAGGAAGGGAGGGGGGAGCGAGAGAGAAAGAAAGAAAGAATGTTAGTTGCCGTAGCTGTTTAGTTTGTAGGTATTATTGTAGCTTTTATTGTCTGTAGTCACAAGGTAAATATAAAATGATGGACCACTCAAAATCATTTTAAATCAATCAAAAGTTGTATTTTAATTCATTCACTCAACATTTAACACACCCTGTATAATCAAAAATAAGATACTATACTATACTAATACTATCTCAACAATGTTTCCGCTTGATTTAGCACATCAGCCCACCACAAATCACTGTTAATGTGGTCTACTGGAAACCAGAAACTAATAGTGCCCTCATGATCAGGTATCCATGCATACACGCCTCCATATTAAAAGTGGAATCAGGTATAATTATACATGTGTTAGGTTGTCTACACGTAGGTAGTTGCGATATGGTCTACTGAATGATAAAGCCTAGGGTTCTAAAACAAGCAGAATTACACCAATATGACTGTTATGACTAGCTATGGCATCACAAATGGTAAAGTATTAATATAAAAAAGATATCTGTAAGTTCAGTGTACATGTAAAGTCATGGTTGTCTTACTGGTTGGTTGGTTGGTATCATTTGGTACATAGATGTGTTAGGTTTGCAGTGGAAATATAATATTATCAGTTATGATTTTAAATATTAACATTTAATTTAGGCCTAATATATGTGGTTGGTATCATTTTTGCTATTTTGTCTGCTATCTTGATTTAAATATTAACACTTAGGCCAATTGTGGTTTCAGAACAATATTGTACTGAGTATATCATGGTAGAATCATTTTCTGGTTTAGTAACTATACTTTCGTAAAGGAAGCACTTTCATGGTGTGATGCATGCTGAAAGTTACTACATGAAATGTTGTATGCTGATGTGGGACAATCATGCGTTTAGAAATATTTGCTTAGTGGCAACAATAAGGGCTGTATTTAGAAAAATAACATGAAATGCTGCTCCATGCTGCCCCAGTTTTCGGAGGGGCATTGGGTGACAAAGTTAATTTTTTTTTGGGGGGGAGGGGGGGGGGTGAAATGTCCACACAATTGCCATACAATTGGGGAGGGAAGATCACTGATGGGGGGGGGGGGGAAATCACCTTATTGTACAAAGTGTGACCATAGATCATACAATGTGTATACACTAAAGTGTTGGATACCATTCTATAGTTTATTTGCTTCTAGGGCTGTTGGAATAGTGGACCCAGTCAAATTGTTCAGATCCTGTGGTGCAGAATCAGTGTGGCATGGAAAATAAGCTTAAATGTTTTATTCTATAATCATGTTTGAATATGTATACAATTTTTATAATCCATTTTCAATGGACAAAATAAATATGATTATGGCCAGGTTTTTTGGTTGAATAAAATAATATAATCTGTAAAAGTCAATTGTATATCTCAAAATATTGTTAGGTTATTTATTAAAAGTTTCGAGTTATACAAATTTAGCCTTTGAAAAACAAAAGAGCTCGAGTCAAAATCACTAAATGTTCCATCAAGCAAAATCAAAACTTCAAAATTTGTGAACAATATGATTTTGTATGAATTTAATACTTTCAGTTACCATTAACTAACTGTATAGAAGAATTATCTATTGTTGTATATATATGCCATAATATGTACAGTTTTTGTATTCAATTTGATACAGATCATTGACTAAATACAGATGCATAAGAATTCCTATTCAATCCAAAGCATTTTAGTGATAAATACGATGAAATTGAATAGTTATATTATGTCTATATCTAAGTGAGCCTACAGTGTAATATATTGGTATACTTTAATAACTTGGAATACAATTTATACCCCCATTACTTCTTCTATTTTTTGTTGAAAGCAAAAGTATGTTGAGAAAAATTGAAAGTTGTATGTAAATTTCTATCGATGGCAAATTGCATACATGTTTAATTTAGTATTTGCAGATTTTAATGATATAAATTCATAAAAATAGTCCTTTTTACTTAAAATTATTTTAATAAAGTTTAGCGTAGTTTGGAGTAGTTGATCTTTATTTAATATTGTTTATTCATCTACACCAATTAATTAATATGCCATAAAATCCATTGACTGGAAACAATTCTCTTCCATTTCACTCTATTTTTATACCAAAAGTTTTCTTATTCAAAGCCAGTTTTAACTTTTCAACCTCTGCATGATCGGCTGATTGTGCAGGAGCTAATTCATTGCTAAAAGTTCAAGTTTTATAGTTTTCTTTTTCACACCAAACAATAAAAGTTCTAAGGTCATATTTTTCTTTCCAGGATCTGTGGTTGTTTTCAGTTGCTGATATTTTATTGAGCTCATGTGGAAGCTTGTGTAGACCTTTGCAAATGACACAACCCCATTTCAAAGACTGGTTATATTATTGACTTAGTGTGCATTTACTGATGGGACAGACATGCATGTACTGTACAGTAGCCAGGATTGGGGGGGGGGCAGCAGGTTCAAAAGTGGAATTTTTAAGAATTTTTCCTTCAAAAAAGAGTGTGTTTTTTCTTCCAAAAATGGCTGATTTTCAATGTTTTTACCAAAAAAAGTGGAAGTTTGTGGTTTAAAAAAAAGAGTACATTGTCACAGTTTCACAGGAGAAATTGGACTTTTTTATTCAGATTGTCATGGTGAGCGGGGGTGCATTGTACCCCTGCATCCCCTGGCTTTAGCTTTGGGCACAGACATACAAACAAAGCTTGGACATGACACGTATTTGAAAGAAATACAGTAATATGACAACAATTATTTTGGGCCTTTTAAGGTGTAATATTAGCTGCTTCAAAATGTGAACCAAAAATCCCTTTTGACTTGTCAAACATTGCTAAAATTGCTTGCCTCCCCCCTAGAATTCTCTGGGTACATGTAATTATTGTATCTTCCCTTATTACCTATCTCGATCTTTTCAAAAGTTAATAATTTAAATATATTTTCTGTTTGTTCTGTATACAGGAGGAACATGAGGAGCCAATGATGTCGGATGCTGTTGATACCCAGGAGATTAAGTCCTCTGTGACAGTCTCTAGAATTATCCCGGCGAACTCCACCAATTCTGATAATTCTCGCCTGATATGTACCATCTGTAAGAAACGCTTCAAAGATCCACGTCTCTTGCCATGTCTACATTCATTCTGCGGTTCTTATGTCGTACTCTTGATCCTTACATTGTGAGCAGTGATGACCAGAGTAGTATAGGTTCCCAAACCAGTCTCAATAGTGTACATGGAAAGAATCTAGGAAATATATCCATTCTATGTCCACAGTGTGATGTGGAAGTTGAGCTGCCAAGACGTGGCCCAAAAGAGTTACCAATTGATTTTGTGACTCGTAAGCTGCTACTGTTGGATGCGTTGAATCCTGATTCTTGCGAAGTGACCTGTGACCTTTGCACCGATAATGCACAAGCTGAAGCTCGTTGTATGGAATGCATGGCAAATGTGTGTGCGTTCTGTGTACAGGCACACAAGCGACAACGTAGAACAGCAAGTCATGTTGTGTTAAGTTTAGGTGAGGCACAGCAGCGAGGTGCACAGTGTCTTCGTTGTCCCGTCACATGTACCAAACATCCTCAGGAAGAAATTAAAATGTACTGCGAGACGTGTGATTGTCCGGTATGTCGTGACTGCTGTCTTGTGGAGCATCGAGAGCATCTTGTGGAATATACAGAGGATGCGGTAGATCATCATCGACGCATCATCACCAATCTTATCGCTCGGTTACAACCTCACATCCAAGCTATTGGTGCTGGGATTAATACTATCGATAAAGCTGAATCCACACTCAACGACCACACCATCCAGCTAACTAGAGATATTAACGTTTATTTCGACAACTACCTCCAAATATTACAAAATCACAGACAGTCTCTCCTGAAGAAAGTCACACAGGTGTGTGACAAACGTTTGAAGTCGCTGCAAGCGAACAAATTGCAGCTGCATCAAGTTCTCGCCGATATGCAACACAGCTGCGATTTTTCCTCAAGAGTGCTGGCGGAAGGTGACAGTGAAGAACTGTTGTCAGTGAAGCCAGCCCTCAGTCTTCGCCTTAGTCATCTCAACCGTGTGACCTATCAGTGTACTCCGAAGGGCGATTTGAATCTGAAGTTTAAACCAACCGTTTCAGTCGGGAATGTTGGTGGGTTCAGGATGTATGGGAGCTTGGAAAACAAAACCGTGGACCCAAACAGATGTTCTGCCGAGGGCCAAGGTGAGAGAAATAATTTGTGTTCTAAACCAAACAAAAATTTATAAATTAGAGGCACTTTAATGATGTCATAGAAATGGAGGATTAGAATCAGGACTCGCTACCTTCTTCATCATCAGGGATGTGGGAATTTCATATTTTGTTCGGAGAGCATGTGCAGCTAATCGTTGCGTTGCTTGTGCATGACTTGAGGTGCAGTTGACATGCTTTGTTTGTGTTGACGGACTCCAGGAATGGCACAGGCATGCTCGCATCATGATTTGATGCTGAATTGTTGCCATTCGTTTCCGCAGGCTGTCAGCAAAAACCTGAATAGCTACAATTATTTTCCCCCATTAACTGACCCTGCCAATATACAGGGGGGTATACGAAGTCTGGATTCTCCTCCCCTAATTTATGTGACTATTACATTTTCACAGTGAGGGGACATGCAATTTTCTAGGGACCTGCAATCTTGTAAAACATGTTTCATGAACTGAGATCATTTTAGTCTTGAAGTCTTGGATTGAAATGCTGATTATTGATACAAAAAGGGCTGTCAGCATGGTCAGTACACACTCTAAAAGCAAGATAAGCTTATAAATTTTTGAATAATAAATCTTTGAATGGCATGATTTAACAAGTGTTTGTGCAACCATGAAGAAAGAAGATTTAATCTTCTCTGACAATATCTTGCAAGATATTTTTTATTTCTATTTTCCAACTCTCAAAATATTGCTATTAAAGCCATGATATAATTCAAGGATCTTTTTTGTGCAGGGTTTATAGGATGTAAATGGAAATAAATCCTAAAGAAAATTGTTCATCATAAGAAAATATTAATTCTATGATGGGATATTTCGAAAGCTTTATTTTATAAGCTAATCTGTGAGTAAAATATCTGACAACAGACACTATAAAGAACCAACAGGTTGTGTTTCAGGAATTTGTTTTTTCATTAAAATTGAGATGTGCGTACAATCATAGAAAAAGCTATTGTTAGCAATTTTATATTAAAAATTAAATGTTAAATCAAACAAATTTAGTTGCAGATCTTGGGTCAGCCAGCAAATCTTCAAAATCACATACATGTAAAATTGGCCTATGTCAAACAATTTAGACTCTCGATCCCCCTCCCCAGGTAATTTGTCTGATCTCAAAGTCTGCACAGAGCTGTAAATCGTTGAATTTTTCCTTTCAATCTTCTTGTACTTAACTTCAAGAAGAAGAAGGATGATATACATTTGTAATAAAGGCTTTGCAAAGTTTAAATGCTACATGCCAATGTTAAGTTGCACATTTTTTCTTCCTAAAGAATGTAACATTCAAATGTCATGGAACAACATCCTTGGGCAGTTTGCTGTATAGTATGGTTTAATTGAATTTTTGGTTAGTAAAGTCCAGTATGTTAATTTTGCAAGACCAATTAGTGCGTTGCTGAGGTGTTTATTATGACAGATGATGTAAACAACTATCTTTAATTACACCTTGCAACCTAAGGGAAGTTTATGTTAGTAGCTGTTAGTGTAATGGCTCAGCGACAGAAAGGCGTAACTCCATTAGCTACCGTAAATTTAATTGCCTGTGTGAGTTCACCTGTGCACTTGTGTTGCATGCACCCAAGGATTCACTGTGTGTAAACTCATGAATATCACAGGCAATCATACCATGCACACAGTAGCTACTGTATGGAGTTATGTCTTTGTGCCGCTGAGCCCTCAAATAAACATAGGTGGTACATATAGGGGTAAACCTCTTATTAGAAATGTACCTGCAGCTTATTAGAAGTAACCATGTAATGCATGTGCGATTCCACTTGGGAGATCTCATCACCCGTCTCATTATGCATTAATATTCCCTGTATATTTTTGCTTTTTGATGTACCGATCCTACCATAGTGATATTGTTGATGTCACTTCATGTGCAATGTCAGCTACAAAAGCCTGAAAGGTAGAAAGGTGGCAGATTCGCTTAGCATTTTCATTAACCTTAGTTTTAGCTATGGGTTGGCAATTTTTGTTAACGTTGGATGTAAGTTAGAGTCCGGGGGCACATCAAAAACTTTTGGCGGGTATGCTCCCCCGGAATTTGAGGTGGTGGGTCTTTGGGAGCTGACGGCGTACTGGTAAAAGGAGGTCTTTTGGAGCTGCGAACAAGTAAAATGGGGACTTCTGGAGCTGCGAACAGTCAAAATCAAGGTTCTTTCTTGGCTTTCTGGTTGATAATCGCCCGAAAATACCTGAAATGATCAATCAAGGGTCTTTCGGAGCTGTATTTTGGTCTAATATAGGGGGTCTTTCGGAGCTGCAAAATCCAAAAAGGGGGGTCTTTCCGGGGGAGCATACCCGTATGGTCATTTGTGTTAAATGCCCCCCGGTTAGAGTTTGATCAGCTTGAAAAATGTCCTAAAAGAAAACCCATCTTAGCCCTACTTCTATGGAGTAAAAGTATGCAATATGGAATACTTAGCCATCACCAGTGTTAACTCAAAAATGGTGATGTTGTATCACAGAAATAACAGGTTGTGCACACCTACCCTAAAGGAAATGAAGGGTCATGATGTGTGCCAAAGTCAACATCTGAGGTAGCTAACCCCCATCCTGTTTCTATTCTATGCTCTAATTCAGAATTGGTGTTGAATTATCAGTTGTAGTGCAATGTGTTTGGAAAATTAGTATAATAAGAGCCAAAGATAGGTAATTCTTAGTCAGTGGGAGTGGTCCAGTTCATAGACACATAACCTGATTGGGGATTGGAGAATCGCATGATTTTGGGTGCCGTCTATCAGGCTGTAGAAGACCCAATGTTATCATGAATGTTGATAACGCATAACACGCTTGTAGAGGTGTGCGTATGCATCGCGTAGACTAGTGCGGAGTACGCGCATGACACGCTAGCAGTACGCGCACCTGAATGTGAAGTTGTAAACAAGTTTTGTTTATTTTATAATAAGGGGAGTTTTTATGACAGTAACTTAGTTGCTTAAAAAATAGTTTACAGTTTAATTTTAAAATAATATTTTACTGACTACGAATGAGAATAAATGATAGGAATTTTTGTTTTTACTATCCTCTACCTATGATTGACGACAGGCAGGTCCAATATTTTTATCATAGTGGATACCAGCTCAAATTATTGACTGTATTTAATATCCTAAAACAAAAAAATATTTGATGGGATATGAGGGACCATGATCTACTTTATTTTAAAGACAAATATATGAGTTTCCATTCCATCCCAGTTGATTTTTTTTAATGGCAACTCAGGCCAGTCATATGTTTTGGGTGTTAAAATAAATGACTGTATAATCCATTTCAATACACAATGTGGTGTGTATCTACTTACTCCTCCCACTATGTGCTGGGATTTTACAAATTACTGTTAATCATTTTACCATCTTTTTTGAAGTGGATAACTTTCTGTGAGACAATACAATGTATTTCACATCTGAAAATATAATTTGAAACATGGTGCTCACTTCATGCTTGTGGTCTAGAGCTGATCACATTTTGGTCTTTTATATAAATTGTTTAAAGGGGCATTTCGTGATCCACAGCCTCATCCCCCACTTTTCTCAAAAAAGTTGAGATTTTTATATCACTGGAAACCTCTGGCTACATAATGTTTATGTACAAAATATTTCTTGCAGATTAATTCGTTTAGCAAAGATATCGTGAAATTTGAATTTCGTTCTGGTGCACCAGAACGAAATTACAACGTATTGTCTATGGAGCAGTGTAATACACATAATCATGCATAACTCGCAAACGCAATATATCGGAATCAACTGAAATTTTGGGAATATGCTTTTTTCGTGGATATGTACTGAAAAATGTCATAAATAGAGGATGCTAGGATCACGAAATACTCCTTTAATTTTCATTTATCTGTTGTATGCTTTCACTTTTCAAGTTCAACTCATTAACAACCTTATTGTATTTTATGAAAAAGACAGTCCCTGCAGGGGTAGCACTAGGTTTTAAAACCAGGGGTTCTCAGAACCCTGAACCCCTGAAAGTGTTAAAATATGCGCTCAAATCCTAAAATGAGGGGTTCTCTAGTCAAGTATTGAATGCCCGTTTCAACTGAGACGAATAGGTATATTCGTCTCAGCGTTTCAATATATCAGTATCAGATTTTGTGATTTTGGTTATGATGTGTAAATAGTTAAGGCCTGGCAAAAACGCGATCTCCCTTTCACGCCGTGATTCTCGCTATTAACCAACTATCTGGCTTTTAAAGAAAGTTCCCACGCAGTGTACTTGCTATAAAAGTGTTGCTTTATGCCATAAAAGTTCGCGAATTCCATAAAATGCAGTTCAACTTCGCAAAGTGCAGAATTCAACAGCATTGCAAGTCACATGTCACGAGTGAAAAAGCCATGATTTACTCAATAAAAAATGACATTTCATTGCAAATGAGTTCAAGTTTAGGCCAAATAGCATGATATTTATTGAATTACTGGAGTATTTTGACTATAAAACATAATTCAAGGGCAAATTTTTGTCACTTTTTTCTTCTACGGCCTCGTAAATTTCACCGCGGGCATATCTCTACACACCACCCTTGAAGCATTTCTTACAGATCCCTAGAATTAGAAATTACCAACTCACGTGCGTGTCGTCATTCAGTACTGCAATAAAACTCATCAGTGATTCTAGACAATATCACAATCTGTGTTAAATTACGCTGGCGGTGTGTATTTTATTTTTATTTTTAAATTATGTTACAATGCTACGGCGACTTCACATCAACATTTATGTTATTGCATTTTATGTTACATAATTTCTGGACAGGTCGTAAATATTGGAGATCGAAGCTTTTATTTTTCTTTCACATGTTTTCATTTTTCTGCGAGCATGAAAACCCCCGAACTGGTATGCAAAAATGAATAGATGCGCTCAAACTTAAAAAAATGCGCGTGGCGCGCAAGAACGCAACTTAGCGCGACCCCTGAGTCCCTGAGAAAGGAAATTGAAAATTGTTCAGTCCTTTCTTGAAAATTCTGATAGTTTCAGTATTTGATGGGAGCTGACATTGAAATAAATGCGTATTTTCTTATTTCATATTATCACACTGCCAGGTCTTTTTGTTCATTCAGTGTTTATATAAAGTAAAGCTATTTTGAGGGCAAAAAAGTATTTGATGTGTGTATTTCAGTAGGTCTACAATGTATAAACTTATCACAAAACAGCTCAATCACAATCAAGATCAACATTTTGACAGGTAACTGCCTCATGAGAAATCAGATTTACCCCCAAAACATGACCCCAGCATGAAATGTGTGGAATAGGTCAACAGAGGTCACTACGTGATTAAGCTCCAATTACCCTACTGAGGATCAAACTTTGTGTGGAGTAGGCCTACAGTGTGCTTTATTCCAAATGAACTTGCAATCTTTGTAGTTAGGCAGTATTTCAAATGAATTTGATGTTATCATTTTGTTTTGCTGAGATCCCAATTTTCAAAAAGCAAGCAAACAAATTGTTGTTGCGCAAAATAATACATGTAGGTACATACAAAACATATTTTTGCCTCATAGAGAAAATGTAGACAAACCCATAGGAATATTGCTGATAAAATAGCTTGTGCCCCCCTCCCCCCAACCAGGCCCACTGCCCCTCAGTCATGGTCGGTGCCCTCCCCCAGGATGACTCATGCTAGGTACCAAATTAATATCCACACATACAGTATTTATAGTATAATTTCTCTTGTTTACTTGCATACAGGAACCAACAGTGCAAAAGCTGGGGAGTCTGCTAGTTTGAAGGTGATTACATACGATAATGAGGGACAGCGTCATTGCCAAGGGGGAGAAAATGTGACGGCAGAAATATCAGCCAACAATAAGCCAGGAAGGTATGTGTATGTACAATTCTATGGAATAGAGTACACAAATGTAGGTACGGTAGATTTCTATCTACAGGCATGCCTCTAAATGAGAGTTTTTTGATGAAAAAGAAGAAAGGCAGACACCCTTCACAGATACATTACAAATACAAAAGATTGGTCTTTCAATAATACTTGTTTGCCTGTATCAGTAATTTAGTTGCTCAAACTGCAAATTAATGTTTTTGTGGTTCATCTCTTCTTTAAAAAACCCTAACAAAACGTTCATTTAGAGGCAGATATGCTTGTAGATGGAATTCTATGGTATATCGTTTTCTACCCACGTATACACAGAGTGTGCGGGGACAGACCATGCTTTATACATTCAACTTTGAAAGTGATGGGGTTGAGTAGCCAACAATTTGACACAAGGTTTGTTTAGTGACAAGATTTGACCAGAGACACAAAAAGGTTAACCCTAACACAACTAAAACTCAATCAATCTCACTATGAAAAACCACTGATGCAATCAGAGTAAGTCATATAACCACAGAATTTCTGGCCTGCAGGCCAACGAAACCCATAATAATAATAATAATAATAATAAATTTATATAGCGCATAAAGCATGGCATCAATGCGCTTTACACATAAAAATCTAGAGTACATTAGCAACATCTTAAAATACAAATTACATTGGCTACCAGTCTGTGATCTTCTGCTTGGCATGCGAGGGGTCCGAGGTTCGAATCCCAGGGGTACCTATATGACTTCTTTGTTCATCTTCTCTCCTTTCTCGTTTCTTCTTTCCCTTCGGATAGCAAAAAAAACCATGGGTTCAGTTAGGGTTAAGAAACTTCTTACTCAGTATGAGACTTAATAATTTGGATTTAATACAGCACATTTACTCCTATGTCAAGGGAATTTTCTGATTTGAAAACTTAGTTAGAAAAGCATGGAGTCTGGTAGTTCAATTTGAATGTCTCAGAATTGTGCAAAGTCACAGTCAGACTAAGCCACACTGTATTAGGAGTTAAATTAAAAGGGACTCATTGTCAAATGGAATTAGTGGAACTGAGCATATAACATGTCCTGTATAATGCATGTCATACATGTAGGGACTGGTAGAAAGAGCATGTGACTTATGTATACCCTAAACCTCACTTTTTTTTCATGAGTCACATGTTTACAATTTTCAATTAGAAAAGTTTGTAACATCTGATTACCAAGTTATGAGCAATTTATCAATAGCTGAAAATAATATAAATTAAAACACTGTTTTTGCCAATTTCTCAAAAGCAATATTGGCGACATCCGATTCATTCCCCTTAATCATTTTGTTCTGTTGGCCCGTAGCCAGAGATTTTTTTGGAGGGGAGGGAGGTGCAGTTTTTCGAATGCATACCTTTTAAGAGAAATCTTCATTCCAACCAAAAGTAGACCTTTGTCCGTCTGCAATTGATTTTTGGATCCTATTTTTTGACGAATTTCACAGAATTCAGTTCATGATTTGGGGGTAGGCCTATATTTATCAAAATTCTTGACATTTTTGGCCCAATTTTGCCATTTTTTACACACAAAGCAGACCTTTTGCAGATTTATGGGAGTCCATCGCACCCCCACCTGGTCAACTGAATGCACAGATTGTTGAAAATGGGAACCTGAAGGTTGTGATTCAAAATGGTGTCACAACTGAGTCAGGTCATAAAGCATAATAGTTACAAACTGCTTATACTGAAGTCACCATAGTTATGAAATAGGACTTCTGTACCACTGCTCAAGTCTGTTTAGTGATGAACAGTGTTCGTATTATCTAGAGTGTCTTACTCATTATATAGAGCATCCTACTCATTATAAATCCAATGTTGCAATTACTGGGTTATATAATCAGTACTAAATATATAACAACAAATCTAAATAGGTAACTGCCACTTTATTTGATAAGGTAATTAATCAACCTATGAAAGAGATACTTAGAGCTTCCAGAAAAGAGGAGGAAAGACTTTTTTGCAGGGTTTTCTGCTTTAGTTATGTCATAGTAAATACACCACATTTTAAAGAAAACGTTTAAATAATAACACAAAATTAGAATTTACTTGAACCATGAGTTGATGACATAAAAGTTTGTTTTGAAGTAAATTTCAAACACCCTGTCACCCAGGCCTGTACGCAGCGGGTGCAACGCACCCCCAAATTTGGAAAAGTATACAAAAAGTACCAAAATTTCACAATTTACAAGTGTAGCGAGCAAAAAAATCAGGTTTTTTACGCTTTTTTGGACAAAAAGGTTCATATTTTGGAAAGAGAGTCCACTTTTCACAAAATTGCCACCCCCAATGAAATCCTGCGTACGGGCCTGCTGTCAGCAAATAATTTAAATGCTAATCCTTAGTTGTAATCTGAATTCGAAGTCACTTTAATTGAAGTCGACTTCTCTGTGTGTAAACGAGGTCATAGACTTAACTTTTGCACTACTACTTGTGTGATGATAATTGACAGGATAATTGGGAAGATTCATTCTATGTGACAGATTGTCTTGTAATAATTAAGTTAAAAGTGGAGAGATAGTAACAACCAAGTTCTGTAATGAGTGGAAACAGGTTTTAGCAACTGTAATCCAAGATAAGGAGCACATACATATTTTGTATGAGCAGGCAGTGCCGCCGACAAGGGGGGTTAAGTGGGTGCATTACCCCCGGGCCCGGGGTCCTAGGGAGCCTGTAAAAATAAAGAAAACATACCTCAGTGAGTCCCATTAAAGCAAAGAAAAGAGGGGTCCGTAAAAAGAGGGCACTAGTGGCGTTCATTTTACCCCGGGCCCGTAATAGCTCTCGGCAACACTGTGAGCAGGGATGGCAAAGGGTGCTTATGAATGGGAAAAGGACCCCATTGGCATTTACACTAGTTATTAACAGATATGTAGCTTGATTTCAGCTTCAAATTCAATTGCTAGAGAGTATTACCCGTGACCATATGGGTATGTTCCCCCGGAAAGACTCCCTCTTTTGGATTTCGTAGCTCCGAAAGTGCCCCTAAATTTGACCAAAATAGAGCTCTGAAAGAGTTTGATAATCTCGGCTCTAAAAGACCTTGTAATTGCTCATTCCTCACATTTCTGTTTCTTCAGGTGATTTTTAACCAGAAAGTCAAGGAATACCCCATAATACCCGCCCGAAAAATGCAGCGGTTACCCAGGCACAAAATTACCTGAAAATCACACCACTACACCCCAGCCAATCACATTCTTAGGCGACAGTGTGTATTGAATGCAGTGTCTTCGATGAAAACATATTAAATCACCAAAATTGATTGGTTGAATTTATTTTGATGGTTGCGCATGATTGGTATTTCTTGTAAATTTCCAGAAAGGGTCTATAACAACTTTGGAAGTCATAATTGAAGGGATTTTACCTGTTTACAGTATAGGCATACTTGGCACTGAATTCAACTTTTTCCATTTCCCAGTTTGATAAGTAATTTATGCAAATGAATCAACAACAATGTTATTTGTTTATACATGTAGTTGAAAATGGTGAAAGTCCCTTCCCCCCAGAAAATTGTTTTGCATAGTCATTACAAGTTATTCATTTGTTGATCCACCATATCACCTTCAGAGCTTTATTGCATCCTCTTTACGAGTTTCACCCTTATTTCACCCTTATTTCACCCTTATTTCACCCTTATTTCACCCTATATTAACTTTTAATATGTATAAACTTTTGTTTTTCTTTTATTAAAGGTCACTTCCGTGCCCTGTTGAGGATAACCAGGATGGCACATATGGCGTGAAATACACAGGGCAGCAAAGCGGCATGCACTCACTTAGTGTGTGTGTTAATGGCACCCATATTAAGGTAAGTAGTTAAATTACACACCTGATTAACTTTAATCAATTTGATCCCTAATGGTCATTAATATATGGTGAAGAGGTGGTCCTGCAGTGGCCATATCACTTCCAATCGCCAGTAGCAAAGTTTCTACCAACACTAGTGGTTATTTTCGTGTGTGTAATTTTTTGTGTTTCGTCAATTTTTAACCATTTCACTTGTTTTCAAATTTGCGATTTTGAGTTTTCTTTCATAGACCTATACATGAAAATAACTTATTTGTGTGTTTTTATTTTCGCGGCAGCTGCATTGAGCACGAAATGCGCGAAAATGAATGTACCGCAAAAATTTCCACTTTTACAGTATGTGTTATTGGCCCCTGAATATGTTTAAAGCAAAACCTCCTCTATGTAACCTCTTGGCAGTTTGTTGTAAACATGCTAAAGGGCCACAAATACATAGAAGTTTTTCCTGCCCAAAGACAACATATACTGTAAAAGTGATAATTTTCGCACACATATTTTTTTTGGCTTTGCTGATATTCAACTAAACACAGCCAAATTAAAAAGTCTCCACTAGTTCCATCCCCATTTAATCAGAGTCTGATGAGTTTATGGCAAAACAATTTATATAATAACTTTCTACACATTTTCCTTCGAAGGTTGATACCAAATTTGATATCAAAAGTTTAATCATCGTGAGCATATATAGGAGCCGTTGTTTGGAAATTCGTGCAATTTTAAAAATGACAAATTACGAATTGACCACACAAAAGCCAATGCATGGTATCAGCTATATGTGGCCTGAAGCAACCCATACAGGAATCATTGTAGGGGTGCCTGCGCACAATTGAAAGAGCGGGTACTTGATTTGCAATTTGACATGCATGGGTAAACCTTTAACCTGCCGGCCTATTCAGGCGACGTAATTCTTGCCCGGGGGGGCCACTGGTCATTGACAAGGGGGTATCATGCGTGGCCATGGAGTTTCAAAAAGCACCCTAAACAAGTATGTGCAACGACTGAAAATACACCCCTTAATAAGTATAACAAGTGTAATATCCTACCCTAAACAAGTATTGGCGTTTTTTTACCCCTTAGCAAGTAAAACATATATTTTCGACACCCTAAGCAAGTAATAGGCCTACTACTTGAAGCTCCATTTTCATTGATTTCTTTAATAGTAACTCGGAATGGCTCTGCTACCAGGGCAGAATATGAGCTATTTGAAAATTACAAAATAAACGTTACATTATTTTAAAGGGGCATTTCGTGATCCACAGCCTCATCCCCCACTTTTCCCAAAAAAAGTTGAGATTTTTACACCACTGGATACCTCTGGCTACATAATGTTTATGTACCAAATATTTCTTGGAGATTAATTACGTTACAGCAAAAATATCGACAAGTTTGAATTTCGTTCTGGGGCGCCAGAACGAAATTACAACACATTGTCTATGGGGCAGTGTAATACACATAATCATGCATAGGGCCTAACTCCCAAACGCAAAATCGGAATCAACTGAAATTTTGGAAATAAGCTTTTTTCGTGGATATCTACTGAAAAATGTCATAAAAAGAGGATGCTAGGATCACGAAATCCTCCTTTAAGCTGCCTAAATGAAAAGAAAATTTACAAAACTCTAACTAAGAAAAAACAACATGAAGAAAAGAAAATAGAGAAAAAGAAGTCAAGAAATGTTTTTATATCATTTTTTTAGGCCCTATCAAAGTTTCGACAATTTATTCTCCATCCTCCAAATATTATTATAGACCTACAAATCATGTTTCAAAGTGAGACAAAAATCATAAAATAGTGGTCAGATTTTTTTTTTATGACCTAGGCCTTATTGCGAAAAGATGAAAAGTGCATCATATTAATAATTTATTTTAAAAGCTTAAAATGACAACAATTAAGGCCTACTTCTGGAAGGAATCGGATGAATAATAGTGGTATTATTTCATAAGTTGAATAAAGTATTAGGATGAAAATAAGTCGGTAAATAGCGACTGAGATGCATGGTGCTCAATCAGTTCAGCCAAGACTTGCAGGATTCGTGTATGACTGCAGAATTTGATACCAATCCAAAAACGTATTTTAATTCTGCACCATATCCATCTTACCTTTCAATATTCATTTGATGTTTTCACAATTTATTCAAAAGTTTAAAATTTGTTTTTTAAATAAAATCAAGATCACTTAGGCCCTATTGTGACAAAATTCTGACAAAAATATGATGCTTTTGACGATAATAACATGCATGTTTTTATTTATTTATTTTGTGGATAATAGGTCACAGGTCAAATCAATCAATCCTCTACCGTAGATATTTGTGGCTAAATAATTGTATACAACATGAAAATTAGCTTGAAAATCTTTATTTTTATCCATAATACAAGATAGAAAATTCAAATAATAGTAAAAATATTTTAAAATGAAATGAGAAACTTTGGACTTTATAAAGGAGAATTGAAACTCTTAAAATCAGAGTATACATCGTGCTGTGCATGTACAATGTACTGCATGTGTACATCACCATTGAATGTTGTAGGGTTGTGTAGCATTGAATGGGTTAATGGAAAAATATTAACAGGGCCAGCTGGGCGAAGTCGGCAATCTTTATTATGGACTTTAAGAAGAGACTAAACAGAGAACTACACAGTCAAGTCTAGGGATAAACATGAAGGACATGAAACTTATGAAGGACTGGAGTCCGGACGGACCCTAAATACGTAATCTGTTGTGAAAAAGATACCCTTTTCTCTAATTTCCATGTTTTTGACACCCTATTCACGATACGTACGTACAGTGCCTGATCGTGAAAAAAGACCCTATTTACGTGATTTTTTGGCCACGCATGATACCCCCTTGTCAATGACCAGTGGCCCCCCGGGAATTCTTGGCACTCACACTAGCTCTGCTACGTGATACAATTCCCTATGTCATTTTTAAAATTGCACGAATTTCAAAACAATGGTTCCTATACGCTCACGATGATTAAACTTTTGATATCAAATTTGGTATCAACCTTCGAAGGAAAGAGTATAGAAAATTATTATATGAATTATTTTGCCATAAACTCATCAGACTCTGATTAAATGGGGATGGAACTAGTGGAGACAAGTTATCGTACGTATAGTCTGTATACCTTCCTTGAGTCGGTAATTTAGAAATTGTTTTCTATTTTATCTCTAAATGTAATGATGAGAAGTACCGTATATAAATGTATACATTTTCAGAAAGGATCCTGTGCCATATACTGGGGTACCCAAAAAGGTGGCTTTGTTACATTTTGATGTGCAGTTTGGATTTCAAAACACTGTCTCTTGATTATTCCTTCACTTAGAAGATTCAATTAGGTCTTAAATTGAGGCTAATTTATTCTATATTACTCATGTTTTTATCCTGTTTAAAAATATTTTTCAATTATTTTCTTATGACGCTTGGCATGAAATGTGCCAAGGGTGGCTGAGGATTAGGGGAGGAGGATTAGGGGAGGGATTTATATTGTAAATTTGATTTAAAACCCTATTAAAAATTTGAATCTAGGAAAAAAATGCCTAAATGGACTCCCAGACATCTAAACCAAGTAAATAAATACAGAAGTTCATTTAAAAGACCAATACTTGCTCAGAATGATTGTAAATGTGGAAAAAAGAGGTGGGGTTACATCCTCCCTACTTTGTAATTGTTTTTGCCCGCACTCTCTCATTTTTTAACCGATTTCCATAAAAGAGGTGTCAAAATGCTCAGAAGGATGAACCACTTTAAATGAGATGTGTAGGTAAAATGTTTGAACCATTTCATTTTTTTACTATGTAACACAAAAGTACCCCAGGTTGTGACACAGGACCAAAGGAAATGATACAAGGAATCTACATGTAACAGATTCCTGCAAAAATTAATAGTTATGGAGAAAATCTCAAAATGTGATTTTACTTTACCAACTCGAAGGTATACAGACTATATGTGTATAAAATAACACATTCACATGCTTTCATTTTTGTGGTACTTGTGTTGATTTCGAAAATTCCCACTTTTACAGTTTTTAAATTACTTCTGTTTCCATAATATTGATGAATAATTTTTTTTTATACCGGGTATTCTTTTTTTTTTTTAAACATATGTGGAAAGAATTTTGATATGGTGTGTATTTGCCGATCGCACGGTCATCTCAAAACGAGGTTCTGCCCGCAAAGTGTGTGCGTACACCTGTCAGACGCATGTTTTAATTACAACTTTTTGAGAGAAGGACAACAAATAGTGTTTATGAATGTTTTTGAGTTGGCACTTATACAATATAATAATATTATAAAATACAAATTTCTTACCATACTTTCTTACCATTTTCTTACTGTAACTTACTGCTGACAGTGCAAATTCAAACATTTTTGTTCAAAACCAAACTGTGAGGTACAATCAGTGATGTACCAGGCACAATTTCCAAGGGTACAAAATACAAAATTGGCCCCTTGACCCACTTCCAAAATGACAAATACACATGAAAATGTGCAGTTTTAATAATAAAATGGCCAAAATCAGATTTTGGCCTAAAACAGGCCAAAAGGAAATGGTGCACCACACATTTGTGTAAATTTTGTCCCAGTTTTTCAATGCAGTGTTGGACAACTTGCCTCCTCTCAGTCGGTATGCTACATTGGTTTTGACTGTTACACATTGGTTTTTGACTGAATATATATACCATTAGCCTTAAATTCCCATCTGCTATTCAACGAAGGGAAAGGAAAGAAAGAAGGAAGGAAGGAAGGAAGAAAGAAAGAAGATGAAAAGAATAATTGTTTTCTCTGCCCTGGCACTGAACCACAGACGACCGAGGATTGTGAATGTTGCCCCAGCCAATAATTTTTGTGTGTATTATGTGATTTTGGATGATTATGCAATTGGATAGTAGTATTTTGTAGTTCCGTACACAACAAGCTTAGGGTTAGTGCAGCATTTCCTGAATTGGAGGTGTGTGGTATTTGGATCTATACTTGTCTCCCTTAGTTGGGTGAAGCTCACTCATATTGGAATACTCTGTGCAATTGGATAGTTGTATTTTGGAGTACAGAGTACGGTCATGGTTAGTACAGCATTTCCTGAAATGACTTGTATGACATTTGGATCTACACTCTACTCCCTTGGTTGGGTGGGGTTCACTCATAGTGGGATACTCTGTAATAGCTCTGTCAGCCTTACTCAACCAATTTATGTGACTTCATTTCCCATGAAAACTAAGCCATATCATGCAATTATTTTTCTTTTCGCATACAGGGTAGTCCATTCCAAGTACGAGTTAAGCCTACAACCCAGAAGCACACTGGAGTGTGGCAATGCTGTACATTCTGTTCCAGTGAAGGAAACAAGCAAGCAACATGCGCATGTGGAGGATTTATGCCAGGTGAGCAAAGCACATTAAAAAACAGAGGCTTGATCAAACAGGAATTAAGGAAATATAATTCACCAGGTTCTCTGTTCTGTTGTAAATAATAGAAGAGACACAAGTAGAAAGAGTGAATTGAACCCAGGACATCAGGTTTATGCATCACTCCACATGGCCACATACAAAGGAGTTTCAAGATTATGCAGGTTGAAATTCTGTTTAGTGAATTACTGATAATTTTACACTAGGTTTGCTATCACATATACTAAAGGAAACAAGTAGAAAGAGTGATCCTGCCTGGGAATCAAACCCAGGACCTCAGGTTTACAAGACCTGTGCCTTAACCACTTGACCATGGGTGCTGCAAGATTAGGCAGGTTGAAATTCTGATTAGCGAATCACTAGTCCCTTCAGGCATAATTCTATACCAGGTTTGCCATCACAAATATTAAACTTGTTAAAGGAGACATGTAGAAAGACTGATCCTGCTTGGGAATCAAAACACTTTTCTCCTAAACTATTTGTGACATTGAGCCTGGTGTATTATGTCTAAAGGCATTACCAGTGATTCAATAGTCAGAAAATCTTAAAATTCATCAAAAATCAGAATTCAAGGTGTGCTACATAATCTGCTAGTGATAAGATGCAAAAGCGACATCATAAGGATAAAAAGAACCTAAGTCAATAATGGAGGTTTCTGTCCATACAGATGCCTAGAGCAAAGCAAAAGGCAATTGATTGCAACTTCAATATCTTCCTTTTTATATATTTTTTGCATCAGAAATAGTACCAATGAGAATGTATAGGTGCAATCTTTACACTTCTGCAGGAATATGCCTCAAGTATCAAATAAATTGCCCTAACTGATGAGAGTTCAAATGAGGAACTACAAAGTTTCTGAGTCCATCCTTCACTCTGTCAAATTTTAATTCCCATATTTGAAATTGTACTTTTTTACTTTCATATTGATACACAAAAGGATGGGGTGCAACTATTCAGGTTGTACAAGATGTATGTCCAATAATCATTAATAAGAGGGCAATATTAGCATTTTGTATGAAAAAACAAATCATCTCAAAATCTCTCCTTAAATTTGTTTAACAAAAGTCTAAATTGTTTGGTTATATTTTTGTCTTTTTGTGTCCAGGTGGTTTCAAAGGGTGTGGTCATGGTCATCCTAGTCATCCAGGGCAATGGCATTGGTCATGCTGTGCAAGCATGCAGAAAGAATCCAACCACTGCGTACCAGTCACTACATTCTCCCCAACGTCAACATCATCTAAAACGGGAACCGCACCCGTGTCCGGTGGCGCCATCAGCACATCCAGAATAACATCGGGTACAGGTACGACAGGCTCATCACGATCTGGAGGGAGTCAATCGCGAGGGGAACCAACTAGATTTGGGACATTGGGGACAGGCACTACTGGTTCATCTCGATCTGGAGGGAGTCTGTCGCGTGGGGAAGCTACAAGATATGGGACGACATCTCAGAATGGCGGTTTGACGGCAGCTAGGATGACAAGCGCTGCATCTATGGTGGGAGAGGGAAATATTTATGCTTCCACTATGAATGGAATGAGTTCGAGGAAGGAGCATAAGAAAGCACCTAGTCCTGTTATGAACTCAACATCAAATCAAGTCAAAACTATTTCTATATGAACACAGCATCATGAGATTCAAAATTTCCAATACTCAACACAATGACAACCAAAGAGGATATTACTATTAAAAAAATTTAAAGGGACAGTGGGTGAGTTACTAAAATTTAGAGTTGGGAAATTTTGGAACAAATATAAACATTCTAATCACAGTAAAAGCCAAAATCTGCAGAAGCCAAGATCTGACATGAAGGTAGGAGAAAAGTATGTAGGTACTTTAATTCTCTCTGAAGTAAGGCTGTTGAATTTGAAAACTGTTTAGGCAAATCCAATGAAAAGTGTGAACAAGCCGTTTTGCGGGAAAAGCAGTGGACCAAGACACTTGTGATCAAGCCGTCAGCCCAGATGGCGAAAGCTAAAGTATTAAGTTATTTTTTCATTGGATTTGCCTGGCAAAAATGTTTGAATTGTTTAATCTACAATCCTACAAATGCATATAATTGAGGGATTATGCAGCATTATTCCATAACCTGTATAATCCCTGTCTTGTCAGGTTAACTCTGTCTAGAGTCTATCTATCTAGAGTCACCAGCACTAGCTTTTATGTTCAGCGTGTTCTGCGTTAACTTAGCGTTACTTGGTATGCAAGGGTGAAATTAAGCGGGAGACGGGAGCCGTTTGGCCACAGAAACTCTGTAATGGCCCCTGGTTTCATCTAATTTGTAGTTGACCAGGGGACACTTTTCTCACAAAACTGGCCCCTGGATAGTGAACCAAAAAGTATCAAATTCAAAGCAACTAGTGCTTATTTAACCCATCTAACATATCTTTATTTTTTTTGGCCCCTTGGTAAATGGAAGTGGCCCTTGGATTCTTTAAATTTTGGTAAACCAGGGGCCACTTTTTTCCCAAAGTGGCCCCTGGTTCAAGCTCTCTTATTTTCACCCTTGCTTGGTTGATGTACATACTTTTACGTTCGCGACCAACTTGCCGCATATGTAAACACAACAAACCACGCTAAGCCAACACAGCACACGCTGAACTTCAAAGCTAGTGCCGGTGACTCAAGGTAGATATATAGACTATATAGGCTACCCATTGCTACGAGGAAAGTTTGGTACTGGCCTACACATGCTCTGTTAATCATGTTAATAAAATAGGTTCATGCCAGATCATATGATACTACGCGGGTTGGTCAGTGAACGAGGTATCGATGTTTCATAGCTTTTCATGACTCAATCAGCCTATCAGAAACCCACTTTATGATGTGTCATGTGTATGTGTTAATGTGGCCAAACTTCTCTGATATCTTGTGTGCACGAAGAAAGCATGTGGTATCCAAGTTTATTATAGGTTTTGACTTCTATTGTGTTGTGGTAATTTAATTATATTCATCTGATGAAAATGATAGTGAATATACAGGGTGTATCAAAATGATTGATACCCATCAATATCCAGTGAGTATGGCCAAGGCTGACACTTCAAAACACAGCATAATATCCACCTCATTTGTAGATTTATATGGTAAAAGGTTATAAACCTAACAATTGTAGCCATTTCAAGCTGATCTAATGTAAAATTTGGAAGAACCAGGCATTTCATCAGACACTAAAGTTGATGGGTACCAATCATTTTGATACAGCCTGTATATATGTGTACATATCAAAATGTACACATGTTATATACAGTAACAAAAAAGTGCCTAAGTTCTCTGATAACTGGTTGAAATAAGTATAATTTTAATGCATATAATTATGTAAATAAATTGTATATTTAATCATCTTTAACAATTATTGAACTCTTAATTGTTTCTAAAAATATTTACCAGGTGTAAGAGGAATTGTGATAAGCAGTATTTTGTATAATTTGTATTTGTAGGGATTTTGTATTTAGATATACCAGATATCATGTTGTGTTAGGGTAGTGTATTCAAACAATATTTTGCACCAAGTAATACAAATTCATGCAAAAGGCTGTGAGAAATAAGCCAAATTGGCTGTCATACAGGGGACGAATTATGGCTTTTCCATTTTTACCTTTGATTAATATATGATGGGGAATTTTTCTGGATTTAATGTCATTTACAGGCCTGAAAATCTGTTTTAATTATTTCCAATGAAGGTGATTGATTACTCCATTTTCCAGACCTAGCTAGCAATCTTCAGACATCAATAGAATTCAAGATGCAATAAGGTTAAGATCAGGGGATGGAAACAAAACCCCAGTTCTACAGGCCAGACTGAGCCAGATTTTGTGTTTGGGGATTTTTGTGGTGTTGTTTCTTTATACATGTAAAATCACTGGGGTTTTTTTGGCAAAAATTAATTGTTTTGAATGAAAAAAGTGCAAGTAAAGCAAGTGAAAACAAAATGCAAGTTTGTTACAAATTTGGGTGATTTTTCAGTCGTGTCATTTGCCTGTAGAACAAGGTTATTTCTGTATTTGTAACCTAATAGTATTAATTTATATATAATAAGTCATAGTTTTTCTACAAGTACGATGTCGGTAACACAGTACCGTTGCAGCCGGTCCCTGTCTGTGTGAGTAGTAGAGCTTTCGTCAGATGTGTCTCTGACTTCATCAGGACAAAATGAACAACCTCCTTTTGGAAGGAGATACCTACCACACTCTCAATAAAGATCCTCTTCATCTCTTGAAGATTGGCAAATCTGTTGATAACCTCAAAGACCAAGAGGCCTGATGAATTCAGAGGCACATCTGATGAAAGTGCGACCACTCACACACGGACCATCTGCATCGGATAACCAAATGCTCACTTGTAGAAATACTATAAGTTATTATGAATTCCGGTTGGGAAAACTTATGCTTATTTTTATATATATAGTTTGTATACAGCACTATGCAGTTTATAGTGGAACAGTACTGTTTGTTATATTTGTAAATTAACTTTTGTAAATGGTTTTATAAATAATATATTGTAATGAGGTAATCTTAATTGTATTTATTTACATGTAGAAATAATAGAAATAAGGGTGGAATTTGTACATTGTAAACTTTTTTCTAGGCAAGATAGCAATAAATAAGAAATACATGAGGGTAGAGAAAAATGTTGTTCAACGTGATAATGTGTTTCACCTTGAATTTTGTAGTGATGAAGGTGTGTATTTCGCTGGTGGTCGCAGTATCAAAAGGTCATACTAAACTAATGAGTGTAAACCAGGCATTCTCAAATAGCGATGCTCGTGCCACTTGTGGTGTGCGGCGGGATTTTAAGTGGCACGCAACCTCACTTAAGGAAAAAAAGGTCTTTATAAAATTTCACGCACTCTGCAACCAGTATAATACCTGCAATACCATTGATATGATTTATCAGAGACATGTGTTTGGTTGGCAGTCAATAAAATTACTTTCTTTTGAGTTTATTAATAATTATTTGGAAGTAACTGTTTAAATTTGAAAATGTGTATAAAAAATACCAGGAGAGCCCCTCCCATGACCTTATAGAAAGCTAAAATCCAAGAGCATTTGGGGGCTCTGCCAACTGGACCCCGCCAGGGTTTCGCCTCTGGACCCCACCAGGGGCCTTAAAGCTGGCCCATGGACCCACCTGTTACAAGCTCTGCTCGCGCACATCGGACAGTGGCACTTTAGGTTAATTTCATTTCAGACAGTGGCACTTCAGAATATCAATTTGAGAATGCCTAATGTACAAGGGTGCTTCATCATCATGCTATCGTGCATCAAAGCACTGATGTCACTACCAAGCTGGAGGTGAAGTGAAGTATAGATACTTGTAGCAAAGACCAGTATTACTGTGAGCTGGAAGTATTTATACATGGCAACTATGCTCCTTACCATCATGAACTTGTACTGTCATGGGCGTGATTGTAACAATAATCTCCAAAATTAGAAAAACTCCTATACTTTTGTACAAGGCAAGTGCAGAAAAAATGCTGAAAATCAAAATAAAGTCTGAATACAGATTTAAAGCTGAACCCTCACACTAGAGACAGTTTATTGGCCTGGCATCTTGTATATATGAAATCATGATTTTTATTTTCACAGATGAGATAACAGATTACAAGCTTTTAGTGTGTATTTTTAGAGACCAACCATGTTAAACAAACACCAACAACCAATGCTAACCTGTATGTTAAACTAACCAGCTGCAAGTTAACCAGTTTAAATATATGCTAATCTAAACACTAACCTTTAACCCTAACCTACTAACCATGGTAGCCCTAAGGACTAAACCACCTAATGCCAAGAAATAATGAAAATTAATACCCTGCCCACTAACCCAAACACTGAACTAAAGCTAACTGTAACCTTCAACACTAACCTGTAACCACTAACCCTAACCCAACACTAGTCTCTAACCTTAACCCACTAACCATGGTAGCCCTAAGGACTAAACTAACTCATGCCAAGAAATAATGCCAATTATTACCCTTCCCACTAACCCAAACACTGAACTAAAGCTAACTGTAACCTTCAACACTAACCTGTAACCACTAACCCTAACCCAACACTAGTCTCTAACCCTAACCCACTAACCATGGTAGCCCTAAGGACTAAACTAACTCATGCCAAGAAATAATGCCAATTATTACCCTTCCCACTAACCCAAACACTGAACTAAAGCTAACTGTAACCTTCAACACTAACCTGTAATCATTAACCCTAACCCAACAATAACCTATAACCCTAACTCATTTACCATGGTAGCCCTACTGGTTAATACCCTGCCCACTAACCCAAACCCTGAACTAAAGCTAACTGCAAACTTTAACACTAACCTCTAACTCTAACCCACTAACCATGGTAGCCCTAATGACTAAACCAACTAATGCTAAGAAATAATGCAAATTATTGCCCTGCCCAATAACCCAAACACTGAACTAAAGGTAATTGTAAACTTCAACACCAACCTGTAACCGCTAACTCTAACCCAACACTAACCTCTAACCCTAACCCATTTACTATGGTAGCCCTAATGACTAAACAAACTAATGCTAAGAAATAATGCAAATCAGCACTAACCTGTTAGCACTAATCCTAACCCACCACTAATCCTGACCCAACACTAACCTCTAACCCACTAACCATGGTAGCCCTAATTACAAAACCAACTAATGCTAAGAAATAATGCAAATTATGAACCTTCCCCTTAACCCAAACACTGAACTAAAGCTAACTGCTAACTGCAAACTTCAACACTAACCTGTAACCACTAACCTTAACCCAACACTCTAACCCTAACCCACTTACCATGGTAGCCCTAATGACTTAACCAACTAGCTCAAAGAAATAATGTAATACCCTGCCCACTAACCCAAACACTGAACTAAAGCTAACTGCAAACCTCAACACTTATTAACCTATATAGTAACTCTAATGACTAAACCATATATATAGAACTTGCACACAACTAACCCCAATTGTCACCCAGCCACTAACAAATGCATGCATTAATTTTCCTGGGTTTTTTTTTGTTGCCTAAATTGCCATGTTTTTATTTATTTTTTGTCTGTTTTGGACCATTTTTGCCACATTTTTTGTGCTCTTTCGTGCTTTTTAAGAATTTTCCTGTTTTTTTGCATGGAAATGTATTCTCATGCCTGAACCATGCTAACCCAAACATTGAACTACTATAATAGGTCTTCTCACCTCAAGATTGGTAGTAACACCACTGCATAATTTAGGTTGTACATTGTTTGTGTTATTCCCATAAGGCCCAAAAAAATATTGTTGTGTTGCCCTCAAGTGGGAAAATGGGAAAGTTGGGGCGGACGGTCGGATTTTTTTTTTTTTTTTTTTTTCAAAACCTTCATTTTTTTCAAAATATTAAATAATGCTTCTTCAATTAGGGACATTTGTCAATTTTGACTTCTGGATACCTGTTAGACATCAATTAAAGACTAGTCTTTCAATAAAATATTAATTTCAAGTGAAAAACATTGATTTTTTAAACAAATTTGTAAAAATCATCATTCAAAAAAAAAAAAAAAAAATGCCGACCCTGATTTTTCAGGATTTAGGATAGGGTGGTTGAGGGCAACACAACAATTTTTTGTTTTGCCTAATCGCAGAATAATACACTTGCGTCAAAAGGTGGAAAAATCAAAATGCTGTCGCGTATGCAGACACGCTCTGTGACATCACTACCAATCTAGGGGTGGGAGGAACTATATTAGCTGTTGCCCTCATCACTAACCACAAACCCTAATCTACTAATTAACCTGTGTCGACTCTAATAACTAGAGTGTGTCTCGTCTTAAGTTGAGAATAATGCCATTTTGGATGTCCCATTGCGATTCGAAACTGCCACTGTGACATCCAACATTGCGGTACTCTCAACTTTAAATGAAACACACTTTAAATGTAAGTAACTAAATCAACTAACCCTAATTATCACCTGCCCACTTACCTATGCATTGAACTGCATTGAGCTTACTGTAACTCTGGGAACTAACCACTGATCCTAACTTACCAGCTAAAATTTAACAGCCAAATGGTGGGGGGGGGGCGGTTAAGGAGAAAATTTATTAAGATTTTTCATTAGTAACTACTTTTATGAGGCTTGTCGAGTGCATATCCGTCGGATCAATAAATAAAATACTGTAATAAATGCTAACCTCATTGTGACATCATCCAAGCAGCAAAGTTCATTTCCCATTGAAAAAGCGTTATCCGACGGATCTGCAGTTGACCATTCTGTTATTACCGATTTGCCATTGCATAACAACATCACACCAGCCACCAGCATCACACATTTCTATGACAACAGATTTTAATTTGCCAACAACCACATACATGATGTTGCCGACATTGCTTTTAAGCTGACAAATCTAGGTTTCCAGCTCCCACAGGTTTGCCTACCCACTAAAGTTTGTTCGACTTATAATAGGCGACAAAAATGAGACTCATAACATCATGTATTGATATAGAATGGCACGCAGTTGGGTGCAATGCTTATGCTAGTTACACATTGCATAATGTGTGACTGGCGCACGCTTGTGTGAATTTACCTGAGTGTAAGTTAGGACTTAATTGACGTACGCAGTAACAAAAACCTAATAATTTTCATCTGTTATAAGCCGAACAAACTTTAACCATAAGACCCTGACCAATGGTAACCCTTATGACTAAACTACTGCATTCAACCTAATTAGCACCCAGGTGCTTAAGTCAGTCACTTTCTGGGAGGGGGCACTTATTAAAACACCCAGTTCAAACAATGGAATGAAAAAGTCACAATTATCATAATCTTGTACGGTAATTATATATATTTAATTTAGACATACAGATGGATTGAAAATATTAGAAATTTTAGTAATTAGAAATTGATAGGGTGTACTTTTTAGGGTAGGGCATCAGAATTGGGTTGAATATGGTAGCTATAAACACTAACCCTAACCTTTTTCACCCTGCTCACAAACTCAAAACCTTTATCTGCTATAAGCTAACAGTAACCCTCAACATTGACCATTAGTCTAACTGACTAAATTATGGGTATCCCTTTAATACCATTAAAGGGTTAACCACTAACCCTATCCAGAGGATGATTTAAGCACTTCCCACCACGCCACTGTGTAGACTTGTGGTTAGCACAGCTGTGTGAGTGAACATGACACCACTGCTGGCACATTGCATTGACGGCCATGGTTAAATTTGAATTTGGACTGATATATTTACAATAAAAAGCGCATTCACAATGCTAGTCGATTTCACATTTTATGTTACCTACAGAAGGTGTGAATTCTCCTTCATGCATACATCACTTTAGATCTGAAATCGACCAAGTAATAATGACACACACACAATTCTTAAACAACATCTTTTGCACAGAATTCAATGGGATTTGAAAAGTAAAGTGGCAGTTGAAACTCTGGTGATAACACGTTTGCAGTGCATGATGGGGCTTCCTTAAATCATCCTCTGAACCCTATCTTTGTTACCCTGCTCAGTCCCCACTAACACACTGTTATCTCCACTATTTCTAATCCACTGATCTAAGGGGGCTGTCATTTTCTTTGGAAGGGGGGTCATGAATATACTGGGGGTCATAGAATTTTGAGACCAAAAATAGGGGGGGTTATAATTTATTACGTTACAGGATGGAATCAGATTTTTGCTAGCCACTAACCCTTAACCGACCTTTAACCTGATAGACACCCTGGCTATTATTAAATAACCCCAAACCCTGAACATACTATTAATCCAACTCCAAGTTAAACACTAACCAAAAAAAAAATTAAATTAGAATCCAATTACCCCAATGCTCTCTAATCTTCTGCAACTTACACTTAATAATTATTTCACAAATAGCCCTACCAAAAATGACCACAAACATATGGAAACACTTTATATGCATACACCTGTCACTCACACTGAATATTCATCACTTCCAAGTTTATGTACTATTAATTAAATCATGTTCATGTATGAGTGTAACCCCAGGGAAAAATATTGGGTTTTATGATAGGAAGTGGACACACATATTTAGGAAGTATTCATATTATTAAGTAATAGATTCAACATGTGCCCTGAACCCTATTAAGTTAGGGACCTGTAGCATGCCTTGTCATCTTTGCCTGAAAAGGCATTTTAAATTGTAAGAAATAACACACTGTCCACTAATTATTATTAAGTTCTTCGCAATCTTAGTTCTTTTCAGTCATCCATTTTATCAAGCCTCCCATGATATAAAATATAACTTAATTAATTGAAATTATTAATGATTTTTCTGCTCTTTTAATGACTCTTCGAAATATTATTCTTGTATGTATGAGGTATATTCCCTGCACCACATCCACATTTAGTTTGGCCCGATAGTGCTATATGTGACCTGATATTTTAACATGTTCAAATGTTAGGCATCATGTCTAATTTGGTCCTATAGTGCTATTGGTGCCCGGGTAGGTACAGATAGCTCTGTCTATCGTACCCTGGTGATGTAGAATACATTGCATCAGGCATAATAATGATTGGTAGAAAGCCATTACATGTTGTGTGAATGAATATGATGCAATGTAAAATAAGGTACAATGTATGATCGAATGAGCCATTGGTACACATCGGGCCACCCAAACTAAATGTAGTGCCAAACATGTATGTCATTGCTGCAGAGGATGATTAAGCACTTCCCAGCAAGTCTTGCGGTTAGCACAGCTGTGTGAGTGAACATGACACCACTGCCCGCTCACTGCATACACACGTGCATGGTGAAATTTGAATTTTGACAGATATATTTACAATAAAAACACCTTCAAAAGGTTGGTCGATTTCACATTTTATGTTATAAGGTGTGAATTATCCTTCATGCATACATCACTTTAGATCTGAAATCGACCAAGTTATAATGACACACGGGCAATTCTAAAACAACATCTTTTGCACAGAGTTCAATGGGATTTGAAAAGTAAAGTGGCAGTTGAAACTCTAGTGATAACACTTTTACAGTGCATGATGGGGCGTCCTTAAATCATCCTCTGTCATTGCTGCAACTGTAACCATGATTTAAACTTTACTGATTTTGAAGATTTGCCAGGGGGTTAGCACTCCTCCACTCGCCACCATTTGCCACTGCATTCTGTGCATGTGAATCATGTGAGGTGTGTTACATATATGTTCTCATGGCAAAAATAACTTGTGTGATAAAATACCTTGTAAGAGATGGATTCTAAACCCAACTGTCGGTCAACCAAAACTGCCGGTTTATTCCGAACAGTGGCAGCCCAATCGCCAGCTCTGCCAGAACGCAGGCAGTTGGGGTTTGAAGCCATCCCTAATGAAAAATATGGTACAACGAAAAGACATGTAGCAGTATTTGAAACATGTATTATAAAGCTAATCAGAAAACTTGATGAGTGACTTTTATATTTGTGGCTAGAAGTTAATTATTTCATGAGCAAATGTTGTATAAAATTTTGTAGCAGGGTATTGTTACAATAAAAGTAGTTATTGAATACTGCAGAAAATTGAAAATTTGGATGTGTTTTTATTTATCTGGACCTATTTGACAGAGGAGTTACCAGGAGCCACTGCTTGAGATCATATTGTCTCTGCTCTTGTTCTTGGGCAGGCCCATAGGTAAGGGGGTGCCACTAGTTTTTCAAAGGCACTTAATTTAATGCCCACATGACCATCTTGTAGCTTTATGTTTTTGTGTTCTTGTGCAGGATGTTTGAACCCATTTCCTACTCACAGGGTCCGGGTGTTTGAGTGAAAATGTCTATCCTTGTTTAGGGCAAATTTCATAACCAATTCCTCCCTTTGGGTGTTTTTATTTGAGTGAAATCCTCTTATGGGATAGTTTGACAACTTTTCGATATTCTAGCTTTGGGTCATTATGGAAAGTCAATTCACACGGATGCTTATAACTTTTATACATGAGAGGTACCCCGAGGCGTACACCAACCAGTCAATCAATATGTAATTTCAGCTTACAACCCCCACCTGTAGGGAGGTGGGGGTAAGTACTCATTCTTTCATTTCTTTTTTGGTTCACTTGCTTGCTCGCCCGCCCACTCGCTCACTCACTCACTCACTCGCAGCCTTGGGTGGATGGGAGTTTTTCCCAATACAAAATTGCCCTTTTCGACAAATTCTTTGAAAACAACAAGACCTTTTTATCTAAAAGTTCTGAGGGGTAGAGTACTGTGTATCTCAAAATGAATTGCCAGTTCAATGAAAAGCAAATGTAGAAGTACTAAAATAATTTCATACAGCCTTATCAATTAAAAATATCAATTTTTAATCATTTGCCATAAAATGTGTATTATATCGCGAATGAAAAAAAAATATCAAAATTATTTGATATTAGAAGGACATTTCTCGTATTCAAAATGCAATTCGATATGTCTGATGTGCTCTCAGATCCCACAAAAAATATGTGAAAACATCATTATCTGAGCCCTTAATCTGGAAAGTGGCTTTTTCCATTAAAATTTCAAACAAACAAGGGATAAGGGGGATGTCATTTTCTTCGGAAGGGGGAGGGGAGATCCTGAATATGTCAATTCGCTTACACAGACTCAAGACGAATTACTCATTGCTGGAAGAAAGGCGCAGAGCGTACCAAAACTTTATAGAGCAAAGAAAATGTGTGGAGTGCGTTCAAATTTTGATCATAAAATTTTGCATCATATAACGCACATTTTAATTGTTAAGTTAAAGAATGTGTGTGCAACGCGCGAAAATTTTGAGTCACCAGCCCTTAATAATTCTATAAAGGGGCTGGCATTTTTTTTGGAAGGGGGTCCCAAATATGTGGTGACTGGAGTCAATTTTTATGACCCCCTATTGTGGGCAAAAAAATTTACCCCCCCTATCTTGGGTCAAAAATTGTTATGGCCCCCTTCCACCTACACAGACTCAAGACAAATTATTCATTGCTGGAACTAAGGCGCAGAACACGCCAAAACTTAAAGAATGAAGAAAGTGCGCGGAGTGCGTTAAAATTTTTATTGTAAGTGTAAAGAAGGCGCGCGGAGCACATACAAATTTTGCATAGATTGTAACGCACATTTCGATTGCGAAATTAAAGAGTGCGTGTAGCATGCGAACATTTTGAGTCACCAGCCCTTAATAATTCTATTTTAGAGGTAAAAAAAATTATAGGCCTAACCCCCCTATTTTTGGTCTGAAAATTCTATGCCCCCCTGTATTTTTGGGACCCCCTTCCGAAGAAAATGCCAGCCCCCTAACCCCTCCTATATTGGGTGTTAAAAAATTATAACCCCCTATTTTTAGTCTTAAAATTATATGACTCCCCAGTCCCCGTATATATGGGACCCCCTTCCGAAGAAAATGATAGCCCCCTAAGAGAGAGATATGAAATTTGTCATTGCCCCAAACAAACAACAAAAGCAAACAAAATCAACATTAACAAAATAATAATAAACATAAACAACAACTTGACAGAATTGTCCAATGCCAGTGCGTAAAATATTCTGCAGGCATTATTTAATTATGATTTCCATACCTTTATACTATATATTAATAGCGTTTTGAACTAAAAAACCATACAAAAAAATCAATCAATGTCGTATTCATTGGCCAAAAGTTTTTTTAACAAAAGAGGGCGCTAACACGTTTTTGTCTGTGGCACCCTGGTCTGTGGACTGATGGGAGAAAATTCGAGGAGAGGATTTTTAAGCTTTTGGTCCCGGGCTTGAAGTGAACTAAAACTGTTTTTTTAGTACTAAAGCATGCAAAGTTTGTCACTTAAAACCTGTAAGTATTTTTATGATTTTCATAATAGTAGCCCAGTGTAAGTGTATAGTACATCAATGTCTGCACTTCATTTGTGACTGAAGCTTATTATATTTATAATAACTTTTTTCAATCATTATATTATGAGCTGGCATGCATGCATGGCTAGGCCCTATTGCTATGCCCAGCCATATCATAATATTGTGCAGATTTCCCTTTACAAACTAAACAGGGTAGCAAACGGGAGGATGAAGTCCAGGGGCCCGAGGGTTCAGTGGCCCGAGCAAAAGCGAAATAAAGGGGAAACATGGTCAATGCCAATGGAAAAGGGAAAGTGTTTTAGGGCCCGCACTGCTCCTGACCTGTCCTTGTCCTTGCTGCATGTCCATGTGCATGGGCCGGGCCCCAAGGCTCTTGCTATGGCGTTTTGGGGCAAGCTGAGAAAAAAAAAATCTCAGGTCGACCCGGTATTGATAATATTGTTACTACAGACCACCTAAGAAGTTATCGTAAATCGGTTTCTCCCAGTCCCAGGTCAACCATAAATTTTGGGTGTTGCCACTTTCGGCCCGCAAACGCCCAGGATTTTTTTGCCAGGTCGACCCACCCACATACATGTGATGAGTTTAATAGCGTTCATTCGTAACTTTTGCAAGCGCTGGTGACTTTTATTAGGCATGTCTACTATAAATTGAAGTAGGGGAGATTGGGGTTAGTTGGAACGCGGGGTAAGTTGAAACATTGTATTTTTTTCTGACACAAAAAATTAATTTGGTAAAATACTGGCACCTAGTAATAGGTATTAGCAGGCGGCGGATGACATGATCGAGCTGGCAACTCGTGAAACCGCCCGGCCGTATGGCATTTTACATAATACTCAGTTAGTTTTATGGGGTTCATTATCGAACCCCAACGGTTTTAGCTTGTATTTATATTATTTATCAACATAGGCCTATTTGTTTGTGATATTTCAAGCGTTTTAAAATTTCAAAATAATCCCATTCAATTACACGGTTGACGATGAAAATTTACTGAATTTAGGGACTGCACGTCATACACCACCTGGGTATTAGTAAGGGTCATCCACCAAATTAGCAACAGCACTGATGCCCCACCAGTGTTGGCTTGGGAAAGGAATATCTGTTTTTTGACTTACTGACTAATTTTTATACCCCTCAGAAAAGATGCATTCTCCATGTTGTTTGAAGATTTAGGGGATTATTTTTTGAGTATCATAAGCACTAGTAGTAAGTCCCAGAATAATGTTAAATAAAAGTTTTATTGTATTTCTTATTTTGTGTAATGAACTTTGAAATGTAAAAATAGGCATCGGGGTTAGTTGAAACTTTTGAGGTGGGGTTAGTTGACACGTGAAAATCGCATAGAAAAATATGGTTAAAAATTTGACTTTTTAAAAATTTGTAACATGTTTACCATTTCTTCAATATTGCTTTAATATGGTTAAAAAGCAATAATACAAGCAAAAGTGCACACAGAAAGTAAATTTTTATAATATTTTAGGCTTCTCATATTTTGGTCCATGGTGACACTCGTCACCTTGTGTCCAAAGTATTGACCCGCAGTACCACATATTTATTTATTCATTTTTTCACACTGATTGTATGTTAAAGGGTGCCTTCAAGGGAAGTATAACCCTAACAACACAATAATAATTATTTTGAAATTTTTACAAGCCGTGTTTCAACTAACCCCACCCTATGTTTCAACTTACCCCAGGGGTGGGGTTAGTTGAAACACTTTTTTTCAAATTTTCAAATTGGATTATATGAATAATCATAAGCAGGTCCAATAAAGTTTAAGGCTGTATTTGTAGCATGTATGTATATGTTTATACTGATATGGTTAGTGTTTCTTGAAAGTAATCGGTTTGCGTTAAAAGATGATTTTGTGAAAAATGTTTCAACTAACCCCAATCTCACCTACTTATAAATTGATTCAGACCTAACCTATGGTTGGCACTTATGAAAGAAACATTTTGGCATTTAAATAATCGGACATTCCATTCCAGAGATATGGCTTTTCGAGTGTCACAGTTTTTATAGGGCTGCTAGAACATGTTAAAAAGTTAAAGTCCAAAAAGGAATAATAAACAGAAAGTGCAACTTTAGTTTAACCCTAACCCTCCTGGATACTACAAAATACTACTTGATATATGCGCTGTTCGTGCATCCCACGTGGTGTGATGACGCAATCGCAAAAGTGATATATAGGCACGGTTTCGCTGGCCAGCGAAGCCCAAGACCAGTGGCAAAGTGTCGCCGACCGAGTGCTTGGCATGCGAGGGGTCTCGGGTTCGAATCCCGCCCAGAGCAAACAACTTCGTTCTTTCTTTTCTCTCTTTATTCTTTCCTTCTTTCCCTTCCCGTCGCCAAAAAGCCCTTAGGCGGTTAGGGTTAGGGTACTTTTTCTTAATGTACGGTATTTATTAACTAGGGTTATCTGGAACATTATATTTGCTTATAACAACATGAAATAAGATCATCCTGAAAATGTAAGCGATTTTGTTGCAACAAAAAATATAGGACCTTCATGCTTTTCCGGATTATGTAACTTGTTTGTCTTTATTGTTTGTGCGCCTTGAGTTCTTTTGATATTATTTTGAGCAGTGGGACCTGCAGAGCCATGCGCCAGGCAGATACGTAATTTAACATAAATCAAGGCCATTTTAAATACCGTATGTGTTCGTGTTGTATTTTGACATACGATCGTGGTTGACAGCTGTGTTCATTCAAGTGAAATTTATATCTAGACTAATCTATAGTCCATTTTGTCTCAAGCTTGTGATGGTAAATTTATATATTAAGTTCCAATGATTTAAAGATATTCTCACACATTCTTTCACTTTCTTGCTACCAGGACACATTTGCAAAGCTGACTGTTCAAAAGCCTTGATTACCATACTCGTATCTAGATACAAGATGAAGAAACAAACAAAGAAGAGACAACCAACCAAGATTACTAAAGGTAATTTAAAACTTTAAAGCCAAACATTTTCATACAAAATAGATTAGTATTTCTTTGCCATAAAATGTTAGTTCATTTACTGTTAGATATCCCCGATTAATTTTGAGCCAAACAACTATAAGGCAAAGGAAAAGCAAAGAAAATTGGGATTTACTACCAGCGTCGATGTTGTCAATACGTATTGCCACTCCTTCGGTCATAATTCGGTACAATCCTTTGTTGTGTAGATCACCGGCGTGCGGAAATAGAGATCCCCCTTTTTTTTAATTAAATGCTGGCTGCTCGGCTCTTTCCCAGATGATTTCATTCTTTCTCCTCTCAAACCTCCTCTCCTCAACTTCTTTTCCAATTACCATCACATGACCAGACCGGACCATCCATCAGTCAAGTCTGATGTTGGCGAACGGGCACAATGTTACTGAAAATTGTTGGCGAGTCAAGTCCAGTCCAGAATTTTGGTTCCCATTTGTGTCCACTTATAATATAGGGCAATGCCTCTTGGGTGCACACTTCGGAAGTTACTTATACTTTGCCAGTTAATAGCTTGCGGTGTAATTGTCAACAATTGAAGTTTACTACTGAATGAATAAAATAGGGAAAATGAACTTATATATATTTTCAGCAAAAGCAAGTAGTGCACGATTCTCCAGCTGGGCAAAATAGACCTCCTCCATAAAGGCCAAGAATCAAGAATTAGTTCTAGGGCTATGTGATATGCATGATTTCAATTTATTGCATTTTTGGGTCACTTTGTTTTTCCTCTTCTGGGCCCAATTTCATAATTTGATGAAAAAAAACCCTCTCCAATACCTATCTAAAAAGTGAAAATGCACATTTTAAAAGCTACATGTATCTGTGTGTGTTTTTAGAAGCTCCCTTGGGTCCATGAAATCCCCATGAATACTAAACTGGTAATATAGGGCAGGCTATACCATTATTAATCATCCCAAAACACAGACCCAGCAAATCTGTAGAGATTTTCCCTTCGTCTTTTTAGCAGCTACTTAGCCCAATCAATGGAGCTATCAGCAAGTGCAGTGATATTTGTTAGAAGTACCTTATAAGTTATGGCTGTTGCCCTTCCATGCTTATCACCAAGTTAAAACGCTTGTAGAAGAGATTATCGACTTAAATGACGGCTGGGTGCACACCAGTAAATAGTCCACATCGACTTTCTGTACATGTACAAACGGGGTCAACCTGAGAGCCCGGTACCCCAGGTCAACATAAAAAGTGGTAACCATGTGTGTTCTTCCTTTTTTCAAAACCCCCCTTTTCACTGATTTTTCATTGATTTTACCACCCTTTTTTTGCCAAATCACTGACAAAATCAGGGTAAAAAATACCCCTTTTTCAAGGTTTTCAATGAGAAGATTTCCAGACACCCCTTTTCAATGACTCCAAATATTTTAATATATTAAGTACAAAATGTGCAAGTATGAACATTACTTTGTGTCTGTTGTACTCCAAGCAAATCGGACTTACCGCCGGGACTTACCGTTGGCGAGATATGGACCAAAACGTATATTTTCAATGGTCCATAGCCATAGGATTAGTATATTTTCTGTCTGTCGACAGACAAAAAAACCCGGACAAAAAATACAAATCGAATATATTTGCCGATATCTCTGGAAAGGGAATGAATTTACAAGATTCCTTTGGCAATTACACAGTAGGGCCTATGTATGTAGGGCTGAAGACATCGATCAAACGAACCTGTGAAATACCCTTTTTTAAAATTTTACGAAGACAATGCTCAGAATACCCCTTTTTTTCGCGATTTCATGCGGTCCGCGATTTCAGTCAACAAAATACCCCTTTTCTGCGAAATTTAGAACACACATGGTTACCACTTTTTATGTTGACCTGGGGTACCGGGCCTGAGAGCGACTCAGCTCTTTAAAACTAACACTTTCTGCAAGTTGAAGGCCAGATAAAGACAGCCAGTTCAGTGAAAACATACAGAGCCCAGTGACTTTTTACAGTAAATTGCCGACTAGATCACCCTATAGCCCATACACAGCTTACACCAGCTCACAAATATCTTGGTGTTTCTAAAATGTAACGCATTATGAAAGCTTAGCCAAATCTTCATAAAAAGTCGGATCTGCTTATTTTTCATGGACAATCTATTACCTAGGCCACAATGAGGAATAAATATGAATCAGGACCTAATAGTTTGGGTTTTAAGCCGTATTAATTTATATGCAGGGCCACTTTCAGCTAGTTTCTTTTTGTTGATACACCTAACTACACAGGTAATACAAGACCAAAATCATGTGATTAAACTTTTTCCCAATGTAATTTGTAAACATGGTGTTAGTTTCTTATGTATATCTATGGGGATAGTTGCTTTTAACTGATTTTTTTTTCTTTTAATTCTGTTGAAGTAGATGTTGCCTCAACAAGTGACAATGATGTAATCTCCCCACCAAGAAAGCGTACAAGACTCTCAAGGAATAAGTCCAAAGAGAACTCTCAGTCACAATCTCAGGAACTTAAGTAAGTTGCCGGTCTCATCTAAATTTTTGTAAGTTTGTTGCTTGTTTGCACTTTGGTGTTTGTTTGTTTGCTTGTATCACATGACTTGAATACACCTTGTAGACTGGAAATATGGCCCATGCAGAATAAGCCCTTTCGCAATTCCAGAATCATGATGCATCCTGGGTAATATTTGCCGATAGAATTGGAGATAAACACGAGGAGGCTGCAGTGCATTTGCAATGGTGGTGAACTTTGTACTTCCTTCAAAAACATATTTTTGTAAAACATTTTTTATTCATTCCTAAATATGTTAATATTTCCTGTGAAATACAAATAATTATTGTGAAGTAATGAAGATTAAACTGTCAGCGAAATTCCAGTACAAAACGTTTTTATGCAAACGTCAGAGTTCACCCCATTGAAAATGTACAATAGCCTCATCGTATTTATCTCTCAAACAGACCCGGATGTTGATGCGCAGATGATGCGAATTCCAAGTTTTCTGAAATTGCGAAAGGGCTTATGACTTCAATGTGATTTGCGACTATTTCAGCAAGCTTGCAAGAATCTTTTATTCATGTATCGAACTATAAAACTTTAAAAGACAAAATGTTTGTTCTGTAGTTTAATACCATAATGTGTTTTTTAACATGTCATATTCTTAAAAAATATCACTACTTTTTATGTTTTCATGTGTACTACATATGGAAAAGTAGTCTCTTTTGCTCAAATAAAAGGGGTTCGGAGAAAATTGTCTTTTTTCACTTTCAACTTCAATTATTATAAAGGGAAAGACTTTTATTTTTTGGCTCACTCTTAATTGTCTCATGTATACATTAAACTTTACTTTCCCCGAGTTTCAAGGAAATCTGTTGAAAGACCTTGTCGTACAGGAGCACTAAACACCACAAGGTATTCCCATAATCTCACTCGATTTACGGCGAAATACACTGACATGCACCCCGTGTCATTAAAGTAGCGTGCTATAGAGCGCCCTCACTTGATAATAGTCAGTCCGATTGACTTGGCTCAAACGGTATTTCCTAGAAATACTTTGCCAGATTCTACTCTCTAAAAAGGAATCCGATTGGTTACAAAATGCCGTTGTACCGTAGGAAAAACCATACCCTCTTCCATACAGCCCTGTTTAGTGTGTTGTGTGGTAATGTATGCATTGTGCATTGACCTCGAATGCCTCTGTACACACAGCGTGCACACACTGGAGTCGAGTATAATTTATTTAAAGAGACTTTCATAGGAAAACTTTTCCATATATGCAGCTATCAGTTGTAAGCCGTACAATGAGACCGTACCGAGTCAACATTTTGCTGGTAAAATGATGCATCCATGTGGATTCTTTCCTGGGGTCTCTTAGTGCATCTTACAATGGAAGAAAAGTTATGGAAGGAAATCATGTCATGGAAATATAAACATCTCTTAAAAATTCAGACATGGAAAAAAAAGTGAAAAGTAAGCCCATCTCCCTTCTGTAAAAAATATATTCCCCTGGGTGTATATGTGACATAATCAAGGGGAATTAGTCACATGTCGGCAATTTTCAATTAGTAGTTTTTTACATCATTTTCTGGCAGTTTACAAATGCTACATTTTGATGCAAACCCCATCAAAATCTGATATCTGGTTATCGAGTTATGAGCAATTTACCAATGGCTGAAAACAATATAAAACAAAAGAATCTGAACACTGTTTTTGCCAATATCCCAAAAACAATATTAGCGACATCCTACTCATTCCCCTTGATCATGTCACATATGTGTTAAACCTATTCCATTTTCTAATACAGGGATGTCAAGGACTGTGAAGACACTCCAAAGAAACTGGTACCAACCTTTGGTAAAAAGAAGATGGGCACCCCAGTTGCCAATAGCACCAAACTCGCATCCTCCATGGGGGCACCACAAGCAGACAGACTAAGTACGGAAGATGAGAAACTCAACAGCGTGTCTGCCATCATCAATGATGTGAGTGAAGCTGATAAAGCTTCTCAGAATAAATTTGAAGGGAATGAAATGTTGGAGATGGGAAAGGAAATTGCCACATCAACAGAAGTTGCGGAGTCCACCAGTAAGATAGAAGAAGGTGACGATGACAAAACCAAAACTGCAGATAAAATTGAAGATATAAAATCATCAACAGAGGCTACAGCATTCAAGCAAGACCCACCAAAGTCGCCTGTAAGGGATGGAGAGAAAGAAGCAGGACCCTCCACAGATCAAGCAGATTTTACCTGTCATTCTAAAGAGCAGGAGATCAAATTGTCATCATTGCAACCAAAAGGGAGTGAAAGTGATGTGCACCAAGAAAGTAGAGAAGCTTCTGATTTTTCAAAACAATCTTTAGAGCAACACTCTGTGACCAAACATGTGGATCAAATGGGAGGTGACAAAAGTCAACTGCTTGGCAATGTTGACCAGGCTGATAAACTTACTGGTGGAGAAGAGAATCTTGATCACCATGATAAGGTAACTAATTTTTGCACTGCAAATGGCTGTTGTAATTGACCTTTTCAGTAAATCCCATAAGCCTTTGCGCTTCGACCCAAGATGTCATCATTTGACATCACACACACACACCGATGTACATCATTTAGCGAGCATTGTTACTGTGCAATTGAAAGACACAAAGTGCGCAGTAACGATGTGCACATCTGCTTGACAATATCAAAGGTCTGCCTGCAAAGGCTTATGGGATTTCATGGCAGGATCACGGGATAGAATTAGCCAATAGTTACTGTCAGATTAAAAAAATAAATAGCTATTTACTTTCATGTTTTATTTTTGGCATAAAATGAAAAAAAAAAAGTTTTATATTAGTGAAAAACTGATATTATTTTATCATTTTTGAAGGAGAAAAGGTCAAAATTTGTCAGATATTTTACATCATTGCTTAATAGTACAAACAATTTTGGAAATGTGAAAGGGCAACAACAATTATGAAGAAAAATCAACATTACAGTTCCCATACAAAAAAATAGTTGTGTGAAAAAGGAGGCACAGAATTTGAACATGTTGGAAATGGTATCTATAATGGTTGTATGTAAGTGCTATCTACTGAAGATAGTAAAAATGAAATAAACCTTTGCATCTTAAATAAACAATGGTGTTACATAATTGTTGTTGCAGATGATTACTGAAGCAGATCAACCAGATCCTAAAGATGAACTAGAAAACGTGTCTGATCCCACACCAACCAGATTGATTGAAGGAAGCAAAAGAGGATATGAAATTCCAGGTGAAAGTGAGAGTCAGATCAAGAATAATGCAGACCCACCAACTTTGCTCGTACCAGAGATCAGGATCAGTGATGATTCTACTAATGTGAAGGATGAAAAATCCCACGAAACTATTTCAGGGGAGGCACAATCAAGCATTGATAAAGTACGAGCAGAGAGCACCCTGGATCAAGGCACAGATGATAATCCCATGAGTGAAGTATGTGAGGGGACAGATGATAAAGACAGTATAATGCATGAGCAAAGTAAAGATGAGATGGAAAAGACAGAGATTAGTGATAATGGATTATCAAGTGGAAGTGGAGCATCCAATGATATGAGTACAGCAGGACCTGAGGGGAGTCAAGGCAGGTGTGGTGATAAGGGTGAAGAGGATGTTGTAAAAGGTGGTGAGAAGATTGATGATGAAGAACAAATAATGGTCTATAATGGTAGTGGTGGTGGTGGAGGTGTGAGTGGTGGAGATGTGAGTGGTGGAGGTGTGAGCGGTGGAGGTGGCGGCAAAGAATCAAGTAATAAATACGGAAATGAAGCAGTAAAAAGTATGTCTGAACCAAAGTTGGAAGTTTCAAGCCCAGATGATATCAACTGCAGAATGCAGACTTTGTCAGCTCAAATTGATGAAGGAACCAAAGATGCTGCTGATACACAGGTGAAGAATGCACCTGATGTTTTAGCTGGACAAAAGGGTGAACAAGTTAAGGCCACACCAGCAGATGAAGATGGTGATGCTGGGAATATGACTGGAGGTCAGGATAAGATACCTGAAGCAGATGAAGTACATCCAGGAGAAGTTGTTGCAAAAGATATTACAGGTGAGCAAGCTTAGTAGTTATGAAAATTATAACGTAATTTTGTTAGCAGCCTAACAGTAACTGTAGTAGTCTACCTACCCCCATTCAGTGTGTAAGCCTCCCAGTCACATTTATTCCTGGAAGTATTAGTTTCTTGAATTTGGTCATGAGATGAGAGGAAATGACAGTTTTTCGCATGTCGCATATAGTGAACCATTATGACATGCCAGATAAACGCAGAGGCAATAAGGCACCAAAACTAAATTTGTTCGATCTTTGGATTGACCGTCGATGCTGCTTCGATGCTTGTTATTAATGAACTAATCCCTAATTGATTAAAATCAATGCTAAATTTATAGTGGCCAATATCAACACAGGCAAATATTCGTAAGTTATAACACTTTTTAAAGGAACTATCTGTTATTTTTGAGAATATAATTGCCACGGTCAAAAATAGATTTTCTTTATACTTTCATATTTGATGGACCTTGACCTCAAACTAACACACATGGGATAAATTTCGAAAAATATCCCGTTGCCATGGTAACTGGCAAATTTCAATTTTAGGCCTATTTTCACAATTTTTTTTTTTTTTTTCAGTCAAATTGTCAAGTTTTGAAGCCAGTGTTACTAATATACACAATATAAATATGATTTTTTCTTTATAAGGTATGAATAGGTCAAACCTTAGATGCCGCAATGAAAGTATAAAAATAATCACCAGATGTCAGGGTGGGTTATACCATTTATTTGAAATAGGGTGTTTTTCAATTTTTTCAAAGTATGAAAATATACCAACTTTGTATAGCTCATAAACCATATGGTAGTGTTCCGATTTCAACATCGACCACAGCATGTTGAGATGATACATTGATCTTATGAAAAGTTACATTTGAGCTTGGGGAAAACACATCTGTATATACAGTGTTGCCAGATATTTTCCTATTTTTCTAAATTTTACACAAATCTCACCTTAAGTTAAATGATGTGAAAATGAAACATCATCCTTTCAAGGAACATTTATTAGAAAGAGAGTTTTTATTCATATCAAATTTGATCAGTTATAATGGTCAGTGTTGTTCTAAACCACATGGGTGTTGCCATAATTGGGGTTTAATTGTGATTTGTGGATATTTTCAACTTTTTACAAGTCATAAAAATACCAAAATGCATTTCTATAATAAAGAAAGAAACATCGACCTCGTCATGTTGAGATGATATATTGGCCCTATGAAAAAGTTATTTTGATCTGGGGGCGGGTAAGACATCAGTTTATACAGTGTTGCCAGATAAACCACATGGGTGTTGCCATAATTGGGGTTTAATTGTGAGGTGTGGATATTTTCAACTTTTACAAGTCATAAAAATACCAAATTGCATTTCTATAATAAAGAAAGAAACATCGACCTCGTCATGTTGAGATGATACATTGGCCTTATGAAAAGTTATTTTGATCGGGGTAAAACATCAGTTTATACAGTGTTGCCAGATATTTTCCTATTTTTTCAAAATTCAACACAAGTCTCGCCCTAAGTTAAAAGATATGAAAATGAAACTTCACCTTCATACGGTAAATATCTTTTAGAAAGAAAGTTAATTTCATATTCAATTTGATCATCTGGGATAGTCAGTGTTATTTCTAAGCCATATGGGTGTTGCCATAGCTGGCGTTTAATATGACAATTTAGATATTTCCAGCTTTTACAAGTCTTAAAAATAGTAGGGCCTACACATCCTTAAAATTATTGTGGAATGAACGCAATATTAAGGTTAAAAATTACCCTAAGAACACTTAGTATGTGAATTTAAATTTTAAATTTGAGTTCGGAAATTTTTTCCTTCTATACAGTATTGGCAGTTATTATCACATATATTCAAAATTCAACGTATGTCTCACTTTAGGATTTATATTGTTTAAATCGCTGCCATGAATAAACCACATGGATGATGCCACTATAAATGGAGTTAATAGTGAAATGTGAATACATTTTCAATTTTAAAATGACACCTTATTAAAGTTACAGCTATAGTATTCCAATTTTTCACAAAAAGCACACAAATTTGTCCTAATTTGGCGCTTTTATGGGCACTTTTGCCTTAATGCACCCAATTTGGTGTATTGTCTCCACTGCAAACCCACCAATCGACATACCAAAATTGCTAAGGTACCCCAAAACCGTGGCACATCCCCAGTATAACTTTAACTAGGGAGAACCCCTCCGGGTCATGTCATAGGTATACTGTGCCCAGTTGGTATAGTGGTCAGTGCACTGCCACTCACTCTTTTTCTACTTGAAACGGATATTTCCTCAGACAACTTTTATCAACATTTGGTGATTTTTTATTTTGCTTTAACCCTGCAAGTATCTGCAAAAGTGTTCATATAAATCTCCTTCAGTTTTGAAAGCTTAATTTTAGTTGCTTCCTTTTTACAAGCTCATACAAATTCATGTCATCAATGAGCAGGAGATGCTTGAATGACAGAGAATTAGCAACAATATCATGCAACATTTCAATGGTCATTTCTTCTTCATACTTTCGACTCTCCTGCGAGCTCCTCTCGGGAAAGGTAACTGGACATTAATTTGTCTGGCTGTGAAAAGGTTCTGTGCGTTATTGTCTTTGACTATTCTCATATCTTTCGAGACATTTGCTGGATCTATATAGTTTTTTGCCCATTTCTTCCCGATATCTTTTTTGCAAGTATAGTTGGGATGTGTGCATGCTTTAATAATATGGGGTAGGCGTAATTTAAACATTATCTTACTCTTATATGCATCGCTTTGCAATGTAACAATCTTATGTTATTTTAATTTATTTTAGACTAGCTAGTATGTGTATATTGGTAAAAACATTATGGCTTTTATGTATATTTTAAAGTATACATGTTTGATGTTTTCTGTGTTGTATTTTAAGGGGTTGGTTACCCACCTTTGCACAGTATTTTTGTCGGACCTGAGAGCACATCAGACATACCAACTTGCATTTTGAATACGAGGAATGTCCTTCTGATATAAAATAATTTTGATTTTTTTTTTAATTCGCGATACAATAAGAATTTTAGGGTAAATTATGCATATTGATTTTTTTTATTTTTTGACATTACAGTTAATTTAATAAATCTTAATGATGTGCAATTAAAGTGTATGTAACTGGTATAAAAAGTCAACCACTAATCAATTAATTAATGTTAATTGAAAATTTGACCTTTCATAGTGAAGATATAGATTTTTCCCCAAAAGACCTTAGGTGTTTTGGTGAAAAATCTATATCTACAATACTGAAAGGTCAAATTTTCATATGGACGGCTTTTCATTCCAGCTACATACACTTTAAGTACATATCACTAGATTTATACAATTTACTTTTGAGATCTGTTAAATTTCAAAAATATCAATTTTTAATCATTTGCCATAAAATTTGTATTATATCGCAAATTTCAATATATGTCTGATGTGCTCTCATGTCCACAAAAATATGTGAAAACGTTGCTATTTGAACCCTTATGACTTATAAAAATATCGACATCTCACTATTAAACCCTAATTATGGCAACACCCATGTGGTTTGGAACAACACTGACCATTTATACAACTGATCAAATTTAATATGAAAGTAAATTTCATTTTAATAAACTTTCCTTGTGAAGGTGAAGTTTCATTTTCGCATCATTTAACTTAAGGTGAGACTTGTGTTTAATTTCAAAAAATAGGAAAATATCTGGCAAACACTGTATAAACATATGTTTTCCCAAGCTTAAATGTAAATTTTTCATAAGACCAAATATGTATCATTTCAACATGGTGAAGTTGATGTTTCACTTCCACATATTTTTAAGGAATGCATACCATGGTATTTTGGTATTTTTAAAACTTGTAAAAAGTTCAAAATAACCACATCTCGCTATTTAACCCTAATTATGGCAACACCCATGTGGTTTGGAACAACACTGACCATTTATACAACTGATCAAATTTAATATGAAAGTAAATTTCTTTCTAATAAACTTTCATTTTCAACCTAAGGTGAAACTAGTGCTGAATTTTGAAAAAATAGGAAAATATCTGGCAACACTGTATAAACAGAAAGCTCAAATGTAAATTTTTCATAAGACCGATGTATCATCTCAACATGATGAGGTCGATGTTTCATTTTCACATCTTTATTTTAGGAATGCATGCCATTGTATTTTGGCATTTTTAAGACTGAAAAATAGCTGAAAAAGCTGAAAAAAGCTGAAAAAAAACTCAACATATGTTGAATTCAGAATTATGTGATAATATCTGGCAATACTGTATAGAAGGAAATATTTTCCGAACTCAAATTTAAAATTTAAATTCACATACTAAGTGTTCTTAGGTTAATTTTTAACCTTAATATTATGCTTCATTCCACAATAATTTTAAAGGTGTGTACTATTTTTAAGACTTGTAAAAAGCTGGAAATATCTAAATATTGTCATATTAAACGCCAGCTATGGCAACACCCATATGGCTTAGAATAACACTGACCATCCCAGATGATCAAATTGAATATGAAATTAACTTTCTTTCTAAAAAGATATGTTCCATATGAAGGTGAAGTTTCATTTTCATATCTTTTAACTTACGGCGAGACTTGTGTTGAATTTTGAAAAAATAGGAAAATATCTGGCAACACTGTATAAACTGATGTTTTACCCCCGATCAAAATAACTTTTTCATAAGGCCAATGTATCATCTCAACATGACGAGGTCGATGTTTCTTTCTTTATTATAGAAATGCATTTTGGTATTTTTATAACTTTTAAAAAGTTGAAAATATTCACAAATCACAATAAAACCCCAATTATGGCAACACCCATGTGGTTTAGAACAACACTGACCATTATAACTGATCAAATTTGATATGAATAAAAACTCTCTTTCTAATAAATGTTCCTTGAAAGGATGATGTTTCATTTTCACATCATTTAACTTAAGGTGAGATTTGTGTTGAATTTCAAAAATAGGAAAATGTCTGGCAACACTGTATATACAGATGTGTTTTCCCAAGCTCAAATGTAATTTTTCATAAGATCAATGTATCATCTCAACATGCTGTGGTCGATGTTGAAATCGGAGCACTACCATATGGTTTATGAGCTATACAAAGTTGGTATATTTTCATACTTTGAAAAAATTGAAAAACACCCCTATTTCAAATAAATGGTATAACCCACCCTGACATCTGGTGATTATTTTTATACTTTCAATGCGGCATCTAAGGTTTGACCTATTCATACCTTATAAGGAAAACAGTATATATATATTGTGTATATTAGTAACACTGGCTTCAAAACTTGACAAATTGACTGCTGAAAAATGCAAAAATTGTGAAAATAGGCTTAAAATGAAAATTTGGCTGTTACCATGGCAACGGGGATATTTTTCCCAAATTTATTTCATGTGTGTTTGTTTCAGGTCAAGGTGCATCAAATATGAAAGTTTAAAGGAAATCCATTTTTTGACCGTGGCAAACATTTTAAAAAAATTCTCCAAAATAACAGATAATGCCTCTTAACAATGTTTAATTAACTGATTTCATAAATAATAAGGATCGAACAAGCATCGATGTTCGATTGAAATATCAAACTAATTTGTTTCCCTTGCCTAAGTGAGATTTGCTGTACCATTCTGACATCCCATTCAGGAACAGAGGCAAAGGTGATGAGATATATGTGTACATCAGGAGATCCTTGCTTGTTCATTTTATAAAATGAATTTATAGCATCTTTTATGTTTAATGAGATTCATAGCTTGTAAAAATAGTGCATATTTTCAAATATAATAATAATAGAATTATTTAGGGAAATACAAATTTGATTTTAATTACATTAAGGTGATTAATTTAAAGCTAAATCTAATTCAGGGCATTTAATTTTTTCAAATCTGGTCTACCTGAAAGCGACATTCAGATAATTTTATTAAAAAAGACATTTTTGCACAGCTGCTGCAGATTGATTATGAACTTGATGTGATCAGGTCTTTTTGACCATAATTTTTTAATATTTATTCATAATAGCTTAAGTTCTGAATTCCAATCCCTTTTCATTCCCTTTGGCATTGAGCAGTTTTCAAATTGCTTGATTTTGCTATATAGTTATTTGATTAATTGGTTGATTAATTGATTGATTAATTAATTGATTGATTGACTGATTGATTGATTGATTTTTACAGGAGAAATAAGCCCAGAGAATGAGTTACAGGATGATGATTTAATGGATTTCACATATTCCCAAGTCTGTCAGATGGAAGAACAATGTCTGGCAACAGAGGCCAAGAAAATGAAATCAGATGAAGTCTCATCTAATCAGCAAAGTAAGTTTCATTTAACAAACCCTGTGCCTGTCACTTTCCAAGCTATCGGACACACTTACTCACAGAAAAATTGGCCAAAAAAGGTGATTGTAGAAAAAGATTTTGCGCAATGTATTTTGTCATAAATACAAATTTGCAGCATTCCGCTCATTTTGTGGGAACAGGTTTCATATATAGGTCATGATATAGGATATGGATCGTAAGGTTGAAAGCCCTGGGGGCACTCACTAAAAATGGGTGACGGGTATGTGCGGCCACATTGACCCCCATTTTTCAACTACCTCTCACGCAATCAATGACCCCTTTTTTCTTTTACTGAACTCTCTCTCACCCAATGACCCCCTTTTTTGTTTTCCTGTCACCAAAAGACCCCCTTTTTCAAAAATTTTGGGAAAATTTCTGACTGAAGGACCCTGTTTTTTCCATTATTTTTTTTTTAATTTTTCAAATTTTGATGAATTTTTGAAAATTTTGTATAAACTTTTACATTTTGACCCAAAATTTATCCCAGTCTCTTGGAAAGATTTCCCCCAGTCTCATGGAAAGACCCCTTTTTGGTGTCTTGAGGCTCTCACCGAAAGACCCCTAGTTTCGAACTGCTGTCCGCACATCCCCGTCACTTCCAAAGTCAAGTGCCCCCCACCCCCACCGGGGTTGAAAGATGTGGTTTTAACAGTCCTTGCAACATTCTCATTCATATCTACAAGTATGTTTAGAAACATGTATGTTTGTTGCAAGAAAATGGCACAAAATTAATCAAGTGAAATTTTTAAAGAACAACCAAATGTGCAAAATTATTTTGGTATTTTGGTATCATAATCATGATTACATATGTGACCAGCTCCAACAAAACCCGGAACAATTCGCCAGACATGCCTTTAAAGATAACATTTCCATTAAAAAAAATTGGAATTCTTAATTTCATGGTATTTGACTTTCAAATCCTTGAAAGTACTCATTAAAACAGGTTTATTTAATCAATAAATAACAGTTGAACTATGATAATCCCTGTTCAATCCTGTGTAAGGCAGGAAACCAATTGGCCCATTACTCAGAATAGCAATTTTGCCAAAATATCAACGTATCATTCACAAAATTATCCATATCTTGAAAAATATTGATGCTATTTATATAATTAACTTTGGTCTCATTTTAAAGCTTATTGTCTAGTGCTTACATTTTTATTCAAATCAAGAAATTTCACAAATGCAACTTGTTCCTGGTTTTGTCAGAGCAGGTCACATAATAGCAATGGCTTAACGTTGTGACATTTTCATATAAAGGTTCGGTATTTTTGTGTCAATAACAGAAAGTACATCAGCAAAGAACCCTTCTAATGTGAATTTCATACAGCCATCGAATATTCATACTTCACAAAACAGCCAGCTGGCAGGTGGTAGGCAAAGTGTTCCAATAGCAGCAGCAGTAGCAATCCCATCTCCATGTTTGGAAGAGAAATCAACAGGTGTCTATCTACCATGTGGTCCCTCATCTACTCTGCGATCTGAAGACATTGAAGCAGCTAATGTTGTCAATGGTATTATAGTTGAACTGAGAGGACTCAAGTAAGTGGGTTAAGTTAAGTTTTGTTATTCAGGTGCGTAACAGGGGTCATTTGTCGGGAAGACTTTACTCTGATATGGCTCGAAATACAAATCGTTATACAGAAACTGTTTAAGTGCTGGGTTATATAAAAGGTATGTAAAGGGCATAAAATGTTTGGATAACATTAAAAGACATTGCTGCAAAACATTCTAACATTATTCAATTGTTGATGATATATTTTGCCCAAATGTCTGACAAAAACATTTAATGATAACATTTTGACAACACTTCTGTAGTGTTTTTTCACATGACATTTGAATAAAACGTTTTGACCAAAATAAAAATAACACATTTATATGGTTAAAAACGTTTTTGTGTTTGCTGGGTAAGCAGCTAATTTGGGAGGTACTGAAAGACAGATGAAGCCAATTAATGTGATGTAATTTTGCATGTTCGGTCACAAAACAACCCCATGCATGCAATCAGCTAAAATCTTTTCATAGTCTAGTCAATCAGCTATTTTAGTTATCAATTAGCTTAGGCTATTTTATAAACACAAAATATATTATATATATTTAACCACCACATGACCAGATAGGCAGTGACGTTTAATACAGTTTCCAGACAGGAAGTTTGGAAAGTGACCTTTGGCACATAGCAGGTGGTCTTCCTGTACATTTGAATGGAAAGGTAGCATGTATGACCAGATTTTGCTTCAACATACTTGCTTTTGTAAAAGTTTCCGTCTCTAAATTTTCTTTCCTGTCAGCTCCTGTCGGTAAATAGTGAATACTTTCAAACTATAGTTCTTGTTTTGGAAAATTAAGAATCCCCATGTGTAAAAATTTAGCAATATACATGTAAATTATTAGTAACATTGATGATAGGGCCTATTTATCTTGAATATTGCAATCCATCACCTGATCACTAACTTGGTCTTGTTATGGCGGCACCCTTGGGTGATGTGGCAATTATATCTATTTCTGTTTATGAATAGCCTAAAGCTTACTGTTTATGGTATTATTTCAGCCAAATGATCATGGGAGCCAAAAAGCAGATAGAAGCTGTGAGAAGGCAAAGACAGGTGAAACAAAAACAACAGCAGCAGCAACAGCAGCAGCAACTTCATCCAGCAAAGCGGCAGATGAGACAGCAGAAACTACTACCAAGTGGACCAAGACAAATGGGTTACCATCCACAGCACCGCCTACAGTCACACCAAAATGCACCTTATGATGGAAACAAAACAAGCAAAGCATTTCCAGCGGAACAATAAATATATACACTTACAGTCACACCTACGAACACCTTACTATGGAAACAAAAAGACCAACATGTTTCCAATGGAAGAATAAATGTAAAATGTGTTGCTCACTATGAATTTCTACAAAATATATTACTCAGTATGAATTTCTAAACCAATCTATTATTTTCTAAACCAAGTCTATTATTTTTTTCTATTATACATGTTCACTAGCTACTGTATTGAATAATCTGATTCTGATTGTATCATAGAAAAAAAATATGTTAAAACAAACCTTCAAAGCCCTGTACAATGTTGTCATGCACAATATGCTTATATCTTCACCATATCTTCTCCCAAAATAATTTGTTTGGAAGGGAAAGGGGACTGGGTGTATGGAAGATGAAAATTGAGGCAACCCTTTTAGAATTTGCAGGTTCCAGTGATTCATATGTACCCAGCAAACACAAAACGTTTTCAACATCATTCGCAAAAGGTTAAAAAGGTTGTCAGAAAACGCTTAAATGTCGGGTTATATAAAGGGTATATTAAGGGTATAAAACGTTTTCATAACATTAAAAACATTTTTTTATAATCTACTGCTCATTGCAGCACACACAAAATGTTTTACAGAAAACGTTTAAATGTCGGGGTATATAAAGGGTATAGAAACGTTTTAATAACATTCCAAAAACATTTTTGAAAACTTGATACAAAACATTCTAAACAGGATGTTATTTTGGGGTTGAAAAAATATTTTGCGAAAAATGTTTGCCCAAAATATTTGCTACAACGTTTGAAAAACGTTTTCATGACCTTTATACAACCCGACATTTAAATGTTATTAAAACGTTTTGTAAAAAGACATTTTAAGAACATTTCTGTGTTTGGTGCGTGCAAATATTTTAACATAATGTTATTTAAGTGTTGACAAAATATTTGGCAAAAAATGTTTGCAAAAATAGTTTACAATAAAATTTTGAAAACATTTTAAAAATATTATTGTAGTGTGTTTTCATGACCTTTATATAACCCGACATTTTAATGTTATTAAAGCGTTTTTACCCAAACCAAAAACCAAAATATAACTTATTTAAAACGTTTTTGTGTTTGCTGGGTATGTAGTATGCAAGAAGAATATGGGAATTAAAGGTTTGAACACATTTTTCTGTGATTGTACGGATCAGAGACAAAAAGACATGTGACACGATCGAGGAAATGAGTCTAACCCATACCAGCCCACAATTTTACATTGTTACATCGTATAAAAGTCATCTACATTGTAAATGCATAAATTTGTGAACTTGTATTCGTGTCATAACAATGTTATTTCAGATCATTTTCGGACGATGACATAACATCATTATGTCGTTTCAAAGCAGCAGTATTGACAAAATTGAACTCCCACTCATATATATATATATAGCTCTCTACTTGCCTTGCCAGAGGTCTATACTTTGAATTTGTAGCTCTCTACTTATGTAGAGAAATTGACTATTTATGTAAAATGTCTGAATTTGTCTTTAAGACAGCTTTTGACTTAACCACTATCGGGCTACGTTAGCACATCTATGACACTAACAAAGGTACCAATATCTATGTTTTTTGCGATTCTCCAGATGGACAGTCTATGTAACTCGGTGGTTAGAGCCCCGGGTTAGATCGAGCACTCATCCTGCAAGTGAGAGGTCTGAGGTTCAAGTCCCTGCACAGGCAGGTACGTCCGGAGTTTATGCTCTGGTATAGCTTCCTATGAAAGTCATCTTTCCATTTGTAATTTCATGTTTAATTGTGCTACATACTCACCAAAATCATCCTCTTAAATTCTGTGTCATATGGCTCCCTAAACAAACGTATATAACTTACAGTGGCAGCGCTATATGGGGCATTTCCCCATCCCCCATATATTTTTTCTTCCCCCAGTTTTGAGACAAAAACCCCAAAAATCACACAAATTTCCACTTTTTGTCGCAATTTTGTGCAAAATTGGTTGATTTTGCCCTATTGAAATTCACATTGCCCCCCCCCTTAAATAAATTTCTGGTGCCAGCACTGATAAGTTCAGCTTCTTTCCACGCATACTGGGACTGGACTGGAATCCATTACCATCATCATTACTTGATTGTAACAAACTGGCATCATTTACATCTGAAAACAAAAGTATTATAAAGTAGTGCAGTTTTTTTACGTTAAGTAGCTTAAAGGTCAGGTCTATTGCAAAAACAAGTTTATCTCTATTCGAAGAGAATAATTATTACATTACAAGTTGACACTTGTTGCAATTTTTTATGCGTATTTCTCCTGAAAAAGGAGAAATTGTGTGGGTAAAGTTCAGCCTTGTATCATGTTCTTCCCCTGTTTGAAGCGTACGTGTTCTCCCCCCGTTTGGCTGATGATGTAGGTAAATGAAGCGGACACTATACCATGCTCTCATCATACAATAACAATCACTTTGACAAGTTTGACATTAGCAACAATGAGTTGTACTATCATTTACCATAACAATGCTGCATAACAATATACACTATTATTCTCATTTCGCAACACAGCCCACACAGTATCGTTACTATGCGTTTGCTTTGTAATATTTCATCCAACTGAAACTATAATAACTACATGAGTTTGTGGAAACACAGTTTATATGCTAGTCTCAGATAAAATTCTAAGCTCAAATTATTTATTTATTTTTTAGGCCTAATATTTCTCATGATATTGATATACATATGAATTGTAATATCACAATTTACTAATATATAAAAAAAGAAGCGGCTGATTTTATCCATATGTTTGAAAACCATTAAATTTGTAATACTTTTTAGAGTTTTTTTTCTGTGAACAACAACAGTATACGTTCTGTCCATTGTGAGCGTTTATAGTCCCTTTTCTCAAAGCGGGCACATCTCATTTCATGACGCCACCGTTATTCTAGGCCAAATCTGTCTCGTTCGAAGGAACTCACCGCTTAAGTTGGTTTTTGCGGAATATCAATTTTAAACGTCTTATTTTCTCATTTTCATTGTCCTTATAATATTAGCTTGCTAATGATATGATGTTGTTTTTGCAATAGACCTGCCCTTTAAGTGTAAATTTATTATTTGTCAGTTTTTGATATGTGTGACCGGAGTCAGTATTGTATTGATTTTCAGTTAGATATTGCCTTTTGCCAACTTTATTGAGTATCCTGGTAGATGTAGATGTTTGAATGTTTCTATGTTCCAGTGTATGGCATTGGCATGTATGATGGTAAGCCTGTTCCCTTGTTTATATATTAAATTGGCAGTCTAAGTGACCTCAATCCTATTTCGTGATCCTAGCATCCTCTTTTTATGACATTTTTAGTACATATCCACGAAAAAGCATATTCCCAAAATTTCAGTTGATTCCGATTTTGCGTTTGCGAGTTATGCATGATTATGTGTATTACACTGCTCCATAGACAATACGTTGTAATTTCGTTCTGGTGCACCAGAACGAAATTCAAATTTCGCGATATCTTTGCTAAACGAATTAATCTGCAAGAAATATTTTGTACATAAACATGTAGCCAGAGTATTCCAGTGATATAAAAATCTCAACTTTTTTTGAGAAAAGTGGGGGGATGAGGCTGTGGATCACGAAATGCCCTTTTAAGTCACACATAAATTTCTCAGAATGTTTGTCAAATTTACCTTTACCTTTTAGCAATCTGTATTAAGTTTCATTCCCACAAAGTTCATAAAAACTTGGAAACTGGGAGAAGTCTGGAGAAATAGACATCAAGGAATTTAAAACTTTAAATAAAAAACAGGAGAGTTAATGACATTTATGTGCTCGAGAGTCATATACTCATAGACATTAATCCCAAACATTTTTGGTAGTTAGAGAGTGTAATATTATCACCAGTTTTACTTTCAATAAATTAGGACTGACTGTTCCACAAATAATTTGATTTTATCATAATCACCAAATAAGTGCACCAAGGATTCTTCAGAATTATTACAAGAACCACGGAGTGGGGAATTATCAAATCTACCAATTTTATAAAGGAACTTGTTGGTACAAATTGCTTTATGAAACACCTTAAAATAAAAACCCTTGAGTTTCAATACTGCAAGATTCAGACTTTTTTATGATTTTTTGAAAATTAAGCATTGTGCAAATTTCTCAAACTTGGTCAAAATTCAAAAAAAAAAAAAACGCTCCTAGATATTTTTATCTAGTTTATAAAAATTAGTAAAAAAAAATTTTGACTCAAATTTTTTTTTTTATGCCTTAGCTTTCCCCACAAAAGACCAAAAGGCTGTCACAGTGGCAAAGATAAAAAAAAAAAAAAGAAGTTGACCAAAAAAAACCCTGAATTTGTGATTTTAGACCAAAAATGAGCATTTTGGCCCAAATTGGACCTCACAGATGAATTTATCAAGTCTGCCATTCTAAATATGTAAACTTTTATATACTTTAGACCAACAATTTAGCAGTTATGAGGCCCGAAAGTTTCCATAATTCCCGGGTTAAAGACCAACCTTAAAAAAAAATAATTTAATTTGTGTATCTTTTCTTTTTACACGTAGAATGATAGTCTCCTGATCCTGTTGGCTATAATTGTTGTACAAGGTCCACTCAGTCATTTAAATAGAAGCGATCGAATTAGGTGTTGAAATGAGCAAAATATTGAGTTACACTTTTCACGTTAAAGGATGACTCCGGCAATCACAACATTATAAATGCCTTAGAAAAATAATTATCAAGCATGAACCACATGGTTTTATTTAAAATAATTTCATATTGACCATAAAAATGAATTAAAACAGCCGGTTCTCAACACGCGATATTCAAAATTCCCGCTCCAAAATTGTCCAATGCAATGACGTCGTGGTTATTGTGTTCAATTGTTGTCAACCTTCATTGTATTACTGGGACGTCATTTGTGATACCCTGTACAATCCTATGTCATGAAATAGGGGAAGTTACCTTCCTAATCACGCAATAGTTTGTTTATTAAGACTTTTCTGGGAAAACTCCTATGATGGAAATAACAACATCATTTAGCAAGACTCCCAGCAAACACAAAACGTTTTCGACATCATTCGCAAAAGGTTATAAAAGGTTGTCAGAAAACGTTTAAATGTCGGGTTATATAAAGGGTATATTATGAGTATAAAACGTTTTCATAACCTTAAAAACATTTTTGATAATCTACTGCTCAGCAAACAAAAATGTTTTTCAGAAAACGTTTAAATGTCGGGTTATATAAAGGGTATAAAAACGTTTTAATAACATTCCTGAAAACTTGATACAAAACATTCTAAACAGAATGTTATTTTGGGGTTGAAAAAATATTTTGCGAAAAATGTTTGCCCAAAATATTTTTAATAACGTTTTAAAAATGTTTTCATGACCTTTATATAACCCGACATTTAAATGTTATTAAAAGGTTTTGAAAAAAACATTTTAAGAACATTTCTGTGTTTGCTGGGTTCAAATATTTTAACATAATGTTATTTAAGTATTGACACAATATTTGGCAAAGATGTTTGCAAAAATAGTTTACAATAACATTTTTTGAAAACATTAAAAATATTGTTGTAGTGTTTTCATACAAAACGTTTTAAAACGTTATCATGACCTTTATATAACCCGACATTTTAATGTTATTAAAACGTTTTTACCTAAACCAAAAGCCAAAATATAATTTATTTAAAACGTTTTTAAAACGTTTTTGTGTTTGCTGGGCTATTTATGTCAAGGGGAAAATCCCTGAGACTGTAAAGAAAGAATGACATCACGGGAAAAGCCCACAGGAAGTGATTCTATAAAGGTGAAATGTTAATGTCTACTAGAAGATTGGGAAAATCCAAGATTGGCTGCAAAACATCATGTTGGTAGTAATTCTTGGCAGACCTGTATCGATATGATTGTAATGTGAATGGATGTAGCTATAGCTCTCAAAAAGAGAGTATTTAATGTTAACCAGTTATTCTGGATACTCAGAGAGTATTACAATGTGGCCATGGAGGATTCCTACAGTGCTACAAGTTCAGCCTTTGATGAGCGAAGAAGATTATGTACATGTAGATGGATCTCGTCAAGTGCGGATACTGTTGTTTGCCCACACGGCAATTGTTTTGTCTTCAACGACATGCTGAAATTATGGTTATTATTTCGGAGCTACGAAAATTGACCAAAGTAAGACATAGGGTCTACTGCGGATTGTGTCGGACTTTATTGAAAAGGTTACAATTATTATCATGGATACAGATCTGACAGGCTGCAATAGCCTTTATCATTGAGACAGTTTATAGTGTTGATCTGGGCTAGCTAGCTAATATGCTTACAGTCCAATTCCTTCAAAGAAAGGAAATTGCGAACCAGAATTATTGTACTACTACCGGACTACTACCTGCCAGTGTTGTCGGAGAAGATCTAGAATACGTCAAAGAACGAACTTCTTCCAAGAAAGGAATATATATTCTTCTATCGACTTGCTGAAGTCTGGTTTTTTGATTCAACACATCTGTCAATATAAGTGGGGACAACTGCATTGCAGTCCTGCTTCCTGAAGATATTGTGTGAAAGGTGGAAATAGCACCATTTTTGGAGAAAGCAGCGCAAGGAGTTAAGTTTTGAGAAAGCAGCGCAAGGAGATAACGGGGAGATAAATGTTTGGAGAAAGCAGCACCATTTTATAAGCAAGAATATGCAAGTGTACAAAGGACTTCGCTGATTTTCACAGGACAAATGATTTGCATCAGCCGTCCAGAACAGTGCAAGAACTCTATGATCACCTACAGGAAGACTGCTGTACTGAGTAGTTAAAATATTATTGTGATTGTGTGATTATTTTTTTGTATATGCATTTGTTGTCATATATGTGACTCCTCGCCACAACTGAGCCCGGATGTCGCCAGTGCCACTATTGAGATATGCTCCATCGAACTTAACAATAAACAATAGGAAAGAAAGGATTTATTGACTGTTTTATTGATTTTTCACTACTTAAATGTCAAGTACTATAGACATGATATACATCATTTTAAAGCTAATTTCAAGCATAATATTTTGGTTGAATATCTCAAAAATGATGATTGGCGACATCCGGGCTCAGTTGTGGCGAGGAGTCACATATTGTACCAATCCTATTTTGCTTTCAATTAAAGACTTACACCAACGGAGGATGAGATCGCAGGTGGTGATGTGTTACAAAATTGTAGCATCCATTGTGGATATTCCAGCTGCTGACTACCTTACCATCAGAAGTGGCAGGAACATTGACTCACTGAGAGGCCACAGTCATAAGTTCATCCAACCGCGTGCAAGAGTTTTAGCTTTCCAGTACTCATTCTTTCCAAATACCATCAAGCTATGGAATGATCTTCCTCCATCCCTCGTTCCAGCACCGTCCGTAGAAGCATTTCGGCACGGACTTGCTAGCATCCAGCTTCCATAATTGCTGATGCTATTTTTACTCGCACGAAGCACTGTATATAACTAGAAGGCTATATATTTGTACACAAATACGGCTATACCCGCATGTTATCGGTATACCCAAACTTACAGTCCTTATTTGCTGAGGACTTAAAATAAAGAAATTGTAAAAACTAGCCCAATTGGGCAGAAAATGTGTAAAAAGTGAAAGCCCAAGTCACAAGCTTTAATTGAATGTAGGTTGCACTGTCGTAGCACGTACAATAAAGAAATTGTGAAAAGTCCCCTCGCAGGGGAGTCGTCTCTCTTACTCTCCATAGGTGGCCGTTGTCAGTCTCTCTTATTCACAGTGAAGCTATGCAATATGATTAGGGGAAAACTGTTCCGGAAGGAGTATGTAAATTAAATGGAACAGCCATTTCAGAGGGAGTATGTAAATTAAACGGAACAGCCTATTCTGGGGCCATTTCAGAGGGAGTATGGAAATTAAATGGAACAGCCAATGGGTATGTAATTTAACTGGAACAGCCTTAACGCTTCACGCTGGTATTTATACCCGCATGCGAAGCATGGACGGGTATATTGCCATCCTTGGGTTTCATCTCCTTATCTATGCCTGTGCAACAGGGCATAGATATTCTGCTTATGCTCTTTAGTCTTCTCCTTATATATGCCTGTGTAACAGGGCATATATATTCTCCTTATGCTCTTTAGTCTTCTCCTTCTTCTTATATATGCCTGTGTAGCAGGGCATATATATTCTCCTTATGCTCTTTAGTCTTCTCCTTCTTCTTATATATGCCTGTGTAGCAGGGCATATATATTCTCCTTATGCTCTTTAGTCTTCTCCTTCTTATCTATGCCTGTGCAACAGGGCATAGATATTCTGCTTATGCTCTTTATATATGCCTGTGTAGCAGGGCATATATATTCTCCTTATGCTCTTTAGTCTTCTCCTTCTTCTTCTTCTTCTTATCTATGCCTGTGCAACAGGGCATAGATATTCTGCTTATGCTCTTTAGTCTTCTCCTTCTTCTCCTTCTTCTTCTCCTTTTCCTGACCATTCATATTGACAGGTCTATCTCCAAAACTACAAGGGCCCTGGGGCTCATATTTGGCACAACGATTGACCATACCCGTAGGTGTGCCTTTGGCCCATCTTGGCCCTATAGGTCAAAGGTCACGGGCCCCAGGGGCCCAAATGTAAAAATACCAATCATGCCATTTCTCATCAAATAAAACAGCCTCAGGGCCCTGAGTAGGTACACTGATAGCACTAGAGGTACTCTATATTTACAAGTATAAATGAGCCCAATATATCTTAAGTTATGGGCCCCAGGGCCCCAAATGTTAAAATAAGGAGCAACAGATTGACATGGCTAGCTCAAAAACTACAGGGGCACTGGGGCTCATATGTGGTACACCTATGGGCCCTAACTTGTCGATGTGAGTTTTGCCCATTTTAGCTCCAGATGTTTAGGGCTAGGGGCCCAATAGGGCCAAATGTTAAAACAAAGGGCCGACCGTTTCTCAGCAAATAAAGTAGCTGCAATGCTCAGATTTGAAACACTAATAGGTCTTTAGCATTATATTGTTATATGAATATAAAAGCCCCATATGTCACATAATATGGGCCCCAGGGCCCCAAACGCTAAAACAAAGGGCCTGCTGTTACTCGGTAAATAAACAGCTACAATGCCTTGTGTTGGTATACTGATAGCCCTTTTAGCATTAAACATATTATGGGGTGTCAGGATGGGTTAAGGGCGTCATGGTGTGTTAAGGGGGGGCGGGGGTTAGGGGGAAATCACAGGCATAGATATTCGTGTTTGGTCAAACACAACTGTGCCATCTAGTTCTTCTTCTCCTTCTTCTTCTCCTTCTCACTCTTTATATTAACAGGGCTAGCTCCAAAACTACAAGGGCCCCTGGGCTCATACTTGGTACACTTAATGGCCCCACCCCAAAGATGTGCCTTTTAGGGGTCAAGGTCATGTCAAGGTCGTCTAAGTATATATTGTTGGATTGTCATCATATTTGGTGGATGTGATCACAATCGAATGCCGAAAAGGGTCAAGGTCATGTCAAGGTCATCCGAGTATAGTTTGTTAGATTATCATCAAACTTGGTGGATGAAATCACCATCGAGTGCCAATTATGGTCAAGGTCATGTCAAGGTCATCATGGCAAAAATTTTTGGATTGTGATCAAACTTGGTTGATGAGATCACCATCGAGTGCCGAAAATGGTCAAGGTCATATCAAGGTCATCCGAGTATAGATTATTGGATTGCCACCAAACTTGGTGCATGGGATCACCATCGAATGCCAAAAATGGTCAAGGTCATATCAAGGTCATCAGAGTAAAGATTATTAGATTGCCACCAAACTTGGTACATGGGATCATAATCGAATGCAAAAAATGGTCAAGGTCATGTCAAGGTCATCAAAGTAAAGATTGTTAGATTGTATCCAAACTTGGTGAAGGAGATCACTATCGAGTGCCGAAAATGGTCAAGGTCGTGTCAAGGTCATCTGAGCATAGATTGTTGAATTGCCACCAAACTTGGTAGATGATATCACCATCGAGTGCCAATAATGGTCAAGGTCATGTCAAGGTCATTGGAGGTTAGGGTGGGAATCACAGGCATATATATTCGTGTTTGCTCAAACACAACAGTGCCATCTAGTTAGTCTTCTCCTTTTCCTTCTTCTTCTCCTTCTCACGCTTCATATTAACAGGGCTATCTCCAAAACTACAAGGGCCCCAGGGCTCATATTTGGCACACTTAATGGCCCTACCCCATAGATGTGCCTTTTGCCCATTTTGGGCCCATAGGTCAAGGTCACGGGCCCCAGGGGCCCAAATGTAAAAATACAAAGCATGCCGTTTCTCATCAAATAAAGCAGCCTCGGTGCCCTGAGTTGGTGCACTAATAGCCCCAGGGGTACTCTATATTTACAGATATACATGAGCCCCGTATGTCATATATTATGGGCCCCAGGGCCCCAAATGTTAAAAGAAGGGGCAACAGATTGACAAGGTTAGCTGTAACACTAAAAGGGCACTAGGGCTCATGTGTGGCACACATATGAGCCCAAACTTGTAGATATGCATTTTGCCCATTTTGGCCCCAGATTGTTAAGGCTAGGGGCCCCAGAGGCTCAAATGTTAAAACAAGGGCCAGCCTTTTCTCAGCAAATAAAGTAGCTACAGGGCTCAAATTTGGTACAACAATAGATCTTTAGCATTATATTAAATATGAATAAACGAGCCCCATATGGCACATAATATGGGCCCCAGGGCCCAAAATGCTAAAACATAGGGCCGGCCGTTACTCAGTAAATAAAGCAGCAACAATGTTCTAGGTTGGTATACTGATAGCCGTTTCAGCATTAAACATATTACAGGGTGTCAAGAGTGTCATGTGGGTGGGGGTGTGGGGTTGGGGGTTAGGGTGTGAATCACAGGCATAGATATTCGTGTTTGATCAAACACAACAGTGCCATCTAGTTATCTATGCCTGTGGAACAGGGCATAGATATTCTGCTTATGCTCTGTAGTCTTCTCCTTCTTCTCCTCCTCCTTCTTCTTCTTCTGACCTTTCAGATTGACAAGAATATCTAAAAAACTACAAGGGCCCCAGGGCTCATATTTGGCACACTTAACAACCTTACCCCGTAGATGTGCCTTTTGCCCATCATGGCCCCAGAAGTCAAAGGTCACGGGCCCCAGGGGCCCAAATATAAAAATACAAAGCATGCCATTATCAAAAAAACTACAAGGGCCCCAGGGCTCATATTTGGCACACTTAACAACCTTACCCTGTAGATGTGCCTTTTGCCCATCATGGCCCCAGAAGTCAAAGGTCACGGGCCCCAAATATAAAAATACAAAGCATGCCGTTTTTCATCAAATAAAGCAGCCTCTGGACACTGAGATAGCTCTTTTAGCATTAAACACACGTATGGGAGTTTGTAGATGTCCCTTTTAGCCATTTTGGCCCCAGATGTTCAAAACTCGGGGCCCACAGGCCTAAATGTTGAAGGGGCCGGCCGTTTCTAAGATTTGGTATAATACGGTAGGTCTGCAGTATTATACCGTATTGTTTAGCCTGTATGTGAGCTCCATATCACATAATATGGGCCCCAGGGCCCCAAACGATGACACATAGGCCTATAAATGGAGCTAAATGGGCCCAGGGCTCAAAATATTAAAACAAAGGGCCAGCCGTTTGATAGCGATAAATTGGGGGGGGGGGGACGGCCATTCACGTAGGCCACGCCTATACATCAGTGACATGTGGACATGTAGCTACATGTCTAGGTGGACACTGCACTGACTCTAGGGGCCCTATCTGTAGCTCGATAAAGTTCGAAGAGCCTCTTCTAAGGGATGCACCATTATCGGGGGGGGGGTAGGAAATTGTTTGAAAAAAAACTCACTGATGAGTAAAAGCTAGTAAAAAGAAAATCCCTACCAAACTCTGTATAAAGGTATACATTAAAATTGAAAGCAAAAAAGAACACATTTTCCCCCAAAGGCAGCAAAAAAAATCTGCCTGACCTCGGGCCTGACCCTAACTCCCTAGCACCCCCCGATAATGATAAATGGTGCGTTCCTAAATTGAGCCAATAGCCTGATTGATAGGGAACATCAGTATCGTATCGTATGCATTTCGTACCGTGGGAAATTAATCGTCGTCATCCTCAGGGAACAAACCACGAGTTCGATGAAAAACGTCCTGGGGAAACCGGAAAAACGATTGGCGTGGGCTGTCGGCTGAGTTCAGTAAACCCTTTCTTTCCATGAAACACACTTGTGATAGGCCCTATGTTGAAAATATTGATCCCGAATGATCAACCTTTATAGAGGCCTTGCATGTGACGTATCATCCCGTAAATATGGCGGACTAATGCATTTAAAGCAATATTATAACATTTTCAAACAAAATAGATTAGCATTTCTTTGCCATAAAATGTTAGCTTTTACTGTCAGATATAGGCCTATCCCCTTTTATTTTTGAGCCGAACAACTACGGCAAAGCAAAGAAAATTGGAATTTACTACCAGCGCACATGTCGCCAATTAGCCTACGTACCACTCCTTCGGTCATGTTGTGGTACGACCCTTTGTTGTGTATATCACCGTCCCGCACGCCGTGACGTACTGTGTGTTATGAACATCGTCTATGCGTTCGACTAATAATTCCATCGTAATAATAAAGCGCTGAATCAGCCTTTAATTCAAAATCACGGATTTTGACAAAACTACAGCACTTAGAGTCTTGATTTTTGCAGGGTAGGCCCCCTATATTGGTTTAATAAAGTACAATTTAATCGTGTAAAAAAAGGAATTTTAAAAATTCAGTGAGGGCGTCTTCCTCAGCAAATGTTATAATATGGCTTTAACAAAAGCATGATTGCAATCTACCGTGACAGTTCGTCTCACACACATAACCCTGCACTACGATCAAATAGGTTGATGACAACATTTGATTGAATGGACTGCACTCCGCCATAACTACGGTGAAGGCCACCAGTTCAAATCCTTTGTTTGTAGCCAATCGATAAAATGATGCAGCAGGGCCTCTATATTAAATCCCATAAATCGGACCGTTTTATGGATGATTAAATTGGACCGACTGTTATTGGACCGTGACCCCCTTTGACACATTCGCTTCGTGGGACGTCATCGATCTTTTGGTTTGTACCCTTGTTTCGAAGGCATCGCTAATATTTAATTATGCAAAGGTCCGCAAATTCCTCAATCCATATTTGGAATATTAAATATTCATAGCACTGCGAAATCAGCTTGCTCCTGGCTGACGCGATCCTTATTTGGGCATCTCTAATTATCCAGATCCATATTTGGAACAGAAACCTACATATTTGGAAGTTTAAATGCCCCGTGGCGCGCCGGCGTGGTTAATTTGCCTCGATTGTATTTGCATTGAATTCGTCTGTCGCTGTACATGTAGGTAAGTAATTTTCTCGTTGGCTTTTAATATTGCAATTTCACTAAAAATCTATCTAGATCCGAGTCGTAAATGCATTTTTATCAATTATGAGTTGTAGGATATACTGTGAGCACTCGCATTTTGATATTTTATTTTATATGGTGAGAGAAAAGAGTCAAATATTAGACAATTTTCGTCAGAATATATGTACATGAGCCACGGCATGTGTAGGCCATCATGATGATGTGTCGCAGCACAATAGCATGACCAGATTGCTACTGTTGCTGGTGCCAGCGCAGCTAATTCGGTATAAATGGTATCCCGTGGTTTATAGTTATCCACAAGTATCTACTATTCCTGTGATTTTAGTTCAGGTTCTAGGTTCTACATGCCCCCCACGACATGTAATGATGTATGCGACAAAATCAGTGATGGTGATTGTACGTGAAAGATACAGATACAGAATTGTAGTTTAATCATTCATACATGTACATAGTACAGTTCAACACCCAAGCATAGCCATATTAAAGTGGTGAAATGAGCCGGTCGTAAACTCGTAATGTGTCTGCTTTGTTTTGAAGATGTAAACTTCATTAGGGAACAAACCAAAAGATCGATGACTTCCTATAAACGTACACTAGTTTCGTTTCTCAGCCGACCCCTCCCTCCCTCCCTGCCAGAAACGTAGGCCTAATAATGAAATGTTGAAAATTTTGACATAATAATAACAATGACACATTCTTCATACCAATGTTTTTGTACAAACGTAATCGAGTATTTTTACCCCCTCCCCCCTAAACGAAACTAGTTTCGTTTATAGGACGTCATCGATCTTTTGGTTTGTTCCTTACTTGAACAGTTGCTGCAGCTGAGCCCCAGCTTTGATTGAACTCAGTGAAGGCAATTTCATAGCATCAAATCAATGGTGTGTGCGCATCACATTAAAGTGGGGGTGGGGCATGTTGTTCAAGTCCCCCGAATGGAGCAAATTTTGATGTTTTTTACCCGAATCCCTCCAAATGACCAACAAAAGTGCGACCTTGGACACGAAGAGGATATTTACCGTTGTACTCGATGGGGAAATCACAACACATGCCATAAGGCAAAAAAAAATTGTTGTGTTGCCACAGCTCAAACGACCGACCCTAAATCCTGAAAAATCAGGGTCGTAATTTTTTTTTTGAATGATTTTTACAGATTTGTTCAAAAAATTAATGTTTTTCACTCAAAATTTATATTTTATTGAAAGACTAGTCTTGAATTGATTATCTACCATGTATAAATTGCCGAATGTCCCCGAATTGAAGTATTAATATTTGAGGGAATTTTTAAAAACTGAAGATTAAAAAAAAAAAAAAATCCTACCGAATGACCCAACTTTCCTATTTTTTCCACTTAAGGGGGTACTACACCCCTGCCCAATTTTGTGCCTATTTTTACATTTTTCTCAAAAATTATAGCACATTGGTGACTAGACTTGTTTCAAGTCCTTTGGCGTCCATAGTTAATGAATGTAAAATTCATGGAAGCTTTGCCACATTTTCCAAAAATTTCTGTTTCAAAAGTTATTCTTTTGAAATAATTATTTAGCATCATAACTTTGTAAAAATTGATTTGACATTTGAATTGTTGAGGCCAGATAGTGGACTTTCTTATCTTTACTTTACTCCAGGCATACTGTGCACTGCAGGGGTAGTGTTTGAGCAAAATGCCACCACGCCCACCCCACAAGGCACACCTCCCTAGCTCATGTTGGCAGCGTCCTACACAAAAAATCTGACCTGACTAAACATTTTAGAGAGTCCAGTATATGATAGGCCTACTTCTACCACTGATTATACATGGGTCCTATGAGGAGCATGAATAGAGAAAAGGTAAGGAGGAAGCCTTGATCAAGGCTAATTGATGACAAGTAAGATATGTATATTATATGGGCAAGGACTACAACTACTACACTGAAAATTTTATTTCAGCACAGACAACAGTTGTGGAGTTACAGTCAAAAATGAAAAAAGCAAAAAAGACACAAAATTGGCCAGGGGTGTAGTACCCCCTTAAGGGCAACACAATTTTTTTTTGGGGGGGGGGCCTAAAATAAATGTCTGTACAAACTAGGATTTCGTGAGATGATCGATTCCTTTGACAGACTGGGAAATGAGCAAGTGCAATAGATGGAACAACCCCGACCGAGAGAAAGCATGCATGATGAGTCTATGATGGTAACCAAAGATATTAGGGGCCAAGGGGGCTATCATTTTCTTCGGAAGGGGAGAGTCCCAAATTTACAAGAAGTCTGCGACTTCCCCTATTTCGGCAACAAAAATTTTATGACCCCCACCACCGATACACCTTACCCCCCAAGCAGGCTAAAATTGTATTGAAGTCAGTCTTTTTAAATAAAATAACGCACTAGATCTGGTCATCTTGTGACTCCCTACATTTTGGTCATAATTTATGACCCCCCCCCCCATATTTTTGGGACCCCCTTCCGAAGAAAATGATAGCCTCCTTCACTCCAGCATGCAATGTTACGACGCTGCAGAGTAGGAATTTATACTGTATTTATTTATCATTTCTCAAGTTTTCAGTAAATATGCCTTCAAAAGATAGAAAGAGAAGAGAGGAAAGAAGAAGAAAGAGAGAGGAGAGGAAATGTGAGGTAAGTGTATTAGCTGAATTTTACTCAAGTATAATCTTTGTTATTGCCCACATGCTTGTCAGTGTCTGGCTGTCCAGGCGAAATCAAATTTCATTCAATCACCAATCAACTTCAAACTGACAAGAATATCTAAAAAACTACAAGGGCCCCAGGGCTCATATTTGGCACACTTAACAACCTTACCCCGTAGATGTGCCTTTTGCCCATCATGGCCCCAGAAGTCAAAGGTCACGGGCCCCAGGGGCCCAAATATAAAAATACAAAGCATGCCATTATCAAAAAAACTACAAGGGCCCCAGGGCTCATATTTGGCACACTTAACAACCTTACCCTGTAGATGTGCCTTTTGCCCATCATGGCCCCAGAAGTCAAAGGTCACGGGCCCCAAATATAAAAATACAAAGCATGCCGTTTTTCATCAAATAAAGCAGCCTCTGGACACTGAGATAGCTCTTTTAGCATTAAACACACGTATGGGAGTTTGTAGATGTCCTTTTAGCCATTTTGGCCCCAGATGTTCAAAACTCAGGGCCCACAGGCCTAAATGTTGAAGGGGCCGGCCGTTTCTAAGATTTGGTATAATACGGTAGGTCTGCAGTATTATACCGTATTGTTTAGCCTGTATGTGAGCTCCATATCACATAATATGGGCCCCAGGGCCCCAAACGATGACACATAGGCCTATAAATGGAGCTAAATGGGCCCAGGGCTCAAAATATTAAAACAAAGGGCCAGCCGTTTGATAGCGATAAATTGGGG